>NC_135539.1:106675180-106985014 GCF_045843805.1 Urocitellus parryii
CTAAAAGGACCTGATCTCTCCTCTCAAAAAGTTTACATTGTAGTTAAGGATACTAGATGGGCACATGTGGAAACAATTAAAAGAAAATTTCCAGTGTTCTGTTTTGAGCAGTAGAGATCCTAAAATGTTGAAGAAGTTTGAAAAATATAAAACCAGGGCCACCATATACAAAACCTGTACACAGGGGCTGTATAGTATATGACCTATACAACCGCATCTCTTTCAGGACCAAGAATTTATGCTGTACAACTTAACACTGAGTTACATAGAGTACACTTCATGCATCATTGGTGATCTCAGTCAACCACCAGCTTAATGAAGGACCATTTTGGCAACCAGGGAAGGAGCAGTTGTAACATTAATAATCAAAATTTGGGGGCTGAGGTTGTAGCTCAGTGGTAGAACATTTGCCTAGCATGTGTGAGGCACTGGGTTCCATCCTCAGCACTGCATATAAATAAATAAAATAAAGGTCCATTGATAACTAAAAATATTTTTGAAACAAAGAAAGAAAAAAAAGAAGAACTAGTGCTGCTTTAAAAAAATAATAACCAAAATTTTACTACCTTACAGCCTCCCTATCAAATCAAGGCCTCAGCCCTTCTTCCAACACCTCCCAATTTCCTAGTTCTTTCTTTTTTAATTGAAAAATAAGTAGGTATCACAAAATTTACCCTTCTAAAGTATAAATTCAGTGCCTTTTAGTATATTCATAAGGTTGTATAACCATCACCACTATCTAGTTCCAGAACATTTTTATGACTGAAAAAGAAACCCAACACCCATACAGTGATTTCCTGTACCCACCTCCTCCCAGCCCCTGACAGCCACCAATCTGCTTCCTGACTGTATGGATGGTCTGTTGGGTATTCCATATAGATGGAGCCATATGACCTGAGGCCTTTTGTATCTTTTCTTAACATCATGTTGTCAAGGTGCATCCATGTTGCAGCATGTTTTTGGTGCTTTCTTTATTTTCCCAGTTATTTCTGGACATCCCAGGTGATGGCTTCCAAGTGCTAAGACTTGAGTCTACCATAGACATCTATCTGCTCCCCAGAAGCCACTTGGAGGAAGAACCTCACAGCTGCTACCTCTGTCAGTTCTGTCTTCTGGTTTTCAACGAACTTTAAATCCATCAGTTCCTCTCTTCCCTGCAATGGAGATAGTGTCTGTCCAGACAGGGACATTGTCTCTCTCCCTAGCTGAGCGCTGCTTTTGCTCCTAGTCTGTAGGTCATCTGTACTCCTAGCTTTTGGTCACACGTTTCTGGTTCTGAAGGCAGACCTGGTTTTCCATTTCCCCATCTTTCTCATCCTGATTCTAGAAACCTGCGCTGGGAGGAAGCCCAAAACTAAACAAAACTTTTATCTTCATCTGGGTTTCCCCAAACACATCCTAAGACAAGAACTGGTGTGAAATTGATTTTTTTAAAAGGGAAAATCAGTAAGAGAGTGAGAAAGTGGGACAGGGAACATGTGAAATCAACAAGGATGTGAAGTCCACAAAGGGTAACTTGAGCTCAATCCCACAGAGTAGTGACAGACCTCAAGGTATGGTGTTTATCCTCTGCATCTGTCAGTCATTGGTTAAGAGCTGTTCTCTGGGCAGGTAAAGTACAGACCCTTCAGTTTTCTGTGGCACCAGGCAAAAGGGGTCCTGGCAGGCTGAGAGCAACCCTTTGACGTGGAGATACTGGTGCCACTGTTAGCAGTAAAAGCATACATTTCTGCTTCATTCCTTTGTGAGGTCCCCTTTTCTCACAAACATATCATCAGAACCTCCAACCTCATCTAGCACAGTGCCAACACTTGGTATATGTTGACTGACTAATGGATAGAAAGAGACCTCACCAGAGGCCAAAAAGTAATTTTCTTTATGGTCATAAATATCAATCATTTGAAAAAACAGAATACATTGTATACATCCCTGGCTCACTCTTTTCCACTTACTGTACACTTGGGCATGTGCAAAAGAAAGTGAAGCCAATACCTGTTACACTGTTGATGTAAAAGAAGGTAACTTAGAGGCTGGGAAAAACCTGCTTATGAGAAGTTACAGGTGAAAAACCTGATTGTCAACGAAGAGCTCAGTGTTTGATAAGCCAGGAATTCGGGCTAATGTACTATGTGCTAGAGATTCCTCTTGGGTGTCTGGAATGAGTCTCATTTTCTTCTTTTCCATGGTGCTCTGATTGGGCATGCTCCCGAGTCTCTGTTTTTCTGTTTCCTCACCAGCTCTGCCCACTTCCCAAGGTGATGGAAAGATGAAATCATAAATGTGAAAGGTCTTGAGAAGCACAAGTTGCTCACAAATATAATATAGATTTTAAATGGCTTTTGACTTTTTAAAGGGGGTCTTGGGCAACAAAGAAGAAAATCCTAGAACAGTGAGGCTGAGAAAGTACCCTTGGGCATCCTTGGGTACCAGCTGAGTCTCTGTGGGAATTGACCCGTGATCCCAGGCCTGACCAGAGACGGTACATGCATTAACCCCAGCATTAGCTGTGACATTAGACCTTCCAGGTGACAGCTGGGCTAATCATTAAAGGGACTCCAACAGAACAGAAGTTAAGAGAGAAGGCAAAGGGGAATGTAAGAAAGGGTGAGTTGGAGAAGCCAGAAATAGAAGAAAATGTGTGTGGGGTAGAGAGGAAGAGACAAGTGTAAGACAGAGACAGAAAAAGATGTGGAGTAAACTGATAAAGAAGTGGAGATGAAGGAGAGAGGAAACAAGAGGAGACAGTTCCGGAGATGATGGGCACCACTGGCAGCTGCTCCCGTGACATCCATGACATGCACTCCTCAGGCACTGGTTCCATGGCAGATGCCACACTCAACACATTCTCGTCAGAGCCCTGCTCTCAACTCTTGGTATACCTGCCCCAATTATTTCAGGGAGAAAAAGTTGAGGAGGGTCTCCAAGGCAACCCGATCTTGACTCCTCCCACCCCAGGTCTCCTGCAGGCCTTGGGCAGAAGGTGGCCAGCACAACCAGAAAGTAGAGGGTATGACCCAGCCAGCAAACAGAGGGCTCTCAGTTAGTGTGCCAGCCTGTAAATTGTCCTTTTGTTTTGCAGGCTTTACAGAACATGGTTTTATTTCATGTGACTGTGCTATTTCAGGAGGAGTAAATATTGCCGGCGGTCTGTTTAAAAAGGCCAATGACCTGAAATGTTTTTTTTTTTTAATTTTTTTTTCTTTTCTTTCCCGTTTGAATCATCTCCAAGAAGCAGGCCTGCCCAAGCATCATGCAGTTTTAATTTGTTACCTTTCAATTCCAACCTTCCCTTTTTGTCTTATGATATGTGAGGCTGACCAACAAAAGGGGGCAAAGATATAGAGATAAAGAGGTGAAGTGCTGGCCCAGGCTTAGGGACAGAAGGAAGAGATGTCCAGGGTGTCACCGGAAGAGCGCAGGGAGTCCTCAGCTTTCTGCTGCCTTCACTGCTTCCGGAGCTGGTGTTTGACCTATAATTATAGTCTCTTTCCACTGATTTCCTCTGTGAAAATAGCAACATTCAGACTAAGTGCAGTGTAGGAAAAAAAAAAAAACACTACATAAAGAATCAGGGATTTATAAATACAGTTAAAATTACAGGATTGTTACCCCCATGGTTTAGTTCTCTAAAGAGGGGGCTGGGAAGAGAGAGCACAGTTCTTCAAACTTGACTCAGGTCCTAAAATACCCAGGTGTGACTCTTTGGGAGGCAAGTCAAGCAGAGATTCACTGCAGGTTTCTCCCCCCCACACACACACTGAATGCAAAAACATTGTTTTTCAAAACAAGAAGAAGAAAAAGAAGGCTGTTTTTGGCCAGGATTTTTATTTGACTTCTTGAGGATTCTCACTTGCCATTTATTTGTTCAGTTTCTTCTCATCAAACTTATTATCTCTAAGAACAGAGAGGGGGAGAGGATAGCTATGTCTTGGCCCTAGACCTGTCTGTCTTCTGGGGCCTTCATTCATTCCCTGGGGCAAACAATGTGTTCATGTTGGAATTTTCATTTTATGTGACCCAGCACTCTGGTCCCAGCTGGTCCACACTGGCCCTTTTGAGGGCTGTCTTAACTTGGAGCAGATGAGAAATTGTTGGCTAAGTTCAATTCTGGTGATGGAGACAGATGGAAATACAGGCATGGGAATGGAGACAGCCTCTCTGCAGTGAAAGAGAAGGAAGCCACCGTGAGTAAGGAAAAGAGATGAGAGACAGAGACAAAGGTTTGGTGCCCTGAAGTCTCTGGTTCCTGTGGTTCCCAAGACTTGGATCCATGTCCCCCTAGCTTTTGCTCAGTTCGGAGAGTCAACTTTTACATGGATTTCATGAGCTAGTACTTTCCCTCTTTTGCCTGAATTGGTTCATGTGGGAGTTCTGATGTGTGTGACCAAAAGTCTTAACATAATAGTGCAAGTGCAAAGAATTCTGCAAAGAAGTTGACAAAGCAATAGTTTCATTGCAACATCTGAAGTTGGTTTCACAAGGATTAAGGGCACACTGCTCTACTTTTCAGAAAGACAAGTGTTAAGAGAAGAATGAATTTATCTCAAGTAGCATTTATGACCCAATAATTGAAAAAGAGGAGGAAACTGGGAGGGAAGCCCGGGGGCCTGGCCTCTGCCTTCATGTGACTCACCTACAAGCTTTCCAGATAGCCGATCTCCAGAAAAGGCTACCATATTTACCTTCCCATCGCCCGTGACATTGTCTTAACTCTCACTGTGGAATCTGCAGTTGGCCACCGAGGAGAGCTGCAGAGCTGACTGACCATCTTCAGCATCACTGTCTTTCCTGTGCTTAGAGTTGACACCTCCCTGCAGAGTGATCCCAATACTCTCTGGGCGTCAGCGAAGCAAATGTAATGGCCTGGCATGATGGTGTAGAAAATGTCCTACACTGGGAATCTTAGCACTTGGATTGCAGCCCAAGTTTTGTCACCCACCATTTACAGGAACAAGCTAAGACCCTGGATCTAGCTTCTCATCTGCTAAATAAGGAATTGGGCCTGATGATCTCTGAAGCCCCTTCCAGCTCTCATATTCTAACTATTAAGTCAACTATGGGCCTAGAATTTTTCTCTACAATGACCAGTATTTGCTTACCACCAAAAATAGGATAAGAAAGAAAGAGAGAACAACAAATCAATTTTTAAAAAATATTTAAGGTGATATGATTTTTTTTTTAGAAAACTCAGGTTATTTCTAATATACCATTAGGTTTTTAAAAAATAACAGGTTTATTGTATAAAAAATGCAAATACAAATAAATACAAATAAACAAAAGAACTTAATCTAACCTGTAATCCTTCAGAGATAATATCTGTTAATGTTTATGTATATAAATTAAAATACTTTCTATAAGCATGTTATAGAGGGTATCACCCAAATTTTATGTATTAGGAACTTAATCCCCAAAGTCATATAGTAATTATATTTGGAGGTGGGGCCATTGGGAGGGAATTAGGATTAGATGAGGTCATGGGGATGGGGCCTTTTTATAAGAAGAGAAAGTGGAGCTAGCATGATTCCTGTTTCTCGCCATGTGATACCCTCTACCATGTCATGATCCAGCAGGAAGGCCCTCACCAGATGCCAGGTGAGGGTGGAACCATGCTGTTGGACTTCCAGAAACATACGGTGAATAAACTTCCATTCTTTATAAATCACCTGGTCTGTGGTATTCAGTTATAGAAACAACAACAAAATAGCCTAAAACAACATGCAAATACATTTTTTCTTTATGAAAATAGGATCAGACTATCCATTCTGTTTTTCAAGTTGATCTTGACATTTAACAAAAAATTGAAAAAACATTTTTTAATGTTAAAACATATACTTACATAGCATTGACTTCAATTGCTATATGGTAATCTGGTGTTTGGGGGGACCTGAATTTATTTAAATAATCTCTTATGGCTGGATAGTTGGATAGATTTATTTTTCGGTAGTATTACCAATATTATAAACATACCTTGTGAAAACATGTATGTTTTTTCAGGCTTCTGAGTGCGCAGCAAGCAGCAACTCAGCATGATTAGGGAGATAGAGGTATCACACCCCTTCTTTGTGGATTCCTGTGTTGTGCAAACTCTCTCAGGTTGCAGCGAATGATTTGATTTCTCTCTACCATGCACCCTCTACCATTCCAGTCACAACTGATTGCACTGCCATCTACTTCTCCTGTAATGGAGCTATCTGGAAGCAGACCAAAAGCCTCTGAGGTGTCTGGCAGGAGACCTATTCCCTAAGACAATTTCATATTCTGGCTGGACACTGGGCAAGCTGAACAAATTCTCCCTCAGGGCATTAAATGCAACTATGAGCAGCCTCAGTAGCAAGGGCAGGAGCAGACATGGTGCTGGATTCAAGGGTTGAACCCCATCAACTGAAGCCACCAGTGAGTCCCTCACAACCCGAGAAGAAGAAATGTCTGCCAGTGTGGTTCCCAGAGCCACCTTACCTGACTCCAGGTGACTGAACCAGGAAGATAAAGGTGTGACCTTCTGGAACCTGAGAATCTGGAGCCTGACTCCATCATTTCTTACCTGTATGATCTTTGGCTCGTCCCATCACCTTCCTGTTCCATGTTTCTCATCTGAAAATGAGAATATTGAAACCTACTACAAAAGATCACTATGGCAAATAAATGGGGGGGGGAATATATATATATATATTCCTTTAGAAGAATGCCTGTCGTACAGCTGATATTATCATGCCTCTGCCAGCAAGCTGGATTGTACCTAGAATCTCAGGAGTTTAAAGGGTCTCACAGGTCACTGATATCCACAAGGACAAACTAATGACTTCAGATATCCTAGTATTAGTTTACTCTGTAAGTGCTCCTGATTCCTCCAGCAGATTGGTGAACTCCTTGAGTTCATGGCCATGTCCACTGTGCGTTGCACAGGGCAGTGCTCAATCTGTGACGGATTCTGCTGACTGGTCGGAAAGCCTTCTCCTTGCAGACCCAGCACAGCCGGTTTGGACCAGTGTAGCGGGCAGCTGGGCCAACAGCCTAGCTCCCCTCCCCCCAGGGCAGCCTTCCAGAATCAGTGCTCCCTGGAGGGCAAAGCACCAGCAGCCCTCACAGCAAGCAGAAACCTGGGGCTGTATGCAGAGCCAAAGCCTTGCGACTGGAAGTTGCCCAGCAACTACCATCACTCCAGTTTCATGTTAGCTGTAGAAAAGTCTTCTAAACAGGACAGCTAGAACGGAAGGAGCTCCACAGCACCCACAGCAAGTTTAGAATTCAAGGTTTCAATGGGAAGAGATTCAATTTGCTTTTAACATTACTTAGTGCTGGATATTCTACTGGGTGTGTTGCATAATCATATTAACAGCTAAGACATAGCACAACCACCTGATGACTGCTATGCCAAGCATCTTACACACACTAACTCATTTAATCATTATCAAAAACCATTGAATTGGACTGGGAATGTGGTTCAGTGGTAGAGTGCTTACCCAGCATGCATAAAGTCCTGAGTTTGATCCTTAGCACCAAAATAAAAAAATAAATTGAAGTTAGATAGTAAATTCACTTCATTTTACAGATGATAAAACTGAAGCACAATAATTCGTTCAAGGCCTTACAGCTACTAAATGACATACCTGGATGTGCACATAATCCCTATTCAAAAGCTTTACAGTTCAAGTTCAACTAGGATCAGGTATGCATGTAGACATTTAATTCTTATGGTATCACTACTAGTGAGGCTAATGCGGTTCCATTCTATGGATGAGTAAACTGAAGCTCCGACAGGTTAAATATGTTCAAATCACATAACTAACAAGTGGCAAATATCGTGCCAACTTTGTCTAGCTCCACCATACCATGGCACAGGAAGAAAACCTTGTAAAATGACAGGAAAATACTCAGTGAGTTTGCAAAGGAGGTGATGTAAGATTACAAAAGTTGGGAATGTGTAAATCGAGTCTGCTGGAGGTAGAACTCAGGCCCAGCAAAGGGTGGAGGCTCTAGACCCAAACTTCTGTTTATCTGTCCTGTAGCTACTTTCAAACCACACCAATTAGCCAGATTGGTAAAAAGATTTAAGTCTGTTAGTGGCAAATTTCTAAATGCCTTTTAGACAGGTGAACCTTGCAATGCTGGGAGGAAAAAAAAAAAAAAAGGCTCTTAATGCAGCCAAATCTCAATTGGAAAAATCTCAAAACTCTTCTCACCCTCCCACTCACTTCCTAAACTATCTTATTTGGGAGAGGGGGTACCAGGATTGAACTCAGGGGCATTTGACCACTGAACCACATCCCCAGCCCTATTTTATATTTTATTTAGAGACAGGGTCTCACTGAGTTGCTTAGCACCTTGCTTTTGCTGAAGCTGGCTTTGAACTTGCCATCCTCCTGCCTCAGCCTCCCGAGCCACAGGGATTACAGACATGCGCCACTACACCTGGCACTATCTCATTTTTTTATCTTCTTATCTCCTCTGCCCTTGAGGTTTTTCAGCCCAGCTTCAAGTTATCTGTAATTCCAGGTAGTTGCAAACCTAGAGTCACATACCTGCAAGGAGCCTCAGAGAGGACTCACTGCCTTTGTCTGTTTTAAATCTACTTCAAGGGCTGGGGTTGGGGCTCGGTGGTAGAGCACTTGCCTAGCATGTGTGAGGCACTGGGTTCAATTCTCAGCAACACATATAAATAAATAAAGTCCACTGACAACTAAAAAATTATTTTAAAAAAATCTACTTCAAGCAATAGTTACTTCTCTTTGGATGTTTAGTCATTTTCTCCCTGCCTGAAGTAGGTCTGCTCATTAGTGGGGCTGAGTGACCGGCTAGTGGCAGAGTTATTTTAGGCCTCTGGAGGTAGCTCCTTACAAATGACTTTGTTGGCCAATCCCCTACTACCACCACCAGCAGCCCAGGTCCTTATGGGAGGATCAGAGGGTCTATCCCGCCTTTTCCAAACCCAAAGGTACTCTTGGAAGGATCACCAGGAGTATAGAAATAAATAGGATGTATTCAGAAACTCACACGAAGATAACAACAATACCAGGGGACTGTCAATAATCTGGAACACCTGTATGAACTTGCAAAGCAGAAACTATCGGTGCCTTCAGGGGTCCAGAAACCTCACCAAGGAAAAGGCCCCAGGAAGGAACTGGGGCCCAGAGAACCTGCAGGCCTGGAAGGCAGCATGGTTTTTCCATTGAAGGCAGGTGGCACAGGTTTTGCAATCTGACCTTTCCCCTGCTACCCGTGAGACTACAACCACAGACACACCTTGGCATTCCCAGGCTTTATTTTCATTGTACAGGTGTCTGGGTGGCTCCCCACAATAAAGAGGAAATGAATGATGACTATAAAATTAAATTGTATTTTAGATCGATCTTTATCATCTTTTCCAGGCACTAATTGATTATCTCGCTCCTTGCAGATTGACTGAGTGAAGTCTGACCAATAGAATAGAGCCATATGCTGAGCTCAGTGTCTCCCAGTCCAATCCCCGAGGTGACTGCCTTCCCAGTTGTGGCACTGCTGATGCCCGAAGCTCCCAAGATAACGATTTGTCTATGGCACCACTAGGCAAAACAGGACACCAATAATCTTAGTTGCACATCAGTAGTTTCTCAACAGAAGTTAACAGCAGGTACTAATTCAATGTCTACTAAGTGTCAGATACTCTGGTGAGTGCTCCAGGTGCATTAGCCAATGAATCAGTATGTCACCGCCATTTTACAGATGAGAAAATCACAGCGTAAGAGGTTAAGTCACTGCCATTGACTGGTGAACTGAAAGACTGCCTCATTACTGACATCTCCCATGCACCTTGAACAGGCTAGACCCAGGAAGATGTTCAACATGAATTCTTAGCCGGGCATGTGGCTCAGTGGTAGAGTGCTTGCCTAGCATGTGTGAGGCTCCAGGTTCCAACCCCAGCACTGCAAAGCAACCACAACAAAAAACAACAACAAAATATTAAATGGATGAATGGACAGGTTCTAAATGGTGCAGCAAAGCTCAGAAAGGAAAATGTAAACAGGGAAGCAGAGAGGAATATATTCTGCAGGCTAAGTAGAAGAGCTGTGGTAATCGACAGTTGTTTCAGCCTTCCCTTTCTCTGTGTATTTATCCCATTGAGCATTTTGAATGGGAAGTGTCTAACTACTCTGTGGGTGTACGTACTGGTTGCTAATTTTGGAACACTTGTGAATCCTGGGTCCAGAGTCATGACCAAGACTGGTGAGTCATACTCCCCATGCAGAGCACCTCCACATAGGCTGTCAGGATAACCAGCAGTCTCCAGTGTGTCCCCTGCTCAGGCTGTGTCATTTTACCTTCTTTTTTAAAATAATATTTTTTTTTAGTTGTTGACAGATCTTTATTTTATTTATATGCAGTGCTGAAAATCGAATCCAGTGCCTTACACATACTAAGCAAGCGCTCTACCACTGAGCTACATCCCAACTCTCATTTTACCTGAAGCTGAGGGTGGGGTCAGGGTAACAGCAGACTTCTGGATATCCCTGCCCTTTGGAAATCTAGAGGCTACATAGGGTCTCCTGGGGACCTCCTCCTCTTTCCTCCCATTCTCCTGGAGGAGTTCATCCCTGCCCCAGGATATCACAGCGGCAGGCAATGTTTCCATCGGCCCCACTGTGTCTCTCCAGGTAGGTGCGTAAAAGAACCCATCACCAGGTGACTAGTTAGCCTCTTTACCAAAGGGCACATCCCATCCCATCCTCAGAGAAAAAGGTTTAGAAGAATAAGTGCCCCAGAGACAGAATCTACACATTGGGTTAAAGTCACACAATGGCACAAAGAGCTGGGGTAGAAAGAAGCAGAGTACGGGGGACAAGACAGAGAGGGAAGTGGCTTGGCACCTATCACAGACTCTTGGGTACTTAAAACACAACCTGCTGGCTCTCTTTCTTATTGTGGGTTTTTCAGGCTCCTTTGCCTGGTCATGCTAGATGGCTGAATTCTTGCTCCTAAGTCTTTCAACTGGAAGCGATGTAGAGCCAGGGAGAAAGAAAATCCAAAGCAGGTTGCTGTGCTTGTGAACTACCCTGATCAAGTTCTGATAAGTGAAGTGGTGAGGCTAAAAGTTCAATGGAGAGTTTCATCCTCTCTTCAGATTTTGATTTTGATCATTTCTACCCTCCCTTTAAAATAAAGAATGGAGGCTGAGACAGGAAGATTTCGAGTTCAAAACCACCCTCAACCACAGTGAGGCACTAAGCAACTCAGTGAGACCCTATCTCTAAATAAAACACAAAATAGGGCTGGGGATGGGACTCATGGTCGAATGTCCCTGAGTTCAATCCCTGGTACCAATACAAATAAATAAATAAATAAATGATATAGAAAAATGGGCTGGGAATGGAGGTGTGCACCTGTAATCCCAGGAGCTTGGGAGGCTGAGGCAGGAGTATCCCAAGTTCAAAGCCAGCCTCAGCAACTTACAATGCCCTGTCTCAAAATTGAAAAAAAAATTAAAAATGGGCTGGGGATGTGGATCAGTGGTTAAGCACCCCTGGTTTCAGTCCTTGGCACAATAATAATAATAATTTAAAAATAGAGGACAGAGAGTGGATCGAATTTGAATGTGTGAGGAGGATCTGACTGAATGAGCAGATGCATGCATGCTCCAAACACCAATTCCTCAGCCTAAAGTTCCCCCATAATTTCATTCCTCCTGACCAAACTGCATAAAGCAGGCATAAGAACAGAGAGAAGCATGCTTTTAAAAATAGATCTGACTTAGTAGTCTTTAAATAACCAAGGATTATGATATGGGAGGGGACTACTTTGCATCTCCTTCTCAACGAAGAACAGAACTGCCTCGAAGCTAAAGTGATTTGGGGTTGCTAAGAAAGATGTTCTAAAAGGTAAGAAAACTGCTAAACCAGATAAATATCTTTTTTTGAACTACCATCTTATTTGACTAGGATGATTATTGAAATATAGCCTACCTTGACTCCTAGGGGTAGAACAAATCCTCCGTATCTAGTGTGGCCCCAGCCCAGCAGCACGGGGAGCTTGTTACAGTGCAGGCTCTCCTTTTGAACAAAGTGTCCAGGTTAAGTATGAACCTGAAAGACTGAAGCACTAGGCTCAATGACCTTCTCAGATTTCTCCTCCTTGAGGACCTGATGAATGTCCCCTAGGGTGAGAGGTTGGGTAGCCCCGCTGTGGAGGAGGCCCTTGACTGCTAAGGCAGTCTGAGGTGCACTGGTGTCCCCTCCCATGCCACAGCTTTCCACATGTCTGTGTTTCCAGGTCACCTTTCTCCTCAGCCACAATGGTACCACAGCTGCCGGTCCCTGAACACATACCAGACTCCCCACAGCAAATTCCTGGCAAACCACAGTGTGTAAGAGATCATCAGTGCCTTCCTCGGAGTCGTGGATGACTCCCAGAGCAAGGACAGTGTACAGTCCAGTAGTTTGTGCAACTCCTACTCTCCTGTCAGTTGTGAGGGCCACCCGTGTTATGGTTTGGAGGTGAGGTGTTCCCCAAAATTCACATGTGAGACAGTGCAAGAAGGTTTAGAGGAGAAATGATTGGGTTATAAGAACCTTAACTCAATCAGTGAATCAATCCCTTGAAAGGATTATCTGAGTGGATTATCTGGATTAACTAAAGGCAGGTCGGGTGTGGCTGGAGGAGGTGGGCATGGGGGTGTGTGTGGCTTTGGGATATATATTTTGTATCTGGTGAATAGTCTCTCTCTGTTTCCTGATCATCATGTGAGCTGCTTCCCTCCGCCACACTCTTCTGCCGTGATGTACTGCTTCACCTTGAGCCCCAAGGAATGGAACTAGTTGCCTATGGACTGAACCTCTGAAATCATGAACCCCCAAATATACTTTTCCTCCTCTACAGTTGCTCTGATCAGATCTTTTAGTCGCAGAGTGAAAAAGCTGGCTAGAACAATCTGTATACCTCCCTACTCATTCATCTGGGGGCCACTGGACTGGAAAGGGTCCTCATCTGTTAAAGAATCAGAAAGCAACTCATATTTGCTATAAAGTGTTAAAAAGTTATTGCATAAATTATTCATAAATACAAGTGAGAAAAAGAGCACCCAAATCTAATGTGAGGGTGGAGGGGGTACTCAAAATATGGCCAACAACCCCCTATCAATCTACTTCAGAGGCATGCACGGGGGAGTATTTGCTGAGCTGTGGAGGTGAACTACTATCTTAGCTCAGGCCGTCCTAACAAAATACCATGGACTGGGAGGTGTAAACATCAGATGTTTGTTTTCTTACAGTCTAGAGAGACTGGAAGTCCAAGATTCAAGTGCCACCAGATTCAGATCTTGGCAATGACTCTCTCCTTGGCTTGGAGATGGCTGCTTTCTTGTTGAGTCTTCCCATGACCTGTCCACAGTGTATACCCATGGAGAGAGAGAGAAAGCAAGCTCTGGTCTCTCTAAACCTCTCTTATATGGGCACTAATCCTATCACGGGAGCTCTACCTCAGGACTCATGGAAACTTAATTATCTCCTTAAGGTCCTCCCTCCAAATACATTCGCAGTGGGGATTAGGACTGGAACTTGTAAATTTGGGAGGCACAGTCCATAACAACTACTAAAGTAATAGACTTCAAAGAGCCTGTTTTCTAATCTGTGTTTCTTAAGTTCTTGACTAATATTATTAGCATACTTTTAAGATTATATGTAATAAAAATGAAAACATTTTAATTTTGCATCTTTATAATTAATGCTATGGACATGCAATTCATTACGCTAAGGGCCTCTTGACATCACTGGGCTGTGGTCCCATGACCAGATCAAAGAGGAGCTGCACGGAATATTTACTGGCAGTAAAGAAAGCAGTAGAGATCAGGGGCTCCAGAGTTAGAATGAGCTGGTTCCAATGTGATTCTATGCCTTCCTACCTGTGACCTTTACAAACTTTGATTTCCTAGTCTATGAAACGGAGAGATTTAGTGTTCCTTTCATCATTAAGTATCGTTATAGAGTCATTGTGGGGATTAAATTAAGTAACACATGAAAATCCCTGTCACTAAGTAGACATTGAATACACTGTAGCTATTGCTATTGTTGCAGTTGATATCATTAATCATGATATTTATACTTCCCGGCACATATGTGTTCTTTCTGCTATCAGCCTGATACTTCCAAGGAGCAGGGATTAAGATTCTCTCAATAGACTCCCTCTCACCTTCCTGAGTGTCTTCTGCTTATATCAGGGTGCACCCAGTCCTTGGAGGGCACAAGAACCATTGTGGCCACTTGCCTGCTTATTGGCCCAGAGAACTCCTCCAGAGTCCTGAGCTCCCAATAAAACTTGCAGCACAAGTTAGGACTTGTTTTATAGGAAGCCAGGAGTCACCCCACCCTGCTAAGACTGATCTCCACTTACACTTTGAGGGTTACACCCTGCCCACCTCCCTTTACATAATTCTATCCATGAGTGCACACGTGTTGCATTAGTCAGCGTTCTTCAGTAGAACAGAACCAATAGAATATATATATAAAATTATAACAGGATATTTATTAGACTGGCTCACATGTCAGAGGCTGGATAGTCCCACAATGGTCATCTGCATGCTGGAGAGTCAGAGAAATCAGTAGCTGCTCAGTCTAAGAACCTGGAAGCCTTTAGTAACAGAGAGACCAATCGTGCAGTCCCAGTCTGAAGGCTGAAGGGACTGAAAGCCCCCTGAGAACAGCTGATATAATCTGTGTTCATAGCCTAAAGAATCTGGAGTGCTGTCCACAGGCAGCAGTGGCAGAAAAAAAAAATGTACCTGTTCAAGAAGGGTTGAGCATGCACGTGTGTGAGATTTACCTTTCTTCCACTTTTTCTTCCATGTGAACCCCAGCCTGCTGCATGATACCACCCATGCTCAGGGCAGATCTTCCCCACTTGTTTGCTAACCCCCATGCCTCTCTTTAGAAGCACCCTCACAGATGCACCAGAAGGGTCCTCTATCAAGTTTCTAGGTGTCCTTCAATCTAGTCAAGTTGAAGACCAAGATTAAGGATGCATATCATGCAAAGGCCTTGAAGGCCATGATCTTTCTTTCATTTTGACTTTCATTTCTGACAACAGGCACTTTAGAATGTGCCCAGAATTTCAAGGATGGGTCCCTTTCACTCTTCCAGAATAGCAAGAAATATCATTTCTACCCTGCCCCTGTGACCCTATCCATACTTAGTGACATCAAAATTTATTGTCCTACATCCGTGGAAGACCCCCATCCCCAAAGTCCTCATCCCAATGCCTTGGACCAGTGCTCTTAAACCAAAGGAATGGCTTGGCCTGCTGGGTAAAGACCTGGAGCACTGCTCCTCTCCTAGATCCACTCCCAGTCAATCACCTAGTTATCTCTTCCAGGAAGCTTCCCATCTTCTTTCCCATGCCAAAATGGGCTAGGGGCTATTGAGCTCCAATGAGCTCACGTAACACTCTGGCTCACCTCTGTCATTCCCCATTGTATTGCCATGATCTGTTTCCCTCTGCTTCCCACCCTAAATTGAGTTCCAGGAGGACTGAGACTGAGGATGCGTTCTTCATCTCTGCATCCCCAGCACTTAGCACTGTGGCTACTACCAAGTGAGCATTGATACAGTTGAAAGAAAGGGGGGAGGAAGAAAGAAAAACAAACTTAGGAAGTAAGAAAGGAAAAAAAAAGAGGGGGTGGTGCTGGGGATATAGCTCAGTTGGTAGAATGCCTGCCTAGCATGCACAAGGCCCTAGGTTCAATCCCCAGCACCACAAAAAAAAATTAAAAAATAAAGGAAGAAAGTAGTAGAAAAAAGGGTGAAAGAATAAGGAGGGGAAAAAACCTGCCTAGGAAGAAGGAAATAACAACAGGCTGGATGGAATTCTGCAGAATTCCCAGTGGCACGGACCAGTGAAGCTAAAACCCATCCTCCTCTATATTTAATCTTTCAACTTCTCCCTCCCTGTTATTAATATAAAAATGGAATGGGTTTATATGAACTCATTAAAATCGTTGGCTAAATAGTCATGATGGTTCCTGGAGCCCTGGGTCATCAGCAAGCCCTATAAAAATACTTTCTACTGACAGCAGGGCATAAAACCATCATCAAACACAAACACTGAACTCTTTCCTGGTCACAGATACAGGCTCCACTCCATGGCCAAGGTCAGTCACTTCTTTTGTGTACATGAGTCCTCCACAGCTGACAAAAATTTCCACATACATCCATGAAGATGGGGAGAGGGACCAAAAAGCTCTTAGGAATTCACTGGTAATAATCACCTTATAGGTATTGGCACAAGTGAAGAGAGGAAAAGGCCCAGAAAAATAAACAGCAAAACAGAACAGCCAGATAATCAAGAAAGTATCCATGTGTGTACACATACATACACACTCAACAGTTTAACTTCCCTAATAATGTTTTGCACAGATTAATAATTAAATGGCCTTGTGTGTTTTGAATAGAAGCCAACTCCTCGGCAAGGAGAGGTGACAAAGGAGCATATCAACGAGGTCAACAGGAATGAGTTAGCCAGTCCACCATGCAGATAATCTAGAGATTCTTGAGTTCATTCCCTCTATTTCTCAAAAGTTTTGTTTAACTCATCATCTGTTTTTAACTCAAAATTTTGTTAAACTCAACATTTTAGAGATGGATTAGAGATGGGGTATGGAGAAAGTTTCCTATATAAATTTTGGCCTATTCCAGCTAATCTAGTCAATACAGAATAGAGGCAATCATCCGACCCTGAAACCTGAACCAAACTTTATTGGTTGTATTTGGAGAACAGCTTCCCTGAGCTTTTGGATGTAAACAAAGCATCTTCTCCCTTCAGCAGAGCGTGTCTTCTATAAATTCCCTGCCATCTCTCTTAACAGAGTATTTCTCACGATTTGCTTTGTGATCAGGAATTTTGTTACGGATTGTAGAAATCATGTGGGAGTTATCTTCCAAGGTACTGGGAAAATGAGTGTAGGAAAATCTAATCTAGTATAGATGACTTTAAAAATAATGTTGAATGTCAATCTTGTCTCTAGGATGAGCAGAAGATAAAAATTAAAATTAACAGAGTCCAAAGGAGCCCGACTAGTGCTCAGGGAGGGAAGGTGGGGAAATGGGAAAGGAGATCATGGAGGAAGAAGGTGTCCTTGGACTCAGTGGGGAACCAAATCAAAGAAAGGCAGGTGCTTCCCAGGAGAGCAGAGTCTTGGGAGCAGGTGCCTGCTCAGGCTTGTCCCTCCACACTCTATGCCCTTTCTTCCTCCTTCCCGCCCTCCTTTCTTTCCATTCACTTTTATTGACCACCTGTGTGTTAGATCCTGCATGGGGAGTGGGTATAAAGATAATAGAAGAGCCCTTAACCTCAAGTAATTAAGTAGTAAAGCTAATAACCAACAAGTTCAACAAACTAAATTATGTAACCATATCACGGGGCCTATGTTAATAAACGTGTCCTCGCCCAGTGGGCCTCAATGGAGGACATGGGCATTTCTACCCAGCAGCCAAAAGTTCATGTAGCTGATTTCACTAACAAGCTGGTCCTCAAAATTTCTCCACGTCTATGCTTTGGAATAAAAGAGAATAAAGAGACCAGAAAACTAAGTGCAATAAAAGAATTTTGATTGGGTCTTGTTTGGGGGAAAAAAATGTTAGAAGACATATTGGGGAACATTTTGGAAAAAAAATTATGTGGATTGGGAATAGGCAACATTAGGTGAATATTATTAAGTTTATTACTTAAGGTGAATATGTAGGAAAATGTCCTTATTTTCAAGAGATGGTTGTTTTTCTTATATTGATATGGATTAAAAGTATGTGTGTATGTATATGGTAAAATGCAGACAACCTAAGTGAGAAATGTGTCAACAATACTATTCTTTTGAGTTTTCTGTTTAAAAATTTTCATAATAAAAAATCTGATAATTTTCTCCTCTTGCAAGTTGTTGTAAAAGTGTCTGCAGTAGTGTGTCCATTCCCTAATAAATAATCAGAGATGACATCTGTCACGGACCAGGTGATGCTTGAGTGCTAATGTGCATTTTCTTCAGTCCTCACAGCAACACTGCCTTGTGTATGGACTGTCCTTTACAGAGGGGTACTTCATTCTGCCAAGCCTCAGTATCCCCTCTGTGTGACTTACACACTTGGTAATTAGCATAGCCAGATTCCAACATGGCTTTCATCTGGTTCCAGACTACCTACTCTTTTTTTTTTTTTTTTTTTTTTAATCTCTCACTATTCTGGTGACTAAAACTTCTGGGATCAAGGCACCAGCAAATCTGGTGTGTCTGGTGAGAGCTTGCTTTCTGGTTCATAGATGTAACTTTTTATGTCTTCCAATGACAAATGAAATGAGAGACCTCTCTGGGGCCTCTTTTACATGGTGTTAGTCTTATTTATTTATTTTTCCCTCTAAAACAATTTTTTTAATTTGTTCTTTTTGGATATACATGAGTAGAGTGTATTTTGACATAGTATACAGACATGCTGTACAACTTCCCATTCTAGTGGTTGTACATGATGTGGAGTTTCGCTGGTCATGGATTCATATATAAACATGGGAAAGTAATGTCCGATTCATTCTACTGTCTTTCCTATTCCCATCCCCCTCCCTTTCCTTCATTCCTCTTTTAATCAAATGAACTTCTATTCTTCCCCTGCCCCCTTATTGTATGTTACCATCCACATATCAGAGAAAACATTGATGTTTGGGTTTTGGGGGATTGGCTTATTTCACTTAGCATGGTGAACTCTTTTTTTTTCTGTGTGAAGTGTTGTTTATTAATTTTTTAAAAAATTATAATTTGTTATGTATGACAGCAGAAAGTGAATTACAATTCATATTACACCTATAGAACACAAATTTTCATGTCTCTGGTTGTACACAAAGTAGAGTCACACCATTCATGTCTTCATACATGTACTTAGGGTAATGATGTCCATCTCATTCCACCATCATTCCTACCCCCCTGCCCCTTCCCTTCCCCTCACTCCACTTTGCTATATCTAGAGTTTGTCTAATCCTTTCATGCTCCTCCCCACAACACCATTATGAATCAGCCTCCTTATATCAGAGAAAATATTCCGCATTTGTTTTTTGGGGGGATTAGCTAACTTCACTTAGCATTATATTCTCCAACTCCATGCATTTACTGCAAATGCTATGATTTTATTCTCTTTTAATGCTGAATAGTATTCCATTGTGTATATATATATATATATATATATATATATATATATATATATATATCACATTTTCATTATCCATTCATCCACTGAAGGGCCTCTAGGTTGGTTCCACACTTTAGCTATTATGAATTGTGCTGCTATAAGCATTGATGTGGCTGTGTCCCTGTAGTATGCTGTTTTTAACAGACTACCCACTCTTAACAGCAACCCTCTACTTACAGTCTCCCAGAAAAAGCCTTGAAACGAAACGCCTAGTTTGAAGGAATGGTGACAGGGATCATTGCCATGGTGAGTGAGGGAAAGGTATAGAAAGAAAGAGGAAGTGGGAAAGGGAGACATGGCCTCACCCTATGCGCCAAATTCCTCCCTAGATCATTGCTGTAAAGGGCAGCCTGTGAACCTGGGAGTACAAACAATCATTACAGGAGCCTTTCCTGGTTTGCCGGGGAACAGAAAGGCCTCCAGCATCTGCCAGGGGAGGAGAGACCTTGGTGAGTGAGGGAAACGGAAAAGAAAGAGGAAGCGGGGAAGTGGCCTCACCGTATGGGCTTAAAATTGTTGGGGGCAAATTGAAGCTGTCAGACAGGGTATTTTTGACAGGAGCAGCAGACAAAATGTTTTCTGTTTAGTAGAAAAATTGCCATGCTGTTTCACATCACTAATGAGGACCTGGAAAAATATCCTGACTGAAAGATATAATGGTGTTTTCTTCCCAGAAGGTGGCTTAATCAAAGTCTCATTGTGTCTGGAGTCTGAATGACTCTGCCCACCACCATTCAGACTCGCAAGGCAATCTGAGAGAGCTGAGCAGGGCTGGGCTGCTGTGAGCCATCTACGCCCTCTCACCTAGTCCCCTTCCTGACCTGGGCCAGAGAGAGCAGAGGGCAGGGTGTGCCCAGCCAATTGGCTTTTTACAGGAATTTCAACTAAGACCTCAACCTTATTTGCCCTCGGATCCAGCCTCCTGACTAACGAGCCCGTGCACATGGCAAAGCCTGAGTTGCTTATCCAGCCTGGCAGACCCACCACGTACTCATCCAGGGTCAAGTTGTGCTTTGCTCTTGGTGTAGGAAGTGTAAGAATTGGAGAAATCATGTAAGAAGTCAGGAGGACGTAAACATTCCAAGCACCCGTCTCCCAGGGATTTGGCATTAGAACAAAAGTCACTTTTTTCCTAAACCTCAACTTTTCCTCAGAGGACAGTTATCTTAAAGATGTACGTCCATTTAGTAGACTGATCTAAGTCTGGATGAACCACTTAGGCAGTAGGGCAAAGGGCCCTTATGCAGAATGTGGGGACTGCACCGGGATGTTTGCTTTAGTTATTTTAAACAAACACAATTGTGCCAGCAGATCTCAAATTTCTAGAAAAATCACAGCATTGCAACAACACTGTGGACCAGGAGCACCACACTCTGAAGTTGGTCTCAGAAGACAAAGAGTTGAAGTCATTTCTGATGGTTTCTGATAGGCAAAATTCATTTTGACTCAGAGGAAAAAGAAATTGAAAGGTACAGAAATGACTGCCATTTTAATAATCCCTAAATTAAAATTAACATATTTGTTAAGATAAGTAGTTTTCATGGGAGCATTATCTCCTACAGGTGTCCCTAGTCCCAAATAGTACTCCCACCTCTAATCCACCCTGTGTATCACACATGACTATGAACATCCTATGAACTGCTGCAATTTCCCTCATTAAAAGTCTTTGTGACCCATTTCTCTCAACCAACCCCCCACCTCACAACTGATCTCCCTTTCCCTGGATTCTCTAAGCCTTAAAATGCCCTTCTTCCAGGGAACAATTTTTCTGAAAGGTTAGCATTCTCTCCTGCCCTTTACTATATAAAATGCACCCTCTTAATTTAGCCTACAAGGCTGGCCTGACCTTTGTCCTGTCCACTTGGCCCAGACATATCTGCTGCCACACCCCCATACGGCGCACCCTTTGTTCCTGTTACAGACTTCTCTGAATTTTCACCCTGTCTTTATTATGGTGTCTGTCTGTGCCTTTGTGCTCATGGCTTCTTAATCTAGAATGCTCTCCCTCCAAGTCCACAGAGTAAACTGAGGCTTGAAGATTCTGTATGAATCTTCACGAATAAACCACATCCTCAGCAGAGCCCATCCAGAACGCTCTCTCTTTCTACACACACACACACACACACACACACACACACACACACACACACCATACCCCCTGCCCACCTCCCCAGCACACAGTGATCACACCACTTACCAGTACTTACTGTTCACACCTCTGCTGCCCACACAACACTAGGAGCACTTCCCTGGGGACAGAACCCATGAGGTGCTCATCTTTGAGTTCCCAGTTCTTCACACACTGCCTGGCACTCAGTAGGTGCTTCTTATTCTAAATCCTCCAACCATCAAGGTCAGGCTTAAATTCTCCCTGTTCCAAGTCTTCCTTGACACTCCACAGGAAAAATGTGTCTGCTGTGTCCTGCATCACCTGTAAATCAGTACTTCCGTCTCTCTGACACTTGTTTTATTTTCTGGGATGTTAAAATTTTGTTCTTCTAAACTGAAACATGCTTTAGGAAAGTCAATATTTTGTACTTTCTCCCTCCCCTTCACCAAGGTTTGGTTGCCCATTAATTATTTTAGTTGGTCCTTCAAGACATCAACCTCAATTGTTTTCAAGTCTCTTAGTGTGTGTGTGTGTGTGTGTGTGTGTGTGTATGTATGTACATATATATAGTTACCCAAAGGCAGACTCCATTGCCCCCTGCCCCCGCCCCTCCACTCAGAGGCCTAGAGTTTCTGTAAGATGAATGTTTTATGTTTGGAAGTTGCAGGGACGCAATGGCCTAACAGGATAAAAAGTCCTGGCATCATGCCCTGGCCACCTTCCCCATTGTCGGTCCTCCTGCTTGGCCTCTTCCCAGTCTGGGCTCTGTTCTCCCTTCCCAGGGCCAAAGGATTCAGAGACAACCCCAGATTTACACATTGAAGTCCTTCTGATTTTCTTGGTGTAACTCCTGTGGTCTGGCTCTTGCTGTTCCCGTAGTGCTCCATCAACAGGACCTGCAGCTCGGTAACTTACCACGGCTCAGTGGCCTGAAGGGGGAAAAGGAATATAAATTGCTTCTTTTCAAAGTGACTTTGGAAACACTTTTCTTTCCCCCAGTGTCACCATTTCAGAAGTTCTAAAATACAGATCTGGAGAACAAGAAGAATGTGGAAAACACTCCCCTTGGCCTTCTGCCTGACACTCATAATCACCTGAAGAGTCTAGTTGCCTGGAGGCCTTTAGCCAGGAAGGCTGTGTGCCAGTGTCTCCAGGCTGCCGGGGGAGGTGGGGGAGCTGCATTCACAATGGCCTCAGGGTTGGGACCTGCCATCAGGAAAGCAGCTGGCATCTTCACCCATCACCCTCCCTTCACCTTGAAGACCCCACCTTATCATCCCGTGGCCATCTTGTCACAAACTACCCCTCAAAGGTCTTGGCAGAGAGCCAAGAATTTTGTTGAAGGAAATGAGTCTGGTTTCAATGTCAGGTCCCCCAGCACCCCAGCCTGTATCCTTCAGATCCTGGGCTTGAGTGTTGTCAAGATGGGAAGCTAAATCCATGCAGCTATGCAGACTCAAGAAGTGGGAAGGTGTTAAGGACACAAGGACAAAGTCAAGGACTAGTTAGTTATTGGAGAGATGGACACACGTGGTCCCGGGCCAGCCGGGGAAGGACAATGTGATATCATCACTGTTAACCAAGGATGACCCAAACCAAATCCCAGATCCAAGAACCCCTCCAAGTATGTCTGTGGTGTGGGGTGCGGGGAGAGCCAAGCTGCTCACAGCATCTTGGAGACTGTAATAGCAAGTTAGAACTCAGTCTGGGGATGTCTAGGTTTGGGGAAGGAAATAAAAGTTTGTATCTTAGTGAGAGAACACTGAATTATTCAACGCAGGGTCTTGGTCCAAATCACAGAGCAGATTCATAACAAGGAATCAGGATACTTAAGTGGGCTACAGGCTGAGGGTATCTCCTCTTCTTCCTACTGGTGCCAGGCCTGGTCCTAGACTTGGGCAGGACTAACCTTACAGATAGAGCTAGATGATCAGCACCATAAGGAAGAGAACCAATCCTACCTCACTCTCTACTCAGTGAGTGCCTGGCACATAGTAGATGCTCAATGACCACTTTTTTTTTTCAATAAAGGTATTTTTTTAGTTGTTGATAGACCTTTATTTATTTATATGTGGTGTTGAGAATGGAACCCAGTGCCTCACACATGCCAGGCAAGTGTGCTACCACTGAGCCACAACCTCAGCCCTCAATGACTACTTATTTAGTGAATAATCATTGTGTAATTTTTGGGGGGACAAAATCAGGATGCCTGGCTCAGCCTCTCTCCACTAAAAGAGCAGAGTCAGTCTTGGTCCTGTAGGTTCTATTACCAGGTGTCTGTCTAGACCTGTGGTGAGAGTATGTCCCCCCACAATTCATATCTTGGAAACTCATTCTGTCGCCGTGTTGGGAGTAGGGAGGTGTTTGGGTCATGGCAGTGGGGCCCACATGAATAGATAATTCCTTTCTCATAGGAATGGGTTAGCTATTGGGGAGTTTGGCCTCTTTCTCTTCTGCATGTACCTGCTTGTCCTTCTTTCTGTCATGAGTTGAAGTAGCACAGGGCCCTTTTTAGAAGGGAAGATGTTGGTGCCTTCCTCTTGGATATCTCAACCTCCTGAAACATGACTCAAAGTAAACTTCTTTATAAACACTCAGTCCCAAGTATTCTGTCATAGCAACAGAAAACAGACTAAGACGGAACCCATACAGCTCTAACTTCTAGAATTTTTTAAAATATTTTTTTAGTTGTAGTCGGACACAATATTTTTATTTATTTATTTATTTATTTAGTTATTATATGGTGCTGAGGATCAAACCCAGTGCCTCCTCACACTAGCTAGGCGAATGCTCTGTCACTGAGCCACAACCCCAGCCCCTCTAGATTTGTTTTGACAAACACATATAGTGCTTGGCATGTGTCAGCCAATAAGGACTAATTTAATTCTCGTATAACCCTCTGAGGTAGGTACTTTTATTAACTGCATAAAATAGAAAGTCAAGTAACTGACTGAGGTTATACAGTAACCAGTAAGTAATAGAGTCTGGAAATGAAGCCGGGCTTTCTGACTCTACAGCCCATGCTCACATAGTCTAGTGCAAAAGCTAAAGGATCCACACCCACACTACCCCTGGGTGAGAATTATATAGCAATGATCTATGACCCTCTGGAAGCCATGCACCACTGCTAAGCATCCTGACAAGTCTAAGATGCTGGTGGTAGCTATCAGATGTAGGAAGGCTTTCCCCTGCCTCTGCTCATCTCTGAAACACAAACAAGACATTTGCTAGCAAAGCATTGCTTTGTAATATAGCTCCCAGGGGCCTCCTGGTGCCCTCTGCTCAGCAGGGTCCCAGGCTTGGTTTAATGCTTTGCTGTTGCTGCTCTGAAATTCCTAATACTTTTTGAAGGAGAGATACTTTTTGAAGGAGAGTTCTGGGATTTTAATTTTGCTCTGGATCCTGCACATTAGTCCTGCCTATGCTTCTGAGCTGTCCTTCAGATTCATTCTGATTTCCTTTCTCTGGCCCTCCCCCTCTCACCCACAGGAATCCTTAAGATCTTGGTAAATTCTTGTCATTCTTAGGTGTTAGGAGAGCATGCAGGTCAACTCCAGTTCTTAAGAGTCTCTTACTCTAATCTGTTTCTCTTGAAGCTGATTAGGTATTTCTTTTCATAAGATCTGAGGACTCTGATATTCCCTCTGTCCCCCGACTTTCTCTCCATACAGACTTCACTCCTAATCTCTTAGCTCCCTGCCAATGTAGGGATGAGATAAAGGCTATGAGGCCTGAGGCATGTTGTCAGCAAAGAGAAACCGCAGTCAAAAGAGAACATCCATTAGCCTGGATAAAAAGAGATTTAAGAGACATGTCACAAAACTCATGTGTGGATCTCATTTAGATCTTGATTCCACTAAACCAACTATCAGAAAATTTTGAATATAGACTGGGTACTAAATGATATTGAGGAATTTTGCTTTATTTTTTTAGGCATGAAAAGGTATTGTGATTATATAAGAAAATGCCCTTATTTCTTTTAGACATCATATTGAAGTATTTAAGGGGTGTTATGATATTTTATCTGGGATTCGTTCTAACATGCTTTAGTTAAAAGAGAGAAAGAGAGGGTTGGGGAGAGAGAGACTTATAAAACAAATATGGTATTGATGCTTGTTGAAATTGGTGATGGGATTTCTTGTACTTTCTTTGTGTATGTTTGGGAGGTTTTCATAATAAATAGTGAAAAGTGAAAGAGATGAAGAGGGACAGAGAGTGTCCAGACCACAAGGTTTCTAGAAGAGTAGAAGCAGATGTTAGGTCTCTGAGCGAGCTATTTTAATCAACTTTGCCGTCTCCTCCAAACATAATCTTCTTGAGTTGTTTCAGGGATGGTAGGAGTAGCTTTGTAGAACCATCCCGACCGACTCTCCAGCCTGTTCTCTGTTGGGATCAGTAGCTTGTGAGGCTGCTGAGGGCCATTACCAAGTAGGTATTGACGCATCGTAATCCTTGCCAGTGTACCCCATGTTAAATGGACTTGCCTTGGAAATTTGCTGCGACCTTGCTTGTGTGTTTGAGAAAGATGACCCTGCTCAAGGTGATCGAGGGTGGATCCAGGTTTGAGGAAGTATCCTGCAGGTTTGAGGAAGTATCCCGGTCCTTGGGCTTAGGGTGTTCCCGGTTTAAGGCGTTTCCCGGTTTAAGAATATGGGTTTTAGGGAAGTTGAGGTTGAAGATTATTGCTGCTGGGATTAGGGTGTTCCTGTTGCTTGTTCCCGTTGAGTTCTCGTGAGATTCAAATGGGATTTTGGAAAAAGCCTCGTGGAGTAGGTGAAGTGTGCGGCAGAACGAGACTGCCCCTGAATGTGTGTGGAGGCTGGTGTGAGATCCGGAATAAAGAATTGCTGTTTGAACCTACAGAGCTGTGTGGTGGCTCGTGATTCTGTGCCAAGCCGAGTCATTGGCACTTGGCTTCGGCATTTGGTGGCCCGTACGCGGAACATCTGAAATTTGGAGGTGAGTAAATTGCTCGCCCCTGAGGGAAGGCGAGAGAATGGGTGACCATTTCCAAAAACAATGTGTTCTTGTTTTGATTTATTTCGTTTTTGTTTCAAGTTGCCTGTCCCTAGAAATTTCTCAGGCAAACTGGGAAAAATGGTTCGCTCAAGGTTTGAAGTTTGTTAGCCCCGAGAAAGAGAAAATTGATACAGCGAATTTTTATTCAGTTTTTGTTTCATTCAGTTGCGGTTTTTTCTTATGTTATCTTATTGGGTTGCGTTATCTTTATAGAAGATTAGAAATTAGTAAAAAAGAAACCGAAAAGTTGTTAAGTAAATTGTTAGAGGTTCAGACCATGGAGAAAGACATTTTAGATCAAGGAAAAGAGAAGGTCTCTCGAGCTAGTCAGAGAGAGGAAGAAAATTTAAAGGAAAAGGGGTTATTAGGAAAAAGGCCACAACAAAAGGCTGTTACTAACTCCGTTTTATTACCAGAGGGTGTAATTCAACCATCAGCCCCGCCGATGGAGACAGCTGAATGGCCCTCAAACCCCATCGTAGTTGATAGATGGGATCCTGAGACAGGACCTCAAAGATTAGCACGCCCTGTATTTGAACAGGTAGGAGGGCAGCGAATTCACCGTGCTTTAGAATTTAAAACAGTGAAGCAGTTAAAGGAGGCTGTAACAACCTATGGTCCTCAAGCCCCTTTCACAGTAAGCATGGTGGAGTCCATTACTAACTTGGACATGACGCCAGCAGATTGGGCTAGCATGTGTAAATCTGTGCTAAATGGAGGACAATATTTGTTATGGAAGGTTGCCAATGAGGAATTTTGCAGGGAGACAGCTAGACGAAATGCAGCAGCCGGTTACCCTCAAAGAAATCTAGAGATGCTGCTAGGAAAAGGAGATTATGAGGGTCAGCGGCAACAAATGGAATATGATCCTGCTGTATATGCACAGATTGCTGCAGACGCAGTTAGGGCATGGAAGACTTTACAAGGACATGGAGATTTACAAGGTCAGCTATCTAAGGTATTACAGAGACCTAATGAACCTTACGCTGACTTTGTAGATAGGCTTATTCAAACGGCCGCCAAAATTTTTGGTGACACAGAACAAGCAATGCCATTAATAAAACAATTGGCTTATGACCAAGCAAATCGTTGCTGCAGAGAGGTTATTAGACCATGGAGGCATGAAGATTTAAACACATATATTAAATTATGTAGAGATGTTAATGAACAAGGGCAAGTCATGGCAGCTGCAGTACAACAGGCTTTAGATGCCAGGCCAGAAACATGCTATAATTGTGAACAAACAGGACATTTTAAAAGGAGTTGCCCCATAAGAGGAGGTTTTAACAAAACTAGAAATCAAAGGAATAGAATACCGGGTATTTGCCCACGATGCCGTAGAGGGAGACATTGGGCTAATGAATGCCGTTCTCAAACCACCATAGAAGGTACTCCCTTATCAAAAAACGGAGAAGGATCAGGTATTTACCCAAGATATCGTGGAGAAAGGCATCAGGCTTCATTGCCAAAAAACGGACAGGGGGGCCCAATGCTCCGGGGCCCACAACCACAAATATACGGGGCAGTGGAGGAACCCAGCAACCCCATAAGGGTGGTGCCCAGGACACATTGTCCATTAAATCCCTCATCAGACAAACCCGAGGGAGCGCAGGGTTGGACATCTGCGCCTCTGCCAGAGCAGTATTAACTCCAGAGATGGGAGTTCAAATCATTCCTACAGGAATAAAAGGACCTCTTCCCCAAGGAACAGTAGGCTTATTATTGGGACGTAGTTCATCTACATTAAAAGGACTTATGATAAGTCCTGGGGTAATTGATCCCGATTATGTAGGTGAAATAAAAATTATAGCTAGTTCTCCAGGAGGTATATCAGTAATTTCACCTGGAGATAGAATAGCACAGTTGTTAATAATACCCAGCCTACATAATAAGTTCTCTAGTCTTAATGTAGAAAGAGGTTCCAGGGGATTAGGCTCCACAGGTGTAGATTGGGCTATGTTGTCTTTAAATTTAGATTCTCGCCCAATGCTAAAACTAAATATTCAGGGTCGTGAGTTTAATGGCCTGCTGGACACAGGTGCTGACCTTAGCATCATATCTCTTCAAGAATGGCCAAAACATTGGCCATTACAACAAGCCACTCAAACGCTTCGAGGCCTAGGAGTGGCGACTAATCCCCATAGAAGTGCTATGGTATTAGATTGGAAGGATCCTGAAGGATGTGAAGGAACTATACAGCCATATGTTTTGGATCACCTTCCTATTAATTTATGGGGACGAGATGTCCTAGATCAACTAGGTTTGATGTTAACAAATAACATCAATCCTAATGCGCCCACTACTAGGGCTAGACAAGGTATCAGGAAAGAAAAAAGATTAGGAAAACAAGAGCAAGGTATAGCAGCACCAATTCAAATAGATCAAGGAACAGACAGACATGGGTTGGATTTTCAGAAAGGGCCACTGAGACAATTAAAATTACTTGGAAATCAGAAAGACCAGTGTGGGTTCCTCAGTGGCCCCTGACTAAAGAAAAGATACAAGTAGCCCATGATCTGGTCAAACAACAATTAGCGGAAGGACATTTACAACCTTCTGTATCTCCCCATAATACTCCCATTTTTGTCATCAAAAAGAAATCGGGTAAATGGAGATTATTACAAGATTTAAGAGCAATTAATAATGAGATGGTTATTATGGGACCTGCTCAATCAGGGATTCCTCAATTGTCTGCTTTACCAAAAACGTGGCATGTTTTAGCTATAGACATTAAAGATTGCTTTTTTTCGATTCCAATTCATCCCGAGGATAGTCCACGTTTTGCATTTACTATCCCTGCATTAAATCATGAAGGTCCTGATGAGAGATATGAATGGAAAGTACTCCCTCAAGGAATGGCTAACAGTCCGACTATGTGTCAAATATATGTTAATAAAGCAATCCAGCCACTTAGAAATCAAAATCCTGAACTAAAAATATTTCACTATATGGATGATGTATTATTAGCACATAAAGATAAAAACACATTGCTGGAATGTTATGCCACACTTACAAACTTGTTAAAAAATTATAATCTAGAGATAGGAATAGATAAGGTACAATTAAATTTTCCAATTAATTATTTAGGAGTTCTATTATCCTCAACCATGGTCCGTCCACCTAAAATTCAAATACGAGTAGATCAACTCAAATCACTTAATGACTTTCAAAAGTTGTTGGGAGATATAAATTGGATAAGGCCTTATCTAGGCATACCAACAGGAGAGTTGGGACCTTTATTTGATATTCTAAAAGGTCCATCAGATCCAAATTCACCCCGAATGCTAACTCCTAAAGCTAGAAAGGCATTAAAAATTATTGAAACATATATGGAAAATATGCATTTAGATAGAATTGATATAAGTTTGCCTTTATTATTTATCGTACTACCAACAAAAAATATTCCTACAGGAGTATTTTGGCAGGAAGGTCCATTATTGTGGATACATTTATCTTACTCTCCTAACACTATTCTTACTAGGTATCCTGAGGCTGTAGGACAATTAATACTCAAAGGAATAAAAGCAGCAAAGGGAGTGTTTGGAATTTCTCCCAATAAAATTATTACTCCATATACTATGGAGCAAATTGATGAGTTAGCTAATGAGTTAAATACATGGGCAATAATCATGTGTAAATCAAATGTTTCATTTGATAATCATTTACCATCTAATCCTTTGTTGTCTTTTTGGTCTAAGCATCCTGTAGTTTTTCCTAAAATGACAAGAAAAACACCTATCGTGAATGCTCCAAATATATTCACTGATGGGTCTAATAATGGTACAGCTGCAGTAGTTACCCCTGATCAAACTTTTACATTTTTAGTTCCCAAACAATCAGCTCAAAAGGTAGAGCTTAATGCAGTTTTACAAGCTTTCCTGATGTTCAAAGATTCTGTATTTAATTTATTTTCTGATAGTCAGTATATAGTTAACGCTATTATATCCCTTGAAGATGCTGGTAGGATTTCCCCTTCCTCTACTGTTTTCTCTTTGTTTTCCACTATACAAAGTCTAATCTGGGATAGAAAAGATCCATTCTTTATAGGACATATCAGGGCACATACAGGATTGCCTGGAGCCCTTAGTTTGGGCAATGATTTAGCAGATAAAACTACACATGATATACATATTTTTTCTACTGTAGAAGAAGCTACAAATTTTCATAAAAGGTTTCATGTTAATGCTAATACTTTACAAAAGCGTTTTAAAATAACTAAGGAACAAGCCAGGCATATAATAAAACAATGTCAAAATTGTGTGACCTTTTTACCACAAGTTAATCTTGGAGTCAATCCTAGAGGACTGATACCTAACCATATTTGGCAGATGGACGTCACACACTTGCCAGAATTTGGAAAATTAAAATATTTACATGTTACAGTTGATACTTCTTCCGGATTTTTGATGGGCTCCCTTCATGCCGGAGAAAAAACTAAAGATGTTATAGCTCATTGCTTACAAAATTTTGCCACTGTGGGTGTTCCTAAACAGTTAAAAACTGATAATGGTCCTGGTTACACTTCTAACTCTTTTAAACAATTTTGCTCATCCTTTGGTATTACTCATATAACAGGAATCCCATACAACCCACAGGGACAAGGCATAGTTGAAAGAGCTCATCAAACTATTAAAACGTACTTATTAAAGCAAAAAGAGGGAATTGGAAAGGGGTATATATCCCCCAAAGATAAACTTAAAATAACCCTTTTTACTCTAAACTTTCTAAATTTGGATTCATCAGGACTTAGTGCTGCGGAAAGACATATGTATCCGAAAAATGTACATAAGCCTAAGGTACTTTGGAAAGATATTCTAACAGGACAATGGAAAGGTCCCGACCCAGTTATTGTCTGGAGTCGGGGTTCCGTTTGTGTGTTCCCACAGGGAGAACAGCAGCCGATTTGGATTCCAGAGAGGTTAACCAAAACAATTTCTACAGAAAAAGAAGATGATTTGACTGAAATCCATAACAGCTGATATCCAGAGCTCCAGCTTGGCTATTCTTACATCTGCGACAGTGATTAACCACGGTGCTTTTTTTCAATATCTATTTTATTATTGCATTTTTCCCACATCATAAAGTTCTATTTTATTTTTTGAGCTCATACAAACCTAGGTTAATGTTTTTCTGATCAGTTTTGTTTTTTGACTGTGTTTTATTTTTTGACTGTGGAGTTTTTAAACATTGCAATGGAGATTTCACTTAGGTATAGCTACAAGGCCTTTACTTATTATTGTCTTATGTGTTGTATGTTATGTGTGTACTGTTTTGTGTTGCATGTCAGTATGTGTGTATGTCCATATTTTTATTTGAGGAGCGCTCATGAAAAAATGGATCCGAATTTTTTTTTTTTTTTTTTTATTCACGTGATTTAAGTGGTTTAATCTAAATTAGGTAAACAGCTGTTAATGATTGTTTTCAAAGGTGGTTAACAGATCTGTTTGCTTGCTATTGTTTTTAAAAGTGATTAACAGATCTGTTTGTTTACTTTCACTTTTCCTTTTCATTATATTTAATAATTCTGTTCAGGATAATGTCTCTTTAACATCATTGCCAGAATTCCCATCTCCATCCCAGTGCCTGTGAAGACTAAGAAAACCAAACTACAGCTTCTATGATCACAGTAAACTGTATAAACTGATGCATCAATGAATATAACTCAACAAGTAATGCTCAATCAAGGACTTGATTTACTTTGGGAGGAAATGGACATATTGATAGACTCTTCCACTTTGAACTGCCTGCAGAACTTGCCTGGACTATATATCAGTTGCATGCATTGTGAACTATCGTCTGGTGCAGCGAATTGTGGTACTGCTGGCATATTTTTGCTGATGGTGTCACCAGTGATGCAATTTCCTTGCCAGCGCACCCCATGTTAATTGTGGTAACACTGGCATCTTTGCTGATGGTGTCACCAGTGACGCAATTTTTCCAAAGGAGCCGTCAATTGGCTTGGTGTCTTGGCATTTCTGTGTCTTCCTCCCTTCTACTAGTGATGGTCTAAAATTTGGGGGCCAACAGAGGTGAGGCAAGAACCTCACCCCCCCACTGGTGCTTAGGCCTATCCACAAGCATGGCTGAATGCTGGACCGGTAGTCAGTGACGGGTTGATCTGGTTGCAGTGGATTCAACCTAAGACAGGAAGTTGACGCCCAAAGGTCAGCTCTCCCATGACGGGTAAGAACCACATGTTGAATTGGACAACCTACCAGGCACGGTCCTAAGCCACATTGCTTGTTGTTTAATTAATCAGAAGGGGGGAGATGCTGAGGGCCATTACCAAGTAGGTATTGACGCATCGTAATCCTTGCCAGTGTACCCCATGTTAAATGGACTTGCCTTGGAAATTTGCTGCGACCTTGCTTGTGTGTTTGAGAAAGATGACCCTGCTCAAGGTGATCGAGGGTGGATCCAGGTTTGAGGAAGTATCCTGCAGGTTTGAGGAAGTATCCCGGTCCTTGGGCTTAGGGTGTTCCCGGTTTAAGGCGTTTCCCGGTTTAAGAATATGGGTTTTAGGGAAGTTGAGGTTGAAGATTATTGCTGCTGGGATTAGGGTGTTCCTGTTGCTTGTTCCCGTTGAGTTCTCGTGAGATTCAAATGGGATTTTGGAAAAAGCCTCGTGGAGTAGGTGAAGTGTGCGGCAGAACGAGACTGCCCCTGAATGTGTGTGGAGGCTGGTGTGAGATCCGGAATAAAGAATTGCTGTTTGAACCTACAGAGCTGTGTGGTGGCTCGTGATTCTGTGCCAAGCCGAGTCATTGGCACTTGGCTTCGGCATGAGGCCATGAGTCCAATAGGAGCAACTGAGGATCCAACTCATGACCTGGTCATATTAGCCTCCTTCCCTAACTTCATTGCATCTGAATCCTGTTCCTCCTCTGGACCTGGCTCAGGTGCTACCTTCTAGATAAGGTTTTCTGTGACCACTTGGCCAATTCCAATCCCTTTATCCTGATTTCCCACGGCACTTACAGTCCAACATCTGGCATTTCACTGTCATTTGGTATGGAGTTGTTCCTGAATCATTTTGTGTGACCCAGTCTCACTCTCCCATACATCGCAGTTTCCTATGCCTTCTAATCTGGGAGGTTTCTGAAGGGACCTCTACCATGCTGAGCACAAAGAGCTCCTCCGTGCATTCTTATGTTCATTCCTTTTTTTCCTATGGTACCTGCTCTATGCTAAGCTCTTGCTAAATGTCGATAACTCCGCAAGGAACAAGATAGACTCAGTCTCTGCCCCGAAACACTTTCAGAAGAGGACAGACAACATTAAACAAAGAACTGCACCACGAAACAATTCAAAACACTCACTCATGGAGAGTGTGGTAACGCAGCTACCGTGGATCTCTGACGAGCAGCACAGGAGACCTGGCCTGCTCTGGACAGTCAGGAAAGGCTCCCCTCAGGAAGTGACTTTAGGAAGGGACTTAAAGGAAATGTAATAATTAGCTTGGCAAGAAGTGGGGAGGGGGGCAGCATTCCAAGCAGTGCAAACAGCATGGGATTGGCCCCTGGGGGAAGAGGTCTGGCATGCCAGTAGAAGTGCAGTTTCACGGGCAAGCAGACACCAAGGTGGAAAATAGGCCTACTTCTTGAACTGAGAGGAATGTTGAAGTGTTTGAGGTCATTGGAAACTGGAAGCATCTGGGTTAGATTGTTGAAGGAATAGCTTTCAATTTGTTCTTGTTCTGCTTTGAAATGTACTTGAAATGTAAGCAGTATCCTATTTCTTTGTCCATTGAATCTAGGCTTGGCTATGTGACCTTCTTTGGCCAATGGGAAGACAGCAAATGTGACACATGTAGACCCTCTCACTGGTGGGACACTTTTGCCACCATGTGAACAGCCTGGTCCCGCCTGCTTGAGAACGAAAAGAGGTACCACATGTGCTCATTTTCCCAGGATTCTACGCGAGGCCCCAGACATGAATGAAAACATGCTAGACCATCCAGCCCCAACCAACCAAACCAGTTCAGACCAGAAAAAAAAAATCCATCTAACCATACCATCATGAACAGTTGCATTGATATAGACTGATGCTTGTGTCTCCCAAGATTCACATGTTAAAATTCTTCCCTCCTAATCTGGTGGCAGTTGGGGTATTTGAGAGTTAACTGGACTAGATGAAGTTATAGGGGTGGAACTCCTCATGAATGGTATTAGTGCCCTTATAAAATGTGCACAGGCAGCTCATTCCTTCCCCAATGTGAGGACACAAGATCTTAGAATGTGCTGCCTCTAAAACAGAAAACCCTCACCAGACATCAAACCTGCTAGCACCTCAATCTGAGACCACTTATCTTCCAGAACTGTGAGAAATAAATATTTTTTGTTTGAGTCACACCACATTATGGTATTTTTTTAATACAGCCCACTCCAACTTTGTCATTTAGGTTGAGAAGTTTGGGGCTGGTTTGTATGAAAGCTGATAGATCATCCTTACATTGGCACACTATCCACTAATTCCAATGTAGAAGCACCTTTGACACTAGGGATACCTTAATAAGTTAAAATTCAAAGACTGTAATGCAGTGGAGAGATACCTATTATTAAAAGATTAGTAACACTGCAGGTCAAAATAATAAATGTGAAATAAGTTTCATCGATAACATACTATGAGAATCAGGGGGGACAGAGGGATCCCAAAGGCAGAGACTGGGAATCTCCAGTTCAGGAGCTGGATCTTCAACTTGATCTTGAAGAGCACTGACTTAATCTTAGGTAACTGGAGAGAAGCAGAGGCAGGATCCCCAAGAAGAGTACAAACATGCTCAGGAAACTGGTGGGCAGCCTGGTTGGGCCAAAGCATAAGGCCTAAAAAAGAGAGCAATGGGAGGTAAAGTTGGAATGGAGACAGGTGAGGGCAGTTGAGAGCTGGAGACCTTGTATTAGAATTTAGCAAATAAAAATATAGTAATATTCAGTAATATTCGGGGCATATTTATACTAAAATGTTTTTGTTGTTTATCTGAGATTAGAATTTAGCTGTAAATTCTGCTTTGCTTGCTTGTTTTTATTTAATGTGGCAACTCTAGCTAGAGTCACAAACTCAAATGACTATAGGAGGCCAGGAGAATTTTTTAAATGAGCAATGAGGACGTTGTTTCCAATGCTGCTATCACAAATCAGCACAAATTTAGCAGTTTGAAGCAATACACATTTATTATCTCACATTCTTGAGGTCAAAAATCCACAATGCAGCATCAGAATTGTGTTCTTTTTGGCTCTGCCCTCATGAATGAATTAATGCTGTTATCATGGGAGTAGTTTCATTGTCACAAGAGTGAGTTTCTGACAAAAGAGTGAGTTCTGTGTCTCTCTTGGTCTCTTTGGGGCATTTACATACATTTTTTTTTCTTACCATGTAATACTCTTCATCATGGAATGATGCAGCAAGAAGTCCCTTGTCAGATTTGTACCCCTTGACTTTGGACTTTCCTGCTTCCAGAACTGTAAGAAACAAGTCTCTGTTCTTGATAAATTAGCCAGTCTTAGGGATTCTGTTATCTCACAGAAAATGAGTAAAGACGGCCACATCTGCTTCACTTTGCTTCACTGCCAACAACTTCATGAAATGTGGTCACATCTTTTCTGACTCCGGCCCTCCTGCCTCTGACCCTCCTGCCTCCCTCTAATTAAGACCCTTCTGATTATACTGGTCCAGTTGGATAATTTAGAAAAATCTCCCCATACCCAAATCCTTAATTTAAATCACATCTGCAAAATCTCTTTTGTTATCACATAAGGCAACATATTCACCAGTGCTAGGAGTCAGGCACGGACATCTTGGGGAGGGGACATTACTTAGTCAAGATGGGGATAAGGGGCTGGGGATGTGGCTCAAGCGGTAGCGCGCTCACCTGGCATGCGTGCGGCCCGGGTTCGATCCTCAGCACCACATACCAACAAAGATGTTGTGTCTGCTGAGAACTAGAAAATAAATATTAAAAAAATTTTCTCTCTCTCTCTCTCTCCCCTCTCTCACTCTCTCTTTAAAAAAAAAAAAGATGGGGATAAAAGAAGGAAACTGGGATTGGACAGATAAACTAAGAGAACTTCAACTTTATCTGCCAACTTTTATTTCTTTCCTTTAAAAAACCTGTCTGAGACAAATGTGTCAAAATTATAATTTTCGGATTATGGATGGTAGGTAGGTGTAGTTATATTTTCCCTGTACTGTTCTCTATTAAGTTCTGTTTTTCAGAATTACAAAAAAAAAAAAAAGGAGAAATGGGGTTATAAAGGGAATTTTTTTGTTCTTATTTTGTACTTGTGGAAGGTGTCATGTGTCACTGTGTGAATCTATAAGGGAAGAATCAGTCTTTCTTTTTAAGAAAGAGAACAGGGCCTTGGTTTCACATATGAAGGGACCTTAGAAAACAGCTGGGACAGTAATTGTTAAACTGCTGGCTGGAAAAGCCATGGCTTGGGGCAGTTCTTGAAGGTGTGCTGAAGCTCAGTCCAGGGTCTAGAAACTTTTCTGTCTTAGTCCGTTTGCTGCTGCTATAACAGAATTCCACAGCCGAGGTGAATTGTAAACAATAGAAGTTTATTTACCTTAGGTTCTGGATGCTGGGAAGTCCAAGATCAAGGGGCTGCATCTTGCTGTGTCGAGAGATGAGGGCCTTCTTGCTGCATCATAACATGTGAAAGGGAAAGTGAGCATATATGAGGCAGAAAGAGAGGGCCAGAAGGGGCCAAATTTATTAACACCCCATTCCATCAACTTGTATCCACCAATTAATTTCCTGATAATGACATTAATCCATTCACAAGGGCCCTTAATCACCTCTTCAAGGTCCCAATCCCTTCATACCATCACAGTGGCAGTGGATGAGTCCTGGAGAGGACATTCAAACCAGAGCATCCTCCTCTTACCCAGCCTCATCACTCCCACCCTTCCCTCAATCAAAGCACCTCTGCTTTTACCTGTTTTTTTTTTTTTTAATGTGAGCTCCACATAGGATGACCTTATTTAAAGCAATGTTCTGTCATTTAAATACATAGAAACACACACTTTTCAAACTGCTAATCTAAGCTTCTTCCCTGTGTGATAAAGGAATCCGAATTAAGACAGATGAAGTGACTTGCCTGAGATTGAGATAACATAAAAGGTGTTGTTATTGCTTGGTAAATATCTTTTCTTGGGGGTCGGAGGCCAGGCGGTTGTTAACTCACAGAGGAAAGCCTTAAGATCTTCCAGTAACTGGAATTGTTTTCTCTGAACACGTTTCCTGAAGTCAAGGCAGGGGTGTGGAGATGAGGAAGGAGGGGGGTGTTTCTTGAGAAGGAGCGAGCCTTTGTTCATCCTCCTGCCTCAGATGAATAAAGAAACTGCTAGAAAAAAAAGGACTGTTAGGCAGAGGAGGATGGATAATAAATCTTTACCTTTTAAAAAATTGTTTTAAAAATACTGATTCCTCAGAGCTTGGGTGAACAGAGGTAGGTTTTCCCCTTGGTGTCCTTTTACTCTCTCTTGTTTTTGTGAAAGCCTACGTTTTCCTAATTCTGTTCCTTGAGTCTGCTTTTTGTCTGTCTGTCTTTTGTTTTACTTTTGTATTTATTTATTTGAAGTGAAAGGACAGGACTGGGAGTCATCTCTCTTCAGGCCTATGTGGCTCTATCCCAGAGGAGATGCTCTTTGCCAAGCGTGGAGTGAGCATTGTATAGACACTGGAGGATCCGTCAACACAGGAGAGCAACCCCAGATCCTTGGGGCCTCAAAGCAGAGGGAGGAATGAGCCAATCCCAAAACATCCACTTGGCCATGTGCCGTGCTGGGTGACCTTTAGTGAGCTGTGGAGAGCCAGCATTCACTTCTGGAGACTGTCAGTCTGAAGGTATTGAAAATTTTTTCATCGGCACCTGTCAAACGACGTGATTTCTAAGTGAAGAGGTGCACTAAGATGTTGCCCTCAACATCTGAGGACTAGTCCTTTGCTGCAGGCATTTGTAGACGATAGTGGTACCCATTGGTGGCCTGTTTAACTTCTATTTCTCCTTTCTTCCTTGCAGAAAGAATTCCAATTTTGTTCATCTATTTTTTTCCTTTTGAGGCTCAAAGATGACCCCATCCCCAGTTCCAAAGGTAAGTATTGATCAATCTAATCAGCCAATTATGGTATTTCCACTTTCCTTGCCAAGGAACGGTTATGTAACACAGCTCTGGCCAATGGGGCATGAAGAAAAGTCTTTGGAGTTGGCAGAGCATCTGGGAAAGAGACACAGAAAGGGATGGACTTTCTCTTGGGTACTGTGTCTAGATGAAATTCCTGTAGCCATTGTACTATTAGCCTGAGAATGAATGTCAACACACTGAGAAGATTAGAACCCAAACCCCTGAGATGATCTCCTGGAGCTTTTGAGATACTTGTGGACTAGTATGTGATATGATGATTTCTTATTGTTCAAATGTAGTAACTTGAGGGTTCTCTTTCTTGCATCAGAAATCATCATGATATCTCTACATTAGTTAGTTTACTCTCACTGCTGTCCAGATAGTATCTATTTTATTTTTATAGGTTAAGAAATGCATTTAAGTTAATACAGTTAGTAAGCAGTAGATCCCAAATTCAATCCAGTTCTCTGTTCAAGGACATGAAACCCACCTCTTCCCCTGAGGGCAAGGGCAGAATTTTGTTCATCAGTGTTACTAAGTGCCTGTCACTTACTATTCATGGTGGCCATTGAATGAATTAGCCCAATCCCAGGTTTATTTTATTACCTTATACCTTTACTTTAGAAATATCAGTTAACTTCTACTTCCAGAAATAAGATCAGTGTGTTAGTCAGCTTTGCATTGCTGTCTTCAAAATACCTAACAAGAGCTGCTCGTGGTGGCGCATGCCTGTAATCCCAGCGGCTCCAAAGGCTGAGGCAGGAAAGGCTGAGGCAGGAGGATCGCAAGTTCAAAGCCAGCCTCAACAAAAGCAAGGTGCTAAGCAACTCAGTAAGACCCTGTCTCTAAATAAAATACAAAATAGGGCTGGAGATGTGGCTCAGTGGTCGAATGCCCCTGAGTTCAATCCTGGTACCTTCCCCAAGGAAGATGAAGACTTCCAGGGAATACTGCTGGCAACCCACCTCCTCCATCCATGCCCCCTCCTGCATACAGTTACCACCTACTCAGTCCATTTAAAACTAGAATGAACTGATTAGGTTACAGCTCTCATTATCTAATCATTTTATCTTTGATTATTCCTGCATTAACACAGAAGCTTTGGGAAGACACCTCAGATTCAAACCAAAACAACCAGATATCCTGAAAAAATCCTGTCCTAAAAGTACTTGAAAATAAAATTTAGGCTTTTAAAATGCATTGCAGTAGCACTGTAATCCCAGTGATTTGGGAGTCTGAGACAGAAGGATTACAAATGTGAGGCCAGCTTCAGCAATTTAGTGAGGCCCTAAGCAACTTATCAAGATCCTGTCTCAAAATAAAAAGCCTAAAGGGCTGGGGAAGTGGCTCAGTGGTTAAGTGCCCCTGGGTTCTAGCCCCAGTACCAAAAAATAAAATGTATTGCTGAGCTAGTGTGTGTTTTTGTGTTTGCATGCATACACACACAACTAAAAAGCAAGCAAGTTTGGGCTGGGGATGTGGCTCAAGCGGTAGCGCGCTCGCCTGGAATGCGGGCGGCCTGGGTTCGATCCTCAGCACCACATACAAACAAAGATGTTGTGTCCGTCGAAAACTAAAAAATAAATAAATAAATATCAAAATTCTCTCTCTCTCCTCTCTCTCTATCTTTAAAAAAAATAAAAATAAAAAGCAAGCAAACAAAAAAAAATCCTAAGTAATAGCACTGATGCAGAGAGATAAGTGAATACTAAAGCCAGGGGTACCCTGAGGGGGAATCTGTCCATTGCTGGTGACCACAGGGTACACTGAAATGATAGATAAGATTGGACAGATAAGATGTGTACCCAAAAGGCAACCCTCAATTCAGGTTTGGGTTCCAAATTCATTCTACTTGCATATTTTTGAAAAATCTCCAGTTAAGAACTTTACTAAAATTGCTCTCAGGTATATAACATTTTGGATGCCTATAAGGAGCAAATGTAAATCTCTCTGGATGTACACACCATCCTCAGTCCTCAAAAACTCCAATAGGTAAAGAGCCAACAAATATTATAGGGAAGAAAAACCTTTTCCTGAACCCTCTTTTGATTGGTAGCTGAGGCCTACAAGTTAAACCAACAAAAGCCAGATTAACAGCAGAAAACAACCCGTTAGAGCTCAGTGAGGAATAACTCAAAAGGAGCAATTAAAATTTGGGGCTTATCTAACATGTTAGCAGGTGCATAGGAGGGGAAGAAGGTATCCACAGAAAACAACTGACTATTTGGAAAGATAAATAGATTTTTAGGAGAACAAAAGGAGATAAGAAAGCCTTTGATGATGTTAATCTATGTAGTTATGTGAGGTTCTCCCGTTTGTCAACCTAAATTACACAGTAGAGAGACTGACTCCAGAGCCAAGAGTTTATTTGGGAAGAGCAGAGCATTGCAATGGGATCCACATGCTATGGTGGATCATGGGCACATACAAAGAGATTGGGGCAAAGGAGATGCTTTTAAGGACAAGACGGGTGTGTGTGTGTGTGTGTGTGTGTGTGTGTGTGTGTGTGTGAGGGAGGGGAAGGAAGGAAGAAATCCATGTAAGCTGTTTTGAAAGCCAAACCATTGGAGTTGAATGAGCCCATTGGTGGGGATAGCTTTGTTAGGCAAGTGTCCTTATACAAGTGCCTATTTGTAATGCTTGGGTTTTGAGGAAATCCATTGCATGGTTCTTATCATATGCATACATGCATGAAAGCGTCCTGGCTTCTTTTAGCTAGAATTTGACATTGGTGACTCCATTTTGATACTGCTAATTTCCACAGTCCCCTCCAGGGGCATGAAACTACTACTAGAGTTTGGGGTAGGTTTGATTCTCCTTTCTGGGAGTAGATGTGCCTCGAGGAGGAACTTATAGCAACCTTATTTCTCAGAAGTGGCTGTTTTTAGTATGATAAAGGAATTTCAAGAAGGCTTGACTCTGTTTAATCTCACATTTATTCTTCAGCTTAAACTAAGTTTTATATCAATTCTAGGGTTCTGTGTGGTTCCCCACACTATAAAGTCACAGTGGTTGTAAACAAACCATAAAATTCATTAAAACAAAGCACCACAAGTGAAAGTCAGCAGAAACAATAAACAGAAGCATCACTTTGCAAATATTTCAGATATCAGAATTATCAGGCCAGAATATAAATGAAATACATTTAGGAAAGAAGTCTTAGGAGCAGGAAAATAAAGGTGAGAAAATTAAGGTCTTGAACTTGTATTCTTTCTTGAGAGATACAGTTAACATATATTTGTTATTAAAATAATACAATGGTATATAGGAGTCATAAAGATTCTAGCAATGCAAAATGTAAGGAAATTTGAATTTGTAAATTTGAAAGTTATTGGATGTCTCTAGTAAAAGAAAAAAATATGAAGTCTTTAGAGCACACCTTTTAGGATTATGTGATTCTAAACTTTCATTGCCTTTTATCTCTTTTACAGCTCTGTAAATAGTAGAGAACTGATAGCAATGCAAAAAGATTCTTGTCTATAAAGGTGCAAATGAGTTTTGTTCAGTGAAGGGACAATAAACCTTTTTCTCACCTTAGAAAAAAGTTTTGTATTCATTTCAGTATTTCTGATCTGTAAATGTGTCTTTTGTATTCCCTTGAAATCATTTTAACATTGTTAAGTCAGACCCTTTCTATGAAGATGCCTCCATACTTGGGTCCTTCCATAAAGATGAACTTCAACCTCACTTAATATGTAATGAAAGTCTAATTTAGGGATATATGTATGTATATATATATATAAATGCTAGGGATTGAACCCAGGGTCTCCAGCATGCTAGGCATCAGCTCTACCACTGAACTACACCCCCAGCCCCTAGAGTATACTTTTGTAACAAGCAGCAGAATCTCAACCAATCACAACAGCCAAGCTTCAGTCAATCACAGGAAGCAGACAGATCAGACCACATTCAAATAAGGCATATGTTGAGTTGTAACCCATCCAGCTGTCACTGTACCTGACTTCCTATTTCTGACCACAAAATGTTACTTGACCATGTTGCAGGTCAGAGTTCTCTGAACCTGTTCTGGTTCTGAGGACCACCCCTTTCATCATTCTTTGCTCAGTTAAAGTCTGTAAAATGTCGTTTATTTCAAGTTTTTCTGTTAACAACATGTACCTAATCCTTTCATTAATAACATGCTTTAAAAATACGTAGCATATGCTCATTTTGTATCTGTAAGAGTCACAGTTTTACCTTTTTTTTAAAGTTTGTCCTTTAATAAGTAGTATAAAGAATAATAAAAATAGACTGAAGAGTAGAAAGACTCCTTTATCCTCAAACCTTGGGTAACCCCTAAGGATCTGGTATTCCTGGCAGCCAAGTGATCAATGAGAGGTCACTCAGAACTCCTGCTATGTTCAGAGTGTGCTGCCCTCCTCCTGGGCAGACTCTATGGGTTCTCCAAGGCGCCTCTCTCAAGGTTGGCAGTATGTCCAGCTCTCTTTGGTGCAAGAATGCCTGGGTTCAAGTCATGATTCGCCACTCAAATCTGAGAGACTGGGGCAAGTCATTCAAACCTTCTCTGTTTCAATGTTCTCATCTATAAAAATGAGGGGAATAATGCAACCTACTTCAAGGGGTTCATGGAAAGATTAAATGAGTAACATATGTAAATCCCTTGGGACTAGTACCTGGCCTCTTGGTAAAGGCAAGTTTTAGCTAAAGCTATTATTTTTCCTCCCAGTTCTAATACCTACTATTAGAATCGACACTGATACATGAAATCACACAGTCTCCGTGATCTAGATGTAACTCCAGCAGAGATGATATTTGATGATTTCTAAATATTCCTAGAATTGGTGGCCAGCCCCACTGGGTATAAATGGGGGTAGCCCAGTGAAGGAGGCCATTCACAAACTGATCTGTGGTGTCTTGAAGCCAAATGAGGATGACCTTTGCCTTATTTATAGGTTCAAATTCTTCTAAGGATGAAAGACTACCTGCTGTTTTAGCAAAAGAAAAATACCCTGAGGACACCCCAGGCTGGAGCTGCCTGTGAACAGCATCCCTCTTTGAGGTGCCTTCACAAAGCACCTTTCACATCTCCAGTGTGTACTTCTTGAAATACCCTGCTCAGTGCCCAGCACATAGTAGGTGCCTAATACATTTGAAATACAACTTTGAACCCACCAGGAAAATCACTTTATGAAAAAGATAGCTATCATTCTTATGCTTCTTTAAAGAGCATTTTCATAAACCTTATTTCTTTAACTGTCACAATTTATTTGGTTATGAGGCAGGAAGGAAAAAAAAATCTTATTACATTTTTCCAGGAAACAAAAATAAATAAGCTGAGGTCCAGGGCACTTGAGTAAATGGCTCGAGGTTGGTACAGTTAATAAGTGGAAGGTTTGTGTCTCAAATTCAGATTTCAGATTCCAAATCCCAGAAGTTTCCCTTGCCTAGGAAAGGAGCTGGGAAATTGTTAGTTCCTCTCTTCCCGACACCCCAGGCAGGCCAATCATGGACAGAGCCATCTTCTAGAGAATGGTAGCAGAGCTATCCTTCTGTAAGTAAGTCTCATTGCCAGAGCTATGACAAGCCACTCTACAGAGTTGATAACCATGGCAGATGAGCCTCTTGGTGCTTGGTACTGTGCCAGAAGCTAGAGATGTGAAGAGGAATAAGACAGGTACAGGGGTGTTGGTACACTCCTGGAAAACGGTAAGGAAGCAACTATGGCCAGAATTCAGGCAAAATGTCAACAAGAACTCAAAAATAAGGGAAGTTATAGTGTGAATAACATAACACACAATTGCAAAGAAAGCTATATTTGATTTCCAAGCCTATCTGCCTCCTCCCATTCCCCACATCCTTGTTAGAATGTCTTATGGCTAGAAAGATCTTAGAAGGGGCTGGGGATGTGGCTCAAGCGGTAGTGCGCTCACCTGGCATGCGTGCGGCCCGGGTTCGATCCTCAGCACCACATACAAACAAAAATGTTGTGTCTGCCGAGAACTAAAAAATAAATATTAAAAAATTCTCTCTCTCTCTCTCTCTCTCTCTCTCTCTCTCTCTCTTTAAAAAAATTTTTTAAAAAGAAAGATCTTAGAACACCTGGTTGTATCTTGAAAGAGGTGATACCAAGTGTAGAGGGGAGATCTTCCCTTAAAGGGCTTCCTTCTTACCTGGATAGAAGCAGGACTGCTTCGGGGTATTTGAGGATGGGGTATAGGAAATTGGAAGGGGAGAATCATGGTTTCTCATCTCTGTAGATGACCCAAGCTGATAGGCTTGGAAATCAAATATAGCCTCTTCTGACATGGCCTTTGTATCATACTGTGTGTGAATCTGTGCATTTAATGCTGAGAATTGGATCATTCCATCATAAGACTGTAAATCAGAGAATGAGTGGAGGGAGATGTCAGAGACTCTCTTGGCAGGATGAGAGGGAACACCACCACTGCCAGTCCCACCAATCACAGAGCTCATCTCCCTTTTCCCAAGGGTCCAGCCTAGGTGGTATCTTTTTATTCCATTGGCAGGCAGGGAATACATCTTAAGGCTCCTAACTACTTGAAATGAAAAGGAATTCATTTCCATCCCCACTGCCTATCTCTTCCTACTCAGTTTCTCCACTACTGACATCTCTGGGCCAGTCCAATACTTAGGGATCTGCCCACCAAAGTCCTGGCAGCTGTTCCTCCTGCAGAAAATTCAGTTCTATACAATGTCAGCTGCATGGCTAGACAGCTCACTGCTGCCAGAACTCCACCTCCCCTCTTCTCAGAGGGCCAAAGGGTTGAATGAAGTGAGCACCCCATATTGACCACATTGACCGACCACTAGGCACTGCTGAGCCTAACTTCATCCTTATCTCAAACTTAAAGAAAACTATAATGATCTCTGCTATACAGATGGGGAAACTGAGGATCAGAGAGAGATGAGGGCCTCTCCCAGTTAACATAGCCAGCAAGCAATGGGGCCAGAGTTCAATGCTAAAGCCCATGCCTTTCCCACCACGTTGTTTGGCCTCCGAGTGTTTTTGGCACCACACGGATAAGGATTTAGTATTCTGGTACACCAGTGCCAGTGGAGGCAGGGGACAATTGGGACTTGTTTGCAACCCCTCCCCCTCTTGGGAAAATAAGTCGGCTTGTCCCCCAGGGTTTCCCATTCCGTGTAAGGCTGGGCCCTTGTATTTTAACAAACTCTCCTAGTGATTTCTGAGGTGAGATCCTGGTGAAGGGCCGAGGAGCCATTCAGTCACGTTGTGTGCTCCATTGGATGACTGAGTGCCAACCCTCCAAGCACTTTGTACTCTCGCTTTATTTAATCCTCATGAAAACCCTTTTGGGTTAAATGACTTTTATATTCAGTTTTAAAATGAGGAGTTTGAGAAAAATTTCAGTAAACTTTCCAAGATGCCACAGCTGGAAGCCCACAGACCCAGGGCCTTAACACTGGCCATACAGTACCAGGATTGCAGGCTTAGCTGCTGCTACTCCATCTTGCCTCTGCATTAGCCCTGCTTCATTTTAACAGTCTTCTGGAGAAAGTGACTTTTCTCTGGTAAAATAAATTATCTTGTAGGAATAACTCACTAAGACTGAGGTTGATAGGATATTTTGAGACAAACAAAAAATTTGACATTTCCCTCCTCTCCCATCCCAAATCAGAAGACACAGGTAAGCCAACACCTATGTGGAGAGCCACTCACCTCCTCCCCGAACTCCTGGCATTCATCTGTTACTTCTTTACTATCTGAGTCTCCTATTACTCCCAGACCCCACAGACTTTTGCTGCCAAGAGTCCCCCAGAAATAGTGGGTGTGTGAAAATGAATCACAGAGAGAAAGATTAAGAAACAACCCCTTTACTGGGAAGCACTGATACGGTTTTAGATTTCAAAATTTCCCTGAAAATAGACCATTCAGTCATGCAGATAATAATACATTATCTGAAAACACCAAATACTTGTGCACACTTTAAGCAAAAAAAAGTTCATGCATACTCTGAAGTATTTGGAGATGTTGTGAGAATGTGCTAATAGAGCCCAGGGTTTAAAAAATCAGATGTTGAAAGTCCATCTGACGTGGGTGCTGAGCACCTAACTCCACTAATTTCAAGCTATGTGTCCTCAGGCAAATTCATGACCTCTCTGTACCTTGATTTCCTCCTCTACAAAAGGAGAATGATACAGTACCTGCCTCATGGAGAGTCTTTGAGGACCAAGTGAGGAAATCACTTAGCTCCTCCTTCTGTGGCTCTGGAGGGAAACAGTAACCCTCTGGGGAGAAATGGGCCCCCTTTCTCTTCTCTGCTTCCCTCCCTCCTCCTGGCAATGACCTACCTCCTTCCCTCCCACACAAGGACACCTGATTCAGTGCAGTCTTTTCCTCCTTCAAGGCATCTAGCCCAAAGGATTTGCCTCCCCTCCTTGTACGTGGGGAGTTATGTTCTTGGCTTTGAGACAGATTTCTTAAATTGTCTTCCGCAGTTGCAAATGACTCAGCCGTTGCTTAGGGATTTAATTAACCAGCAATAGGAGCCTTGAAAGATACAAGCCTCTGAAGACTTTCTCCCTTCCTGGGTTGGCTGTGAGCAGGGTAAGAATGGAATAAGTCACCTTCTAGAACTAGATAATCCACTATGGAAGCCACTGGCCATGTGTAGTAGCTACTGAGCACTTGCAATATAGCTGTCCAAAATAAGTTGTGCCATAAGCATAAGATATTCACAGATTTTGAGAATTTATATGAGAAAGTAAATATCTCAATAATTTTTAATACTTAATATAAAAATGATATTTTTGATATATTGATTTTACTTTTTAAAATGTAGCTATTAGACCATTTAAAATTATTAAATGACGGTTGGTGCTGTTGTAGAATATTAGCAATTTAATGATTTAATAACATGCCAACACATTTTGAAAGTGATTTTAACATGTATCTATGTTTTAGTTCGTCTTGTGTTGCTATAACAGAATATGTGAGATGGGGTTGTTTATAAAGAAGAGAAATTTATTTTCTCACAGTTCTGAAGGCTGGAAAAGCCCAAGATCAAAGTGCTGGCATTGGTGAGGTTCTTCCTGCTGCATTCTCCAGGAAGGGAAAGAGAGGCAAAGAGAGAGGGGTGTGGGGTCGGAGAGAGAAAGACAATTCACTTCCACAAGCTCTTTTTATAAGGACATTAATCCATTCATGAGGACAGAACCCTCATGACCTAAACATCTTGCTTAAGGTCTCATCTCGCCACACTGTTGCACGGGAGATCAAGTTTCCAATACTTGAGTTTCTGAGGGACACATTCAAACTATAGTAATCTACTTTTATCTTTATGAAACAGATATTGTTACAAACAATTTTTGGATGAGGCCCATTGATTCAGAGTTTGAACTACCAGTGAACTTCTGTGGCTGGAGCAGATGGAAGCCGGGAAATAATGAGAGGGAAGAACACTGACTTGGGAAAGCAAGAAACCTGGTTCTCAGCCTTGCTACCTCACTAAATTGCTGTGTGACCTTGGGCACACAGCTGGACTTCAGATTCTTAACTTAAAAAAAATGGAGACGCTAGCTGGATAATAATTTAAGAGTGGGAGATGAGTAGCCTGGGGAACAAATAGAGCCACAGATTTGTTTGTTGTTATGTGTTTTGGCCACCATTATGTTTTTTAAAATTTTTATTTGTTTGCTTATTTAATCACGTACTTTCAGGGTGGAGACTGTGGCATCTATTACTTTCTACATCCCTGGACTCCCACTTTACCATTTCACACTCTTAGCATTAACCAGCCTCAAAAGACTGGAGGCATTTGAGTTTGCAATCCTTGGCTGTGAATTTTAAGCTCCAGGGAGATGCTAATGCTGACCATTCTTAATAGTGGCATAGGAAGAGGTCCTAAGTGGTGGTCACCAATGTGTTCCAGGACACATTTTAGTTTCTCCTGCTTAATCCTCTTTTTGTAAGATTTTGAATTTCCAACAAAAACAGCACCATATTCTCTTATAGCAACACAGAATATTAAACTAAAGGGAAACTTACAGATGAGGAAACCAACAGAAACAAGGTATATAGTACTTGTATATGTCAGTGATTGTTTATCACTATCTTGGAAAATAAAAATTTAAAATAAGATAAAATACAATTGTTCTTTATTCTGTCTTATATTTACTTGCAATTTCTTGTCATGAAAACATTTTCACATCCAGGTAGATTTTTTAAATAAAAATTCAATGAGATGACTGGTTAGAAAAAGAAAACAGAATTCCCCTTTCCTTGGGATTACATATAAAACTCGCAACAAAAAATAGGTAAATGTAACCCAAGCAATGAAAGCAAATAGCTAAAAGATTTTAAAGCACTGAGAGAAGTCTTTTTTGCAGGGATAATAGCAATTTGGATGTGAGCTACTGCTTTTGCATATTAAATACAAGTCTTTGTCTCCTCCACCTCAATAGTGAGAGAAAGCAAAATCTGATTTGATGGGGGAAAAGGAGAAGACCATAAATAAAGGGGTGCGTTGTTTCCATGGGGGACAATCTTCCTAGTGGCACTCTGCCCAGAAGCCCTTTCTTCTTGGCTAGACCACAAGGCCAGGATAAATTGAGTAACTAGATGAATGGTTGAGACTAGAGAGGCTTGGTAGTGACCACGAAGTTGATCAACACCCTCAGGGCCCAGACTTGAGCTCAGGTCCTGTGAGGCCACACTGGTCAATGTTGTGGTTGCATAAATCCACTCATGGAAACTCCAACAGTGATCACTCTCTAGAGAAACTCAAGGTCACTGCTAAGGGAGACCCCTCCGAAATAAACGATGAGCAAGTCACAGGCACCCTGGAGGTATCTAAAGATATAATCACTGCTGAGCACTAGTCCTATAACAGAAGTCTAAACTAACCTGGAGACAGGAGTAAGTCCTTGCAATTTTCCCAGACACAGTGCACATCACAACCATGACCTCTACCCCAGGAAGCCCATGCCCAAAAAGGAGAAAAGAAAATCTGTTTGTCATCTATAGAAATATAGAAAGGCAAATGCTGTGTAGGTCACCCTAGGGATTTGGGGAGAGTTGGCAAAATGGCAAAATCCAAATTTAACCAAGTGAAATTCAGGAGATGAAGAAAATGAATAGTGAGATGGTTTCGCAGATACAGGTTTTTCCCAACTTGCTGCGATTATTTCTTCCTCTACTTATATATTTACTTTCTAGCAGTAGGACCAATTCCTTCAGAAATCTACCCATCTTTCAAGGTGGACAAAGAATCCTGCATCTCCCATGACGCTTTCTCTATTTCTCCAGCTACAGGAAGGCTGCTTTCCCTATCTGTATCATTCATTTGCTGATATGCTTAACTGTGGCCTTGAACTGATTGTTAATGTGTTTGTATGTGCACCTTGCTTTCCAGACTAGGCTACAGGAGCTTCCCACGCAGAGCTGGATGTGTCACTGTGGCTCAATGAGCTGAACCGAGAGTCATCAAGAAGAGCTGAGGAGAGCAGCCTCTTTGGCAGCCATGACCTTGGGCCTCTCTGCTTCCTCTTCCCAGCATGCCCTGAGACTCCACTCATGACTCCTTCCTGGCTCCCTCCTTGTCCAGACTGGAACACCATTGGGCCCACTTGCTTCTCTCCTCACCAGAGGGTTGAGAGAACCCAAGAGATGTCTATCTTTTTATACAAGAATTTTTATCAGAGAAGCAGAATGCATTATTAGTCATCTATGAGTGTTTATAATAGAAATTACCATTATCTAAACTACTAGGATTTCCTTTGGGGGGGAAAAAAAAAGTCTTTTACTGTGGAACAGAGCTGAACCTTAATGAAGGAGGAGGATGAAGAGAAGGAGGAGAAGGAAAGAGGAGAACAGTTTTCCATAGCCTCTCTCTGGGTATGGTTACTAGGCATCTAAGGACTTTTGCCCTTTTTGGGGAAAAACAAAACAAAACAAAACAGATTTTTAAAAAAATGTTACTTATAAAATCCACAAGTTAAATGCAGTTGGATCCACAAAACAAGCATTAAATATAAAAATACAGTCTAAATCCAATTATACACTTAAAATGGGTAAGGTGGTAAATTTTATGGTATATGTCTTTTACCACAACTTTAAAAAATTTCTTTTAAATACAATCTGTGCATGAGACCAAGCATTAAAATAAGGGTAGCAAGTTGAAAATGGAAAATGCAAGAGCACAAATTTATGATGGAAGGGGGGCTAAGCTCTCTCCATCTACCTGAAGGGTGAATGTATTCAGTAACTATGATATGCTAAGTTGGATAAGGAATAAAATAACCATCAAAATGATTCATAGAACAAAAGTAGGCATTGGTTTAGAAGTTAAAATTGTACTTGGAATTCAAATAGAAGTGAATGTATAACTAAGTGCTATGTTTACTAGATGTCTGCTTTTATTTATATATTCTCTGCCTCTGAAAAAGAATACGAGGGTGGAACTAAATTAATATTATATAGCTAAATATGCAACTCCATCCTTTCCCCTAAGTTAAAAGTCAGAACATGCCAAGGACAGAAAATTCCAGTCAGACAAATGAGGTAAGGAACAAAGGAAGGAAATGGTCAACTGTAGCTGGCTCTCTGACGGGCACATCTGCAGAGAAAGTAAAACACTGGAGCAGATTCTTCCTGCTCTTTCTAAAATCTTCCCCATTGTTTGTTGCAGTATTTCTCCAGACTATCATACTTTTTATAAAAAGTTCTTACTTTTTATAAAAGTAGGAACTCATGAACTACATCATCATAATGATGATGATAGCTAGTGTTTGCTGATACTTACATGCTAACATTTTTAAGTTCATTTTTCTGTTGCTATTACAAAATACCAGGGAATGGGAAATTTATAAAGAACAGACATTTATTTAGCTCATTGTTCTGAAAGCTGGGAAGTTCTAGAGCATCAGTGTGATATCTGGTGAGGGTCTTCTTACTGCTTCATAACCTAAGAGAGGGCATCAAAGGGTGAGACAGAGCAAGCATGCCAGCTTGGGTTTGAATTTTCTCTTCTTCTATAGTCCCTAACACCCTTATGGGGACCCAACTCTCATGAACTCATCCAATCCTTACTACCTTCCAAAGGCCCCACCTCTAAATATTATTAATATATGCCTTTGGGAATTCACTTTTCAATACCTGAACTTTTGGGGGACGCATTCAAATTACAGCAAGCTCCAATACTATTCTCAGCACTTCATATTGCCACATTTAATCTTCAGAACAACCTGTAAGGCTGGCATTGTTAATAACCCTCATCTTAAGGAGAGAAAACAGCAACAGACAGACATAGAGTAAATTGTTCAAGGTCACAGAGTTAGTAAGAGACAAAGTTAGGATTTAAATCAAGTTTGTTTGACTCCAAATTCTGAGGGCCTTCACCACTATTATGGACAGAATATTTGTGTCTCCCCCCTCCCCAAATTCATAAATTGAAGCTTTAATCTCAGGAGTGATGGATGGTAATTGGAGGTGGGGCCATTGGAAGGTAATTAGGGTTAGACGTTTTCCTGAAGGTGGGGCTCTCTTAATGAGATTAGTGCCCTTTAAGAAAAGAGTTCTCCCCACCCCTGCACGTGCACTCAATGAAAAGAAAATTTGAGCAGACAGCAGAATGACAGACACCTATAAGCCCAGAGAAAAGGATGCAGATTGAAATGTACCTTCCTGTACCTTGACCTCAGACTTCTCAGCCTCCAGAACTGTGAGGCCATCTCAGCTTATGGAATTTTGCTGTGGCAGCCCAAGCGGACTGTGGCCTTGAATCCACTAGACCACCACAGTCGCAGGGAATGTTTAGGTTGCAATAAATGCTGACCAGTGTGATCATTTATGCTGAGATCACATATATGACATTTAATGAGATACAATCACTAATTGGTAAGTGTTGTCCCTCCCTTAAAGCTCCCACGTTGCCCAGGCCTTCAGTGTTTCACCCACCATATTTGTGTGGACACACAATTTCTGAAGGCAAAGGGGAAAGAAAAAAGATAAGTGTGTTCAATATCTTTTTAAAAACGAAATCATTTTTAGAAGCATTTTAGATTTACAGAAAATTGCAAAGCTAATAAGAACAGAGAGTTCTCATGTACTTACACCTAGTTTCCCCTATTATTAACACATCACGTGAATATGGTACATTTGTTACAATTAACGAACCAGTATTGCCGCATTACCATGAACTAATATCCAAACTTGATCAGGTTTCTCTACTTTTACCTAATCTTTTTTATTTTAGGATCCTGTACAGGATACCACATTGCATTTAGTTGTCATCTCTCTTTTGGCTCCTTTGATTGTGACAGTTTCTCAGATCTTCTTTTTTTTTTTCTTTTGATGATGTTGGGAGTTTTGAGGAGTACTAGTCAGATATTTTATAGAACAGCTCTTCGTTGAAATTTGTCTGATGTTTTTCTCAAGATTAGACTGGGATCATGGGTTTTAAGGAGGAAAATCATAGGGGTAAAGTGCCATTGTTATCACATCATATCAAGGGTTCATGCTATCAATGTGATTTATCACTGTTGATGTTGACCTTGATCACCGGACTGAGGTATGTTTGTCAAATTTTTCTCTTGAAAAGTTACTCCCTCTCCTTTTTACATACTCTTTGGAAGGAAGTCTTTATAGGTAGCTCAAATGAAAGGAGTAGAGATTTATGCTCCTCCACCTTGAGTGTAGAGTATCTGCATAAATTATTTGGAGTTATTCTGCATGGGAGACTTGTTAAAACCCACCATTTATTTCTTCACAAAATTTTTAGTGGGGGTGGGGATCTTCTTCAACTGATTTTATTTTTTTAGAGTATTGTAGGTTAACAGCAAGAGTACAAAATTAGCAAAAAAAAAATGACAAGAAATAATTCCATTAAATGGGAAAGGACTTGATAGACATTTCTTTAAAAAAGACATACCAATGGTCAACAGGCATATGAAACATTGCTCAACCTCACTAATCACCAGGAAATGCAATTTGAAACCCCCAGGAGATATGGCCTCACACCTATCAGGATGGCTATTTTTAAAAAGACGAGATAATAAGCGCTGGCAAGAGTGTGCAGAAAAGGAAACCCATGCCCACAGTTAGTGGGATGTCAGTTAGCCCAACCATTACAGAAAACAGCATGGCGGCTTTCTCAAAAAACTAACAATAGAACAGCCATAGGATGCAGCAATCCCATTTCTGATAGATATCCAAAGGAGATGGAATTAGGATCTCAGTCATATCTCTGCACGCTCATGTTGGACTGATTTTCATTTTTTATTATGCTCTTTTCTTTCGTGGGCCTCACCACACTCGGCACATTTCTGGCAGTTGTTCAGCCAGGCTTGCTGCTCTCCCGACCCTTCTGTGCTTGGCCCACAGGCCCCGTGGGCCCTGCTTGTGTTTCCCCTCCAGCACTGGCTGCCTCTGCCTCCAAGCTCCCTGACCCGTTTGCCTCTCTTCTTTCGCCTGATACCAGTAAGGGCCCTTCTGTGGCCTGCCTTCTGGCACGTGGGAACATCTTCAGCCAATTCCATGTGGCAAGAGAAGCTATTCATGTCTTTCGGAAACCTCATCATTTGGTCAGGAAATGACCAACTTCCTGGCAAATAACTCCTGAGAACATCTTCTCAAAGGGAAAGAAGAGAACACACATCTGTGACGTACATGTATGGTTTCCTCCGTTTTAGCTGGTCCTGTCCCAGCCCAGTTGTACAGTGCGTGAGAAAAAGGCTTCTGTTAGGAAACAGGAGCCCACCCTGTGTGACCCATGTAGGCCCCAGGTCCTGGACCTCGGGTGGGTAGGTGTTGTATCAGATTTAATTAAATCAAGTGGAGATTCCTAGAGCTGGAACCCTGTTTCCTATTTGTTCTCTACTCTTGTGGATCTTTTCAGGGCACTTCCAAATTTTGGCTAATGAGTAGAGATCTTTTTTAAAAAAGGAATTAGTATAATTTAGTGTACATCAGAATGCCGAGTCAAGCGAAGCATGCCATGAATCTAGAGAGGGATGCAAACTTCCTTCTAGAAAAAGGAAGGAATAGTATAAGATGGAACCAACCCACCCTTCCCCCACCAACAAATAAACAAATGAACAAAAAACTTCCGTGCTGGCTAGAACACCTGAGAACTTTGACTCAGGTATATGTGAGAGATGGTTTTGGGGGTCACTAAACACGATTTTTCCACAATGGGATGTAAAAGGACCAAAATTCAGTGCTCTTTGGTTATCGTAGATGCTGTGAGAGCTTATATTTTAGCAATAACTGTAAGTGAAATTACTGATGACTTTGGTGTCATTTTGAGTATTTCAATAATTTTTTCAAATGTGTCTCATCATTTGTAGCAGACGACCCCACCCCCCAAAAAAACTCCATTTGTAGTTCCTTGGAGATTTTCTTGGGGCAGATCCCTCCTCTCTGAAATGCTACTTGTCAAATTCTAGATATCTTGCCTTCCAATCTCTCAATTGGACTCCAATCTCTCAATTCAATGAAACCCCCAGGCTCTGTTCAGTTCCCGCTTCCCACACTGAAGCTTAGAAACAGCGTCAAAGGCAATCACAGGACTCACCGTGGTTTTTACCTCTTCTCTTAGGGTCACAATCCTGTGCAATTATCCAAGTTCTGAAACCATTGTGTCATATAGTTTGTCCAGATTTTTAGTTATTTAAGGTAAGAGAAGAAAAAATCCTTGAAGTCCTTGTTTTTCTATCATGACTAGGAGCAGAAATTCTCTCAATGTGGTCACAGTCTCATGGAGCTTTTACTCTAGGAGAGGGAAGATAGGTAAAAGATAAGAAGTAGGCAAGTAAATTAGTAAATCTTAGAGCAACAGGTGCAATAAGATAGTGTATATAAAAGAGTGACCATGGCAGCAATTTAAGATGGGTATTTAGGGAAGTCCTCTCTGAAGGGATGACATGTGATCTGAGTCCTGAATGATTTGCAGGAGCATCTATGCACAGATCTGGGGCAGAGTGTGGCAGGTAGAGGGAACAGTAATTACTATAACTCCAGGAGAGTTGCAAGGTGGAATACTGGAGGAATAGCGAGGAGTCCAGTTTGGCTAGAGTATAGTGAACAAGTGGGGACAGTGGTACCAGATAAAATCAGGAAAGTAGACAAAAGTAGACGGGCTGATTTGGTGGGGCAAAGAATATTGTGCCAGTACGTAATGTACTTACTTAATATACCATTACATAATTTACTTACTTATTCCTGGCCCGCTGAAACTTTAGATGTTTACATTTTAAAATATTTTATCAAAATTAATACTGCAATAAACATACTGGGGATTGGATTCAGGGACACTTGACCACTTTTTATTTTTTATTTTGAGACAGAGTCTTACTAAGTTGCCAAAGCTGGTCTCAAACATGTGATTGTCCTGCCTCAACCTCCCACGTCATTTGGGATGACAGGTGTGTGCCATGGTGCCCAACTTAGAAATATTTTAATATGGCAGAATCCAGAGCTGGAATGAAAGAGTCAGAGGGTAGGCAGCAGAGGATGTTGGCACCCTTGGAGTCCCTTTTACATTCAGGGTAATCCTCCTCCAGCTACTACAGGTACTGCTAATGACTCACACTTGGGACCACTGGAACTACCTCCCCATATGCTTCAAACAACATTCCCCCACAATCTATGGTCAGTGACTGACTGTGTGGGTTACCAAAGTACCTGCTTCCTTTTGACACAGGATATACTCTGTAGTGCTTACACACTAGTGCTCCTGGAAGTATCAGTCAAGGTCACATTTTTCCCGAAGACACATTCTTGCTTTCTGGTTTCTTCAAGGGCACCATCCCCCATAATTCACCTAATACAACAATTCCATAGCACACTCTTTAGGAAGCCAGACCTAAAACAGGATGTGAACTTTTTGAAGATTGGTTTTTCCAATTTATCAAATTCCTCAATTTTTAGAATCAGTATATGCTTGAAGACAATTAAAAATATAACCAGTTACCATGAAGGGTAGGAAACACTTGGAGTTGGGAGGTGGCAGGTGGACAGTTGAAAGATAATTAAAAATCCTGAGGTAAAGGTGTAGACTGAATGTGTCCTCCCTTCAAATTTATATGTTGAAATTTAATCCCCAATGTGACAGTATTAGGAGGTGTGAATCTTTGGAGGTGATTAAGTCCCAAGGGTGGAGCCCTCAGGAATGGGATTAGTGCCCTTATAGAAGAGGAGAGGGAGAGAGAGAGAGAGAGAGAGAGAGAGAGAGAGAGAGAGAAGAGGACATAGCAAATTGATGTCTGTGAATCAGGAAGCAGGCTCTCAACAAACTCTGAGCCTCCTGGAGTCTTGATTTTGGATTTCCCAATCTCCGGAATTGTGAGAAATAATTTTTTGTTGTTTATAAGTTGCTTTGGCACTTTGCTACAGCAGCACAAGAGCTGAGGGGTTAACAGAATGAGGATCAAGTTTCCATCAGTTTGGACGGGTTAGGAACACACGTCTGTGATGACGTAGGAACATCAGACACAACATTAAACCAGAGTTGGTCATTTGAGATCATCCAGGTGAATTTGTTTCCCTTTATCCTGAGAGCATCACTGGTCTCAGGGCGCACATCCTTTTTTTCTCTAAAGTAATCTGCTATTTGATCCCAGAGTCCTAGTGGTCTAAAATCAAAGGAGGGAAACACTAGATCCAGGGGTGGAAGCAAGGGTCAAAAGATAAGAGGGGGTAAATTGAGTGATAAGAATTGATCTTATCTCTCAATTAGAGGGCACAGACCAGGAAAGGGAAATTTAGGGTTGCCTGAAACTTCAATTTGTGATACTTTCTCCCCCCTCTCTCCTCTATGGGAGAAAATGTTCAAATGAGAAGATTGAAAATCTGCAGTTTTATACACACTCACACACACACACACACACACACACACAGACACACACTCCTCTTCCTCAACCCTTGCCCAAGTCCCCACCATCTACTCATCCTTTGAAGAAAGGATCTGAGATAAGAGAGCCTCAGCAGAGTGTTTGGAAGTACCCTCTTATTGGAAGGCTGGGCAGATTCCAACCCGCATCTAAGATAAACTGAAATTCAACTGCCAAGCACTTCTGAAGAGACTAATATCTGAAGAGGCTGAGATCTAGAATTATTAACACATTCAGCCAAATGTCAAAGAAATGATAAAGGACTGCATGCAGGAAGGCAGTTTTACTCTGAGTCCTTATGCTATCTCTATCTACGTCAGAACCAGAGTAGTAATGCTTAGGTCCACACCTTAATATACCTCTTCGGTGCCGAGAAGCTCTAAGGTGACCCACCGTAGGCCGGGCATGTTCTTTGCATTCCATTTCCAAGACTGTGGATTAGTCTCACTAAGCTAGCCATGGTTTTATGAATAATTAACAATTGCACAGGATATTACAGTTTCCAAAATGTTTTCATAAATATTATTCAGCTTCCACAGTCTTGGTCTGTTTCAACTGCTGTAACACTAGAGCCTGCTTAGCTTATTAAAAAACAGAAATTTATTCCTTATAATTTTGGATGTTGAAAAGTCCAGGAGCAAGTCACTTGCAGATTTGGTGGCTGATGAAGGCTTTATAGTTCATAGGTGCCTTTTACCATATCCTCACATGGTGGGAGGAACAAGCAAAAAGCTCTTGTCCCATTCATTCATGGACATGAGAGCAGAACTCTCGGGACTTAATCACCTAAGTGACCTACTAATACCATTACCTTGAAGGTTAGGATTTTGACATATGAATTTGTATTATGGAGATACATTGAGACCATATGAGCTACTGCTCTGCAAAATAGTTACTCTTATTATTTTTGTTTTTCTTTTCCAGATGATTATATGAGAGCCAGAGCAATTAAATAACTTGCCCAAGATCTCATAGCATCAGGAAGCAATCCTTTTATTCCTTCTAAATCCTTCTTCCAAATCCTTTTCTTCTGAATCTAAGCCTGTATAGTTCATATTCTCTCCTCCTGCCTCAACCCATTCTCTGATCACTGAAGTCTACTTGGGTCCTCATATTGAGGGCTAGGATTCTAAGATCCCAGAGAGGGCAATAGGGAGCTGGTCAACAAAGAGTCCCAAAAACTTACTTCTCTCTCATACCAAAGGGGACATTAAATCCCATTTGTTTTCAAGTTAGGGTATAGCTCCCCACTTCCTAAATATAAGAAACACTTCTTTCTCAGCCTGATTTGCTCCTCTGTTGTTCCCAAGATGGCAGCCCTCTCTACACTGATGGGAAGATATGTGGACCTACCCCTGGGAGCATGAAATCACTGCACATGTGGGATCTGCATGGGCTTATCTCTGGCCACCATGGATGTTGAGTACATTGTTTTATAACCCTGCCCACTGGCTCCCCTTTTTCTTCCTTGCCTCCAGGGCTGCCTATCTATCTAATTTGGGATGATGGAATGTCATTTCTTTCTCTCATTACCTTAAATTAAGTATCATTAGGAAGGTAAATGCTCTGCTTAAAACAAATAAATCATCTAACACATTCCAGAGACAAATTTAATATATTTTTTAGTAATCTTTCCTTTGGATTACCCAAGCCTCTGTTGCTTCCCGTAACATGAATAATTGAGAACTGACACAAAAAGAAACTGCCAGAAGCTTTAGCCAACTTGCAGATCAGCTAGAAACTCTACTGTGAAGACAATCTGTAGTGATCGCATTTGGGGAGATGTGTCATCCTCAAGAGTACAGTGGTGGTAATTTCAGCATTTGCAAACTATGACTCATGGCAAAGCATGCTGTGCTATGGGGATAGACCCAGCTCTGGACTGGATAAATTCCCAAGGCAGAGTCACCCAACAGGCCTGGGAAGCTTGTTAATCCTCATCAGGGTGTGATTACCATCACCAACCCAAGCCATCAGTGAGCACAAATGCCCTACTAAGATTTCCAGGTTGGGACACGTAGGGGCAAGACTTGTGCGGGAGAGGCTCTAGACTGGCAGTTCCCCCTCCCCTGCTCACAGGAACAGAGGCAGCTTAGACCAGGTAGAGGGAGCTGTGGACTGGGGTGGTGGCAGAGTGGGCAGGGACCAGAGGCAGTATGGATGGCTTGGACTCAGCCTCTGAGTAGTCAAGCCTGATGATCATTTTTTTTGGCATCACAGAAGTGGCGTAAAACAGCCATGCCTGTACCTACAGGTCTACTGGCAAAACTAAGAGGTCCCTGGAAGGTGGTGAGAACTGTCATTTCCCGGTCAGTGACACTGAACACTGACTTTGGAAAGCCCTGCCTCAGTTTTGGAGGCAAACAGGCAAAGATACAAGAAACAGGAAGAAGCACCACCGCATCCCCCCAACTGCTGCTATAACGTAGGGGGTGTTCCAGTCAAATGCCAAAGACCCTGGAGATTTTCAGGGACAGCTGTGGAAGTGTTCTAGGAACTAGAGGACTCTTAAGTTCCTCCCATTCCTGACATTCTGTGATTCCAGTTTAATAGAGGAGGATGGATAAACATGTCAAAAATATATACCAATCCAGAGCAGCAAGAAATGGGGTGAAAGAGAAGCTTCCACTTCCTGCCTAGAGCACGATCTTTATAGATTTTGGTCCTCAGCCAAGTCCCAGTCCTCTAACGGCAAGGCTGATAACTAGGTGGCAGTAAGAACTGGATGCAGGGAATGAAGGGCAGGAGAAGAGGCAGGGGAGTCTAGCTGAAAATTGAGAGCTGGTTATCAAAGAGATTGGAAGGAGAAATTCTTTTAAAAAGGGAAATTGTCGCTGGGGTTGTGGCTCAGTGGTAGAGGGCCTGCCTAGTGTGTGTGAGGAACTGGGTTCGATTCTCAGCACAATCAATCAATCAATAAATAAATCCATTGACAACTAAAAATATTTTCAAAAGTAATAATCTAATTTTTTTTAAAAGGGAAATTATCATTGTTTAGTCCAGATTTCAACTTCTTGAAGGCCGAGAATTTTTCATCCCTGTGACAAAAGACCTGACAAGAACAGTTGTTTTTCTTTTTGGGGTGGGGGAGCACTGGGGATTGAACTCAGGGGCATTTGAACATTGAGGCACATTCCCAGCCCTATTTTGTATGTTATTTAGAGACTGGGCCTCACTGAGTTGCTTTAGTGTCTCGCTTTTGCTGAGCCTGGCTTTGAACTCGCAATCCTCCTGCTTCAGCCTCCCAAGCCACTGAGATAACAGGTGTACACCATCGTGCCTGGCCAAGAAAAGTTTTGAGGAAGAAAAGTTTATTTTGTAGTTCATGATTTCAGAGGTCTCAGTCCATAGATAGCTGGCTCCATTCCTCCAGGCTCTAGATGAGGCAGAACATCATGGCAGAAGAGTATGATGGAGGAAAGCAGCGCAGGAAGGACATAACACCAGAAAGCAGAAAGAGAACTCCTCTCAACAAAGACACAATATATATTCCCCAAAGGCACATCCCCCCAAATCCACCTCCTTTAGTCACACCCTACCTGCCTATAGTTACCTCCCAGTTAATCTCTATCAGGGGATTAATTCTCTGATTGGATTAAGGCTCTTATAGCCCAACCATTTACTATCTAGACCCTCTTGCATTATCTCACACATGAGCTTTTGGGGGACACCTAATATCTAAACCATAAGAGAAGGTGATTCAGGTCTTCCCCCCAGAAAGGGCTGGTGGGTATGGAGGATTAAGGGCAGATTTATATCTTATCTACAGTGATTTATGCAGCCCACTATGTTCTGTGGGTCAAGAACTTGGGAAGGTTTCCTCCTGCAAACACACAGGCACTTGCAATGTGTATGGACTGGAGATGTTTCTATGACTATTCAGTAAAAATCTCTAGGGAAAATCATTTAGAGGTGAAGTTCAAAAGGGGAAGAGATAGATGTGATGTTCTAAGCTAAGTAAATTCAGGCAAGGTCAGGAAACTTCTGGAAAGGAGTTTCAAATCTGCTTGAGCAGTGAAAGAGAGCTATCTTCTGTCTCATGCACCATCTACAAATGCATCTTCATGTGCACCAACCTGATCTGCCAGGTGGTACAGCTCATAGGCATTCAAGTTTCTCAAATATCCTTTGATGGATCAGAGTGCACAAAAATGTTTATTGAGTACATACTGCCTGAGAGGGCTGGGTAGTAACTTGGAAAGTGCCTGGGTTCTGTTGCCAAAAAGAGCTGAGTTCAAATACTTCCTAAGGCACTGGTCAGGGCTCCTTGAATAAATTGCTTGATCTCTCTGATCCCACAAGGTCCTTGGTTCTAAAATGAGGACAATCACTCACTTCACAGGGTTGGATTGAAAATTAAATCTAAGGCCTAGAGGTGGTGCCTTAACCCTGTCTGTGGTGTGTATCTTAGGTATCCACAATATGGGCTGACCCCATCGACATATGCCAGTATTGCTTTTAGCCCCTATCCCAGTGTCAATTTTCTTTGTTAGTCAGCTTTCTGTCACTATGAAAAATAACCTGAGAAACTCTACTTAGAAGAGGGAAAGGTTTCTTTTGGCCCACGGATCCAGAGGTTTCAGTCCATGGCTGCTTGGTTCTGATGCCTTGGCCTATGGTGACAGTAAAACATGGCAGGAGTGCCTGATGGAGGGGGACTGTTCACCTCATGGCAGTCAGCAAGAAGAGAAAGGGAGAGGGAAGTGGGAACTGGAGTCTCAATGTCCCCTTCCACGGCACACCCCCAACCACCCAACTTCCTCCAACGAGGCCCCTCCTCCTAAAGGTTACACTACTCTCAATAGTACCATAGTCTGGAAAGTGAGCCTCCAACACCTGGGGCTTTGGGAGGACATTCAAGATCCAAACTACAGCAGCTGAGAAGCAAAAACTAATTTGAAAAAGGGAAATACTAGTTAAGATGACATGAACACAATTTCCAGTAGACATATTTTAATTTTCTTCTTATTTTACAGTATTATTTTTGAATGTTCTGGTAGGAACAGTGCATCTATTAGGCCTTAAATGTGTCAAAGGGAGATCAAAGAAATTAGAAGTCTGGGTTCCTGTTCTAAGTCTTATTAACTAAGAGAGAAATCCTTTAATCTTATTGAGCTTCAATGATCTCATCTGTAGAGTGGAGAGGCGAGTGCCTCTCTCAAAGGGTGGTGGTTAAGATCAAATACAGTCATGAACATAAACATTCATAATGAACTGGTGGGGGGAGGGAAGGTGATACAAGTGGAAGCTGGTTTTTGCATGCCAACGGTTCATTGATCATCTATTTGAAGCATATTATCAATTGGGTTGATTTCTTGGACTATCTCACTGATGTGAGATGTCTTGGCAGACATCTGAGCTTGCTCCTTCTACCCTGATCATTCAATCCCTGCTTCAATCTCACCCTTCCAACAGGTCAAAAGGACTGAGACCCTTTTGGATGATGCCCCAGGTGCCATGTTCCTGAATGGTCATTAAAGATCCTTAGGAACAGGATGTCTTCCACTTGCTGGTGTGAGAAGCCTTTCTCTGCTTGCCTTGCAGACATGGCTCATCATGCTTCTGCAAAGCACTCTTTTACTACTTCCTAACTTTTCCTCAACAAGTATTATTTTGAGTAACAAAAAGAAAAAAAGGAAAAGAAGATTCATAGGAAATGGCCTTCAATTTGCCCTACCCACAAACTTTGCATAAAACATTTGAATATAACAAAAAAGAAATGATAGTCTCATCCTCAAATTCTCTTTCTTTGCTCTTCTAATGCTTCCCCCACAAACACTGCAGAGCCTGCAGGAAACAAGGATATAGTTCTACAGCACAGAAACCAAAGGTCGGTGCAATTCCCAACTAATCTGGGTGATTGTGCATCGAATGACACTTGCCCGCTTTGTTTTGAGCATAAAATACTGTGCCCTGTATCAATTTTTTTTAATTAAAGAATAAAACTTTTTCTAACTCTAAAATACCTATTGTAGAAAATTCTGAAAATCAGAAAAAATATAAAGAAGAAAAAAAGAACTACCTATAATTCCACTGCTGCTAACATCTAGGGTTTTTGCAGTCCTAAAAATGTAGATAATGTGTCTCTAGTTTAATGTATTTTTTCACTTAATGTTATGATATGAAAATTTTCCCATAATGATAAGCTTATCTGAAAAAAACATGAGTTTCAGTGATTGCATAATGTTCATCATACGGGTGAATCCTAAGTAATTTCACAGACTCTCTATTATTCAACATTTGGCTGTTTTTATTTTTTTCCATTAAAATAGCACTGCTATTAATATCCCTGTATATAAGTATCCATGTCTCTGATTATTTCTTTAATATAAATTGCTAGAAATAGAACCACCGGGTCAAAGAGTTGGAACGTTTCTGGAAGTCTTGATGTATGGTGCCAGATCGCCCTCGGCAAAATACCAATTTACCCTGCCATTCAGAAAGCATAAGAATGCTCATTTCACCACAACCACCCAGACTGTGTATCATCGCTATTTTAATTTTAGCTCTTTTACAAAGTGAAAACTGATGTGCCTTCTTTTTACATGGCTGTCCTTTCCTGTCCCTCTACTATGGGACTCATTTGTCTGCTACTTGTTCAAGGTATTGGGTGCATCCTGTCTGCTTCCAAACAGAATCAGAAGTGGTTCTAACTAGAGAGTAAGCCCTTAAAGCCAGTAATTTCTTTCTTTTTAGCTCTTGTAACTGGAACAGTAAGCTTCTCATATTCAACATTTGATACATGTTTGGAAGTTATTTTTCGACCTATATAGAAATGTCCACCAACAAAATATTCTCTTTTGCTGGTGTATATGGCTCTATTGTATCTCCTCCCAATTCTCATTGTTCTTAAAGGATATATTATGTCATTTAATGTTTGATTTTATATATGTATGATTATTTATTAATTTGTTGGAAGGGGAAAAAAATCTCTATCTTCTCAGTTGAATTATTATTGGTTACTTGAGGGCAAAAAATCTGTCCTTTCTTTTAGAAGAAATGAGTCCAGCATTGAGCACATATGGACCTATTTTTTTTCATTCAATTATTCACTCATTTCGTTTAACAAGCATTGTTGAGTGGAGTATCACTGTTGCATCTGAAGACCAAACACTACTGCTGTTTCTCTAGCCAAGGATAAAAGAAATTCCCCTAGAGAAGACAGTTCAATTCAGGGCTCCATAGCAAGGCTGCTGGGATCCACAATCCACTTGCTATGGTTTGAATGTTTGTGTCCCTCCAAAGTTCATATTAAAACTTGATCCTTGTTATGGTTTGGATGTGAGGTGTCCCCTAAAAGCTCACGTGTGAGACAATGCAAGAAGGTTCAGAAGAGAAATGATTGGGTTCTAAGAGTCTAAACCCAAACAGCGATTTAATCCCCTGATAGGGATTAATTGAAATGGTAGGGTGTGGCTGGAGGAGGTGGGAATTGGGATGTAGCTTTGGGGTATACATTTGTATCTGGTGAATGGAGTCTCTCTCCCTGCTTCCTGATCACCATGTTGTGGGCTGATTCCCTCTGCCACCTTTTCTCGCCATAATGATCAGCCTCATCTCAAGCCCTGAGGAATGGAGCCGGCCTTCTATGGACTAAGACCTCTGAAACTATAAGCCCTCAAATAAACTTTCGTCCTCTACAGTTGTTCTGGTCAGATCCTTTAGTCACAGCAGTGGAAAAAGCTGACTGAAACAATCTTCAATGCAATAGTGGAGGTGGGGCCTTTGGGAAGTGATTAAGCCATAAGAGCTCCTCCTTTGTAAATGAGATTAGTGCCTTTATAAAAGAGGCTTCAGAGAGCTGCCTAGCCCTTTTTTCCCCCCCTTTTAACATGAGAAGATACAGCATTTGTTCCTTCTGCCACGAGGATGTAGTAAGAAGGTACCATGTTATAAGAAGAGGGCAAGCACTTGCCAGCTACTGAATTTGTTTGCATCTTTTTTTTTTTTTTGGTACTGAGGATTGAACCCAGGGGTGCTTAATCACTGAGCCACAACCCCAATGCTTTTTTATATCTTTTATTTAGAGACAGGGTCTCACTGGGTTGCTAAGTGCCTCACTAAATTGCTGAGGCTGGTTTTAACTCAAGACCCTCCTGCATCAGCCTCCTAAGCCACTGGGATTACAGGCATGATTACAAGCATGAGCCACTGCACCCGGCTGTTGGCATCTTGATCTTGGACTTCCTAATCTCTAGAACTGTAAGAAATAAATGTCTTTTACTTCTAAATTACCTCCTCTGTGGTCTTTTGTTATAGCAGGAATCCTAAAAGACTAAGACACTCCTTTTCTTCCAGGAATCACATGTGCTTCCAGAATGGCCAGGTGAGACCAGGTCCACTATGAACTTCCACTGTGAACCCAGAACACCATTGCCTTTGGGAAATCTGGCTCAGATGCCAGGTTGATTAAAGGGGCCTGTTTCCTTCTCATGATGACTCAGTCCTCAGGGCCACCACTACTTATAACCATGCCTGCCTGATGGCCACCCCACTCCATGAGATATCTAAAATTTAACCAGGAACAAGGTTTGTACTATATTAATTAATAATTAGCATCCATAACATACAAAAAACTCTAAGAATTTGATTAGAAAAGACAGATCGGGAAGAAATGGATGAGTGGTATGAATGAATATGAAGAGAAAATCCAAATGTCCAAAAATATATTCATATAGTGTTTAAGATCATTATCAGTCAGGGAAACAAAAATTAAAGTAACTATGTGACATCACTTTATACCATTCAGACTGGTAAAAGATGAGAATGAAAACACCAACCATTGATGAGAATGAAGGAAACAGGTACTCATATATTGCTGACTATGAATTGCTGCAACCTTTCAGCAATCTGGCAGACTATAAAATTATGATTCATATTGTTCTTCAACCCAGAAATCGCACTATTAGAATTCTAGTTTATAGAAATAAAAGCATTCATGCAAAGAATAATTGTATAAAAGTGTTTATTACTGCATTGTTTATAATTGGAAAAACACTGAAAACCAAGTGTGTGCCCAGTACTAGGGGAATGGTTACATAAATTACAATTGGTACATACCACGCAGAATTATACAGCCATTTAAAAATGTAAGTTGATCTGTATTATTGACTTTTGAGGGATTTCCATGAAATGTGACTAAGTGGGAAAAGCTGTATTCAAAGGTCTATATATACTTCAAAACAATTTTCAAAAAATAAATACCTACCAATGACAACAACCAAAAAACCCTAAAACCTTCTCTCTCTCTCTCTCTCTCTCTCTCTCTCTCTCTCTCTCTCTCTCTCTCCCCTCTCCCTCCCTCCCTCCCTCTCCTTCTCCCTCTTAATGGATGGCTGGTTGTTTACCTAAATCTATTCTCTTTCTTTCTTGCTAAGAGAACCTCCTTTATCAGAGATAGCAATGTGCCAAGAGAAGAACATTTCTTGTCTCTTCTTGCAGATTGAAGTGGCCAATGAGATTTAAGTGGAAGTTTTAGATGAAGTGTTTGGTGAAGTTCCTTTTGCCCCTGGTGTTCCCCTTTTCTTATCTGGAATCAGGACATGATAGCTGGTTCTTTTGCTGTCATTTTATGACTTTGAAAATATGACTGTGAAAGACTACAGGCAGAAAACTCCCTTTGTGGAACCTTCGTACTAACCCCAGACTCCTAGAGACAAGAATAAACCCCTAAATGACTAAGCCTCTTTAGTTGGGTCACCGTTATGGGGAGCCAAACACAATACTCGATTATATGAGCACAAAATGAAAAAAGTCATGGAGATATGAATACCCAGTGGTTAGCATGGATTAGCTGGGGTGCAGGTGAGGGTATGGAGAGTAGGGAAAGAGAGAAGGAAAGGCCAAGAAGCAAAGATTTAAATAGAAGATGCCTCATGAAAACAAAACAGCATTATGATATTATCCCTCTGCTTACAGTTATATGTACACTCTTTCTGGGGCCTTTGTCCCTACTTAAAATTGTTCCTCCTTCAGGCCCCACTCTGGAGCATGTATCTCAATTAAGGACACAGTTCAAACCCTTTTCTCATATGTTTCATCAACATGAAATGGTGCTTGAAAGAATGATGAGTTCATGCAGGAATCTCAGGGTGGTAGGATTTCAGGTAATCTTTTCTTTCTTTTTTTTATGATAGTTTTAATTTTTAGGTAGATTTGTATTATGCATATAATCAGGGGAGAAACACAACTATTTTCAACATGGTACCACAACAAGATTTGAGTGAAGTCAAAGTTAGAGACAAGGAGAGCATTTTAGTAGTCAAGGTAAAAGAAAATAATGCAAGCTAAACACATGTATTCACAATGGAGATGGAAAGATGGAGAAAGACCTTAAAAAAAAAACAACCCTCAGGGCTGGGGATGTGGCTCAAGCGGTAACGCTCGCCTGGCATGCGCAGGGCGCTGGGTTCGATCCTCAGCACCACATAAAAATAAAATAAAGATGTTGTGTTCACTGAAAACTAAAAAAATAAATATTTAAAAAAAGAAATATAGATGTATAATGAAAAATATTTTAAAAACCCTCAAAACAGTAATGTGGTGTAATCAATAGGGCACAGTGATTGATTGAAAGACAGGGGAAAGGAAAGATTTGTAGCTTGAATAAATACATGGAAAGGTGTGTTATTCCCTGAGCTGAGAACACAGGAGGAAAAAGTCACCACTGGGTGGACATATAGTGCTTCAAAGGAGTGAAGCCTGGACCCCGTTCTGAATCAGATTCTTTAAGGACATATGGCAGGTGGTTTTCAGGCACAGCCAGGGCTAAGTTATACTGAAAAGGATCCCCATCATGTGACTCTGGGGGACCACATTTGAAGTATAGCCTGAGGATCAGAGGGTTAGGAACTTTAAGACTCTGAAAACACAGTTAGAAAAAGGGGAGACCCAAGGGAAAGTGTGTCCTGGAAATTACAGGGGAGGAAGCTTCTGATACCTGACACTGCATCTGGGGTCTAATGGGTGCTCAATACAAGTTTATGGACTAAATGGCAGAAGGTGGTGATAAAGCATTCATTGAAGTCAGCATCAAAGAGGCCACTTTAGGTCCCTTGTGTGACCCACCTCTGCTGTTGAGTGGTGGCAAGTGAGGGCATAGGTGCACCAGGTTGACGAGGAAATGGAAAAGAACGAACTACCCTGTCCAAAGGCTTGGTCATGCCTTGGAAATCGTACTCCCACAACATTTTGTGATACTGAGAAATGCTCATAATACAACATTCAGTGAAAAGCAGGACACAAAACTCTTAACTATACAATGTGATTTTGTTGCTGATGTAAAGAGATGCTGATATTAAAAAAAAAAAAAAAAAAAAAGAGTTTATGCTCAGGAGCCAGACTCCCTCGAATGGAATCCAGATTAGGCCACTGACTGGATACACAGCTGTGGTTAAGTCCCTCACGGGATCCTGGTGAGCCTGGCACACCAAAAGCATTCAATAAGATGTTGGTTATTAAATGTTGGCCAAAGATATACATAAAAATGGAAACAAAATATTTTTGGAAGAGGATAGCTAAAGTGAGTGTCACAGTTACAAAGGGTTTCTTCCCCCTGTATAGTATCCTTTTTTTCCCCTAAATATTCTATAACAAATGTGCATTACTTTTATAACTAGAGAAAACTGTGGAAGAGTATTTAACTAAAAACAATGTTTTGCTGTTAAAAGGAAAAAAAAAAAAAAAGCTTGGTGTGGTGGCGCACACCTATGATCCCAGTGGCTCTGGGGGCTGAGGCAGGAGGATTACAAGTTCAAGGCCAGCCTCACAGCAATTTAGCGAGGCCCCAAACAATTTAGTGAGACCCTGTCTCAAAATAAAAATTAAAAAGTACTGGGGGTGTAGCTTAGTGGTTAAGTGTCCCTGGGTTCAATCTCTGGTATCAAAAAAAAAAAAAAAAAAAAAAGCAAGACAAAGTATTTTGGTCTGTTTTGTGCTGCTACCACAGAATGCTGCAGCCTGGGTAAATGATAAAGTCTAGAAATGTATTTCTCACAGTTCTGGAGGCTAGGAAGTCCAAGATTAGGGCCCTGGAGTCTGTTGAGTGCCTTCTGCTGAGTCCTCAGATGGAGGAAAGCACAAAGGCAAGAGAGAACCAACTTGCCTCCCTGAAGCTCTTCCAAAGGGCATCTAATCCCATTCGCGGAGGAGCCCCAGGTTCTAGTCACCTGTGTAAAGGTCCCACCTCTTCGTACTATCACAACGGCACACCTGAATTTTGGGAGGTCACACAGTCAAATCATACTATTAGGCAAAGCTGAAGGGAATAGGCTCTATTCTTCGTGTGCCTGTGATGGGACAGATGCCTGCAGGTTCTTAGAAAGAGCCTGAAATGGGTTGAGGATGTCAACTGGGGTTACTCTATTCTGGTGGGAGAGAACAGGAGAGATGTGAATGTGGTTTGCGGAATTAGCCTTGGTTAGTAAGTACCAATGCAGTCACTTGAAGGTGTAGAGACAGGAGGCTGAGGGGGTTCATGGCTGATAGTCTTGATGTTTATCTCTGAATCCAGCTCGGCTATCCTCTGAGAGGGGGAGATGTTGGACAACCACCCTAGAGGACCAAGGAGAAAACACACCCAGATGCTTTGCCAAGTGGCGTCCAGTGCCTGGTTTTGGCTGGGGGTGTACGTTGGCTGTGACCCTGGCCTGTGTCACTCCAGAGCAGCAGTTGCCCCCACTGTTCTGTCATGCGTTTCTGACATGACTGTGGCTAGTCTGGATCCTGGGCTGAGTCCCTTCTCCCGTGAATTCCGCTCTTTCTGCCTCTTGAATACAAACAATTCTCCTCAGGCCCAGCTCAGTTGTTTTCCTTTACTTCTCAGCTGTCAACTCATCCAGTTTCGAGTTGGTTTTTCTTGGGACGGATCCCTCTCTGCCTTTTCTCTTTGACACCTGTGATATCTGATCCTGACAGAGTCATTTTAGGACAGAGGGCTTGCCTTGAAGTCTGACTTCCTGCTGTTTTTTGATTGGGGGCCAGTATTATATTCAGACTGAGTATGAGTGCACATGTGCTTCCTTTACTTCTGCTCTTAGAGCCTTAATTTACTGGAGGGGAAACACCTGTAATCCCTGTTTGGAAAAAATGTCTGCTTAATGGCAGTTCTCCCGGATGTTACCCACTTGACAATAAAAGTTCCAGTGGAATCAGGTCTCACTTACAGTTCTACACATTTCATTCCATCCCTCCATTTTGCTACCCGTCCAGTCTATCTCCTGGCGTGCTTTTCTTCTGCATACACACAGCATGTCCTTTGGCATTCTCAGTATCCAAGCTCCTTCATCTTCTGGTCACAACTGCTTTACAGATTATCAGCCCCAGACCAAACATGCCATCCCTTGTGCATCTATGCCAAGGTTACCATAGTCCTTTGTAGGTCTTGACACCAAGATGGTCAGCAGAGATTAGTGGGGGAAAGAATTCAGCCCTAATGTCCCTGGTGGAAATCAATGGGGCAGTAGGACCAAGGATGGACTCCAGGGAGGGGACCCAAATTTGGGTAACATACGGGAGGACTGAGCAAATGTGTAAATACACTGAGGATAATAAAGGCAAGTCTCTCATTGTTAGTAAAGAGAATTGCAAATAAGGAAAGGAGAAGGCTAAAATAAACCCTGTGATGTTGAACTGGAATTGGAGGCACTGGTGAGAACTCGTGGTTTTTCATAGATGCAGATGTGCATTTGTGTCTATATGTGAGTATAGACATAAATATGTTTCCCAGTGCTCTCCACTGAAAGGACAGGGATCTAGAAGCCACGAGTGACATCCCAATAGCAATGAGCTCACTGAAGACCCAGATCGTGGTTTGTGAATATCATCTTCCACAAAAAGAAGGCAAACCTCCTTGGAGAGATGGTTGCTTTCAGAGCAAAGTATAAGATGAACCCAGAGCTGCTGTCAGAAATAACAAAGTGATCAAAGAACAACAGGGGACATACCAAAATGTCACAGGAGATAACCTGAAAGAATTCCCATTGGCCATATCTAGGATAATTTAAAGATCAAAAAATAATAAAAGGGGCTGGGGATGTGGCTCAAGTGGCAGCACGCTCGCCTGGCATGAGTGTGGTCCGGGTTCGATCCTCAGCACCACATACAAACAAAGATGTTGTGTCTGCCGAAAACTAAAAAATAAATATCAAAAAATTCTCTAAAAAAATAATAAAAGTAATAGATTGTAAGTCATTACATAAAATAGGAATCCATGAGTTATGTAGAAATTCCATATAATTGATTTTTAACCCAAAATTAATAATTTGTGGGTTTTAATAAAAGGCATTTTATTAAATATAATAATAATGATAAAAGGAATTTCAAGATAATAATAAAAGGTATTTCAAAACTAGTACAAAGGCCAGGAAAAGAGTAAATATATCATTGAATTTCTTACCTTATACATGAAGTGGTATAATCTTATTTCAAGATACACCTGTGAGGGGCTGGGGATGTGGCTCAAGCGGTAGCGCGCTTGCCTGGCATGCGTGCGGCCCGGGTTCAATCCTCAGCACCACATACCAACAAAGATGTTGTGTCCACCGAGAACTAAAAAATAAATATTAAAAAATTCTCTCTCTCTCTCTCTCTCTCTCCTCTCTCACTCTTTTAAAAAAAAAAAAGATACACCTGTGATTAAAATTTCTGTAGCAGCCACTAAAACAAACAGAGGAGGAAAAGTTGAGGTGCCTATAGAAAAGATAAAGTGGAACATTTTTTTTCTTTATACAAAAGAAAGCAGGAAAGGAGGTAAAAAGGAAAAGAGAACAGATGTAATACATTGAAAATCAATAGCAAAATAATAGACTTAAACCCAATTGCATCAATAATTATATTAAATATAAATGGTCTAATAGTAAAAAGGAAGGCTGGGTAAATAAATAGAGTGGTCTGGGGGGGGGCTTCACCATGAAAATGATAATTGAAAAAAATACTTGAACAAGCCATGCAGATAGGTAGGATAAGGTGGTTTCAGACACAGGCAGCAGCACATACAAGACCCTGAGGTGGGGGCATTATTAGTCTGCCCACATTTCAGTGAGGAGACCAGTAAGGTTCAAGCTAAACGAGGAGATGAGGGATGAGGATAGAGAGTTAATGGGGGGACAGATTACACAGGAGCTAAAAGGCCATTGCAAGAACTTTGGGTTTTGCTCTGAATGAAGGGGAAAACTATTTTTGATGGTTTCAAACAAAGAAATGGCATGATCTGATATATATTTAATAAGCGTTTATTGTTATATAATTGAAATAACAATACATTTTGCCAATTTCAAGTGTAGCAGTTGAATTTTGACAAATGTGTATTTTCTAACCACAACCACCATCGTCTAGAACATTTCCATCACCCTGCTCTAATTCCTGAGCTGAGAAAAATGAAAAGATGGAAACAGATGAGTTGAATGGCCATTGGAAAAATCTTGGTGAGAGATAATGACAGCTTAGATCAGACAGCTGCAGTAAAGTTGATGAGAACTGATCAGATTCTAAATATATTTTGAGAGTAGAGCTAATGGGTTTTTCTGTCAGGTGGGCTAAAAGATATGAAAGAAAAAGTCCCAGATTTTCCAAAGTTTTGGGCCCAAGATATTGGAAGGATAGAGTTGCCATTATTGGAAATGGACCAGACCACAGAAAGAACAGGTTTGAGGGCAGAAGATTCCTTTCAAATGTTTTCAGTTTAAGATGTCTCTTAGATATCCAGGTACACACAAATCTGAAATATCCAATCGATTGAAACAATCTAATCAGAGGAGAATCTGGGGGAGAGAGAGAGAGAGAGAGAGAGAGAGAGAGAGAGAGAGAGCGAGCGAGCGAGAGATATTTAGGGGCATGAACTATATCTGAATTAACTGCCAGGTATCCATCAGGAAGGTTTAGCAGCATTTCAGGGGCTTTTGGTGATAGATGCAGAATCTTTTAAAAATGAGAGTTGACTAGCAGACACCGTCTAAAGGTGAGGCTTCCTGGATTCTCAATGACAGAAACATTCTAAGGTTTTATATTGGTAAATTATCATGGCCCCAGGACTTTGCAGGAATAGTTCTCATAGTATGGTCAGTTCTGATACTTGAATATACCTTTTCTGAGTTCATTTGTTCTACACTTTACCACAAGCACTATCAGGAAAAGGTACTGAGGCAAGCGTAGTTCATGGTGATAATGATCAGAGTTATGGAAATGGGAAGGCTTGGGAGACATGTTAAAGGTCAGCCTGCTCCAATCTCACACCAACAGTATGGCTGACAGATAATCAGAGTCACATCCAATGGAAATCATCTCACACTCTTAGGACACTCTTCCCTGGATGTACAGCCCAATTAGAAAGCACAGACACCCCCTCACTGCAACGGACTTTTTTTTTTTTCTGTGTGTAAGGGACCCTAAGAATGTATTATCACATTTAGAGAATGAGACACAGAGTGCAAGACTTTAGACTCGACCATAAGTTTCTTGACTTTCATCACCTTCACAGGGCCTGTCAAATGGTTTAGGTGTCCAAACTTAAATGCATGGCCTTTCCTAAACCTTCCCAAAGTCTTCTGTCAAGAGGTTTCCTGGACTTTTGAAGGGAAAGTAAACCAAATGGGCGTTTGTTTCTCATCAGTGAAAGCACAGTGCTTGCAGGGCGTGCTGGGCTATTTTTGTCTGTGGGAGGTGGAGGGTTGCCAAGAATGAGCAGAGGTGTTTTCCTGTGCTAAAGGTCAGAGACGGGGACTGATGGGGATGGATCTTGATGCTGGAGAAGGAGGATTTCACAAACAAGATTCAGAACCTGGGAGACACTGAGGTGGTCCTAGATCTACCTTCTCCTCAGACCCCCCCATTCTCCACCTCTATTGACTCATCTCCTTTGTGGGCTCCGGGCTGCTAAAGGATTCCTCTTTCTCCTAACAGAAGAAGCCTTTGGTTAGGTCAGGTCTCATAATTCCCTCATCTTACTATAGGAAGAAGCTCTGATTGCTGGTGTTGAGTCCAAAGTGCACCCTACCCCACTTTCCCTAACAGGACTCTCCACCCTTTAGTTGGATGTGAATGGCTAGGTGGGAGTAAGTACATAACTGCCTGTGATGGCAGAAAACACCAAACAGGTAAGTTAAACCAAGGGCTTTGGGGACCGTCCCAGATTCAAAGATTGAATATAGGCCAGAGAGACACCAACTCCATAGACATCCCTAAATTCTGGGTCTTCAGAGCCATGAATGTGGAGCAGATAGAGCAGGGTTTAAATTAGAGCTGTTTGGGAACAAACCTGTGTAGGGTCCTGGGTTGTGTTAGCATTTTCACTTTTTTTAATGGCCCACGATTGGTGGGATAGTCCAAGTGTGAATTCAGGTTGGTTTTTTAAAAAAATATATTTTAATGTAGACTTTTCAAAAGTAGATTTTAAAAATACGGGTGTCTGGGCTTTGTCCTTAGAAATTTTGATTTCGTCAGTCTGAGGGGGACTCAAAAAAACTGGTTTTGAAAATTTTCCCAGTTGACTCTCATATGTGTCTGGCAACCATCAGCTTAACGAATTGGAGGTAGGGCAGGCCCTTCATTGTCTGCATCTTCTGTTGACATTTGAACTTCCTGTCCTCGGCCTTGGTACTTTTCTCTTCCTTACCTGGATGACTCCTGCCCAGTCTTCACAGTTCCTCAAGGCTTTGAGGATTAAGAGAGCTAAGGCGTAAAAAGAGCTTAGTATTGGGTTGGTACTTAGTGATCACTGATTAATAGTTTGTTTTAAATTTTTGGTACCGGGGATTGAATCCAGCCCCCTCCTTTTTTTTTTTTTTTGTATTTTATTTAGAGACAGGGTCTCACTGAGTTGCTTAAGGCCTCACTAATTGCTGAGGCTGGCTCTGAACCCACAATCCTCCTGCCTCAGCCTCCCGAGTCACTGGGATTACAGACGTTGTGCCACCACGCCTGGCTAAAAGTCTTATTATCTCTGTTTAAAGTTGCACAATGCACCTGAATTATATGACTCATTGGACATGCAATAATATCCCTTGACTACAGTAGAATCAGGTCAACCTCCTACCACCCCTAATCTGGCATCTCTCCTCTCCCAGTAAGCTTCCTGTTTGGCCCTGTTGGGTTCTCATTTGGTGCCAGCGTAACTTTCTTGGATTTGCTTTCTATTCTTTTGGCAGGATCCAGAGCAGGTGTGATCCCCTTTGTGTTTGTTTAGAAATGCTCTTGAGCGGTTGAGAGGCGTTGGGCCTCCTACCCGCCACGTTTCGGTGGTTTGCTTCCATTCCTTTGTGGTGGTGTTTATGATGTGGTACAACTACTTGGAACTGAAATGTAGCTTCTCGGGAAAGGGTGTTCTGTAGACACAGTGAAATTTCTTGGACTTGGAGGGTCCCCAAATGTAATACAATCTCTCTCCTGGCTCCAGGACAACCCAGAGCGGATAGGATTTTAGTATTACAACTAGAACAAGGGTAAAGGCAAGATGCATTCACGTGTTCACTTACTTAGCCAGTGTTTGTGAGCACTTCCAATGCACTAGACACTCTGCTAATCCTGCCAAGACTAGAACAACCAGCCCAGCCCAGATGGCCTTTGGCGCCTCTTCAGACCATCAAACACAACACAGCTAGCTTACCTTCACTTACGCTCACAGTTACTGATTGCTTACTGTGTATTAGGCTAAAAAGTCGGTAGGAGACAGTTCCTGTCTCTCTGGAGTTCATGGTTTGGCACAAAACTATCTGAAATAGGAATAAGTTCTGTACAGGATGAGTGAAGTATACTTAATCTATCATGAGCTTAAGTACTAAATAGAGCTATAATAAAAATGTGGGCAGAGTCCTGGAGCATAAGGATTAAGTTTGCTTCAAAGGAGTCATCCATTTAACAAGTGTTTACTGAAAGCCTACTATATGGCTGGCATTGTGTTTAGCAATTAAGAAAAACAATCTTCTATTTTTATAAAATAGCACACAGAAATGTGGGCATTTTAAGGAAATCTGAGAACTGCAACCTGGATCTGTCAACCACTTACCAGCTGTGTGACCATGGGCAAACCTGCCCTTCTTGAACCTCACGTTTCTCGTCTATAAAATGGAGGAAATAATATTTACAATGGGATTATTGAGAAGGATAAATGAGACTTTTTGGTTTTTAAAAGAGCTTTAGTTTATCAGCTCTTTGTTTTATCTACCACCATGTATAAGAGTAAGTTGTTGGAGTTGGAGAATATCATGCTAATCCCAAAAAATCAAAGGCCAAATGTTCTCTTTGATAAGTGGATGCTGATCCATAATGGGGGGTGGGAGGGGAGGGTAGGGGACAGGGGGGCAGGAATGATGGTGGAATGAGATGAACATCATTACTCTAGGTACATGTATGACTGAACATGTGGTGCCACCAGAGAAATGAAAAGTTGTGCTCCATTTGTGTACAATGAATGGAAATGCATTCTGCTGTCATGTATAACTAATTAGAACAACAACAACAACAACAACAAAAGCATGAGTTGTAGGGCTGGGGAGGCCCTGAGTTCAATACCCAGCACAGCAAAAAAGATAAAAAAGAAAGGAAAAAGAAGTCAGCTGTTTAGTGCCTGTTACCTTGCACTCTGAACTTCCCAAAGCTGATGATTGCCATATTCAATTTTGTAAATGCTGTGACTTTTGCTTGTTGGATTGACTGCTGACCAGAAGCCTCAGAGCTGCTGTCCCTTCTCCCATGCCATGAGCACCATCCATTGTCCAGGAGCCCCTGGCAAGGCGGAGTTGATTTTTACTGTAGAAGAGCATAAATTCCCAGGGCATGGTGCAGGAAGCTGCTCTGGTTCAGCTTGCTCCTCCTCTCCTGCAGGTTCCTTTCAAGTTCAACTTCCACCCACACCTGGGTTCTTGAACTCACCTGGCCCCTGCCCCTCTCTTGCTGCCCATGTTGACACTGACTTGTCTGTTTGCGGACTTCCTGCCTGAACTGACTCACCAAATCCAAGGTCACCTGGCTCTCTGGTGGTTCCAATGATATAGCACTATTTCCCTCAGAAGCGACCCCAGCTGGCCTCTAGCTCTCTCACCCTGGCCCAATGCTCTACCGGACACTTTGCTGTCAGCTTGTCAGTTCCAACGGGACTCGTGCTCTGCCCTGACCCTCTCAGCACACAGGCACCGAGTTCTGACAGTGTTCCAGGCTCTGTGTTAGGAAATATGCAGATGAATGACATGGCTTTACCCTGGGACATTTGTCACTGTCCCTGTATTAAATATCTTTTTTTTTTTTTTTTTGAGAGAGAGAGAGAGAGAGAGAGAGAGAGAGAGAGAGAGAGAGAAAATTTTTTAATATTTATTCTTTAGTTTTCGATGGACACAACATCTTTATTTTATTTTTATGTGGTGCTGAGGATCATCGAACCCAGTGCCCAGCACATGACAGGCGAGTGCACTACCGCTTGAGCCACATCTCCAGCCCCTGTATTAAACATCTTTAGAGTTAAAATGGTGCTTTGGAAAAGAAATCTGTAGCTGATGACAAGACTGGTAGGAAGAAAGGACTCTTTAAAAAATTGTTTTGTTTTTATTTTTTTCTGGTGCTGGGGATGGAACTCCACGGCCTCCCGCAAGGTAGATAAGTGCTCTACCACTAAGCTACATTTCCAGTTCCTAAATTTTATTTTTTATTGATGCATTATAATTACAAGTAACAACAAGATTCATTATGCGGTATTTGTACTGCACACAACATAATTTGGTCAATCACATTCCCTAGTACCTTCCATTTCCCTCCTTTCTTTCCTCCCTCCCCCATCCACTTGCTCTACTCTACTGGTATCCTTTATTATTAATACTGTTAGTCTTCAATTAATGCTTTTGATCATCAGCACCATATAAAAATGAAAACACAAAATAAAGATACTGTGTCTATGTATAACTAAAAAATATTTTTTAAAAAAGATACACTTTCTTTATTTACCAAGCTGGGAAGGCAGAATAATGGCTCCCAAAGATGTCTAAATCTATATCCTCAAATGCTAGGAATATCCTATGCTACGTGGCAAGGGGCAGTCAAAGTGGTGGATGGAATTAAGATTGCTAATCAACTGACTCAAAAATAGAGAGATTATCCTGGATTATGCAGCGGGCCCAATGTAATCACTGGAGTCCTTAAATGTGGAAGAGGGAGGCAGAACATTCAGTGACAAAGCAATGAGATATAAGAACTCAAACAGCCATTGAGGACTTTGAAGAGGGAAGGTGGCCATGAACCAAAGAGCGCAGGCAGTTCTGCTACAGCAATTTCTACGAATTGAGTAATGGTGTAGAACACTAATTCATAATCACTCTAATTGTAATCTGAAGAAAATGGTTCAGAATTAAACTTTTAATTCATTCATTAAAAAAAAAAAAAAAAAAAAAAGAGTGCAGGCAGCCTCCAGAAACAGGAGGGGGGAAAAAAAGAACTTCTTCCTTAGGACTATTTCAGGAAAAAAAAAAAAAAACAAAAACAAAAAAACCAGTGCTGCTGACACCTTGATTTCAGTTCAGTGAGAATCATTTTAGATATTTGACCCTCAAACTATAAAATAATAAACTTACACTATTTTAACCCACTTAGAGTGTGGAAATTTGTTAAAGCAGTAATAGGACAATAACACAGATCTAAGTGGGAGAATGGAAATTAAGAAGGGGATTATAGTTCAATATGATAAATGCAGTGATAGGAGAAGTAGCAAAAATGAGAATTCTAGAAGGTACCCAGCGCATTCTGGTCTAAGTGGGAATGGTGGTGGGGAGACATGCAATGCATTCTAGAGGAACAAGGGCTGGGTACCCCAAAGAGCAAAGAAACTGGACAGACATCTCCTTTACCTGTGTGAGGCAGGCAATGACCTGGGGCATCTAAAGTCCAATGAAGAGGTATGGGAGGATCTGGGCCCAGACAGTGACACATGCAAAGAGCTTCGCAGGCTGGTTCCTCTGCACAAAGTTTTTCCCTTTGGGAGAGGGATTCAGCTAGAGTTCAAAATGTCAATGGTGAATGAATGAATTATGGCATATTTATTCATGGAGTAACATACCTCAATTAAAAATAAAAAATTTAATTTAATTTTTCAAATATTAATCAAATAAAAATTTTACAGGAAAAAAATGTAAAAAAACCAATCACTAGGAATTTATCCTTCACATGGGCTCTTACAGGAGTTCAAAGATGCATGGACCAGGAGGTGCCCTATTGAACTGTTTCTTCTAGTTAAATACCATGAATAAGTGTCCATAGATGGATGATCAGTCACATTTGTGATATCCATGGTGTGACAGTCCATTAAACTTATTAAAAGCAAAATAGAAGATCCATTTTGCTTCATAAGTAGAATGACTGTGAGATTTACCCAGTCCAGAAGACTTTGACAGTGGAAAGGAATTTTATTGGTAATTATACTAGAACAGAGGGTATTAAACTAGGGCTGTCCTAGGCAAACTAGGTCATATAATCACACTACTGGTTTAAAAAAAAATGACTCCAAAGAAGATTTTTATGTGGGGGATGGGGTTGTGGCTCAGCAGTAGAGTGCTTGCCTAGCATGTGTGAGGCACTGGGTTTTTTCCTCAGCACCAATAAAAAATAATAAATAAACAAAATAAAGATATTAAAAAAAAGAAGATTTTTAGGTGAAAAAGCATATGTGTAACTATTTGTATAGCATGACTGTATTTGTAGATTTTTTAAAATAAAAGGATACAGGGCTGGGGATGTGGCTCAAGCGGTAGCGCGCTCGCCTGGCATGCGTGCGGCCCGGGTTCGATCCTCAGCACCGCATACCAACAAAGATGTTGTGTCCGCCGAGAACTAAAAAAAAATAAAATATTAAAATTCTCTCTCTCTCTCTCTCTCTCTCTCTCTCCTCTCTCACTCTCTCTTTAAAAAAAAAAATAAAAGGATACATTCTTCCAGTACATTTATGCATAAATACTTCATTATAAGAATGTTTAAGAAGCTGCTAACCTTGGTCATATCAGGGGAGAGCTACCATAACAAAACACTATAGACTGGGTCACTTATACAATATAAATTTATTTTTGCATCCAGTTTTGGAGGCCAGAGTCTGAGATCTGGGTGCCAAGTTTGTCCTGGCTTGTAGCTGCCTGTGTTCATATGATCTCTCTCTGTCTCTCTCCTTCTTCTAATAAGGCCACTTACCTTATCCTCATTCTTATAACCTCATAACATTAATTATCTCCTAAAAGTCCTATCTCCAAATACAGTCACACAGGGGTTAGAACTTCAATGTATAAACTGGGGTTTGGGGGGGTGCAATTCAGTTCATAGGAGAACTCATGATATAATTTCAGACCAAAAGCTGGTTAACTTGAGACACAAGAAAAGTTGATGCTTTAGTTCAAGCCTGAAAGTAGGAGCAAACTAACATCTTAACTCAAATGGTCAGATGGGAAGAGTTACCTCAAACTCCCAGGTCAGTCTTTTTGGTCCCCTTCAGGACTTCAACTGATTAGATGGGGCTCACTCATATTAGGAAGGACATCTGATTTACTCAGATGTTAGTCTCGTTCAGATATCTCCTCATAGAAGTAACCAGAACAATGTTTGACCAAATATCTGGGCACCTTGTGATCTAGCCAACTTGACATATAAAATTAACTATCATAAAATACAAATTTCATAATAAAAATGAAAATTTAAATAAAGTCATGGAAAGTCAAGTACACTTTCACTGACAAATTTGCTCCCAGTCTTTCTCTATTTCATAGATCAGCTTCCATGCCACTCTTTTCTCTCTTAATCCCAATCTCATCTCATATACCACTAATTCTAAATCTTAACTGATGCCAACAGGAGGTGATATGAAAATAAAGCATAGTAAATTAATGAACAGATCAGCATCACATATGATAAAAAAAAAACCTCTCTAGATTTACAACTGGGACAATCATAAATGTAGAGGCTTAATTTTCTAGAAAAACTTATCTTTAAAGCTATAAACTTTCCACTCAGACTGGAGGGAACAGGTACCATTTTTAGAAAATATTTTTCCTCTATATTCTAAAAACTACTGCAGAATAGTAAATTCTTCCTCCCACTCCTTTTTCCCTTGAAAAGGGGAGCATATTTTAAATCTTTCCTCCTTTCAGTGATAAGTTTCTTCCAAGAAGGGAAGGGTTGAATTTTAGGTCATTTGTCCACCCACTTCCTGAGAAGAGGTCACTTCCTCAGTCCTTATGGCCTTGCCTGGGAGCACTGGGAGGAACTGTTTTGTGGCTTGGTGGCTTGGTCAAACTGCCTCAGAGGGGTCAAGTTTGTCAAAGACCTGTAGATTTCCATGGATATTTTATTTTTTAATTTTTTTTTTAAATCTGAACTCTCAGGGAAAAGGAGGGGAGAGAAACACCCAGTTCAAAAGGACTGAGAGGACAGAGGTAGTTCAGCCATGAACTACGGAATAACTTCTTACTAGGAAAAATCTTGTTAGATGCATTTTGTCCTGGCCTTTCTCTACTCCTCAGGATCACTTAAGTCTTTTGGCTTGGGAGAGTGAGCGTCCCCTCACAGCCAAGGGGCAGGTGAGGGAGGACAGCTCAGTAAGTGACTGAGCTAGGGCTTGACCATCTGTTCACTTCAGAAACTGGGGAGATCTCCACAAGCTGGCCTGCCCTCTTCTCGTGGTCACTCCATGCCCCTACCTCCCAGAGGGCTTTCTGTAGCCCCTGCGCCTGCCTGCCACATGCTCTAATCCCTCCACATCCCATGCCCATCCTTCTGCCCTGCTCCTGCCCAGATACTTTACATTTTTTTGTGGTAAACTTTCTGCCCTCTCTCTTTTCCTGAGCACCCATTTTATTCTAAAAGGGAAAAGGGGTGTTTTAAAAACTACTTTAAAAAACAATGTGCAGGCTGGGGTTGTGACTCAGTGGTAGAGCGCTCGCCTAGCATGCACGAGGCACTGGGTTGGATCCTCAGCATCACATAAATGTAAAATAAAGATATTGTGTCCATCTAAAACTAAAACATAAATATTAAAAAAGCAACGTGCAAAAGATGATGACTATCATCATTGTTGGTGAGGAGAAAAATCACTGACCTCACTGGTGGCACACATTCAAAGCTCCAGCTTAGCCTTGGGGCAGGCTGTGGTGGAAGCCTTGGTTCTCTAAGCTGCTTTGCCAGACTGACCCAGAATAGCAGCAGGCTGTGACCTACCGCCTGGTGGGCCAGGGAGCTCTGCTGGCAAGGAAAGCAAAGCCGGCTAGAGCCACCCCGATGGCAGGAGGAGGCAGAGACAGGCTGCAGTTTGCACATCAAATCCCAAGCTGTTTTGCCACAAATACAAAGGAATTGCTTTCGGTGAGAAGTCAGCTCTTCTGTTGCCTGCCTGATGCCACCAAAACAATTCTTTTTTTTTTTTTTTTTAAGAGAGAGAGAATTTTAATATTTATTTTTTTAGTTCTCGGCGGACACAACATCTTTGTTGGTATGTGGTGCTGAGGATCGAACCCGGGCCGCACGCATGCCAGGCGAGCGCGCTACCGCTTGAGCCACATCCCCAGGACCCAAAACAATTCTTGATGGCTTTCTCAGAGCACAGCAGGGCACAATATGGTCTCAGGACAGAACCTGCAGGTTCATCCGATGCCCACTGTCCAGGCAGAGGCGGTCTCATTTTCAGTAGAAAGAAAACCTGAGCTTGAGTCAGGTGATCCAAAAATGTTAAGAGGAAGAAGAACATTCTATAGAAATCTAACACCTTCTGGTAAGGGGAACAAGTCCCAGAGATTTCAGAATTGGTTGCTGTGATGGTTTAGATATTAAGTATCCCCCTAAAGCTCGTGTGTGAGACAAGGTAAGAAAGCTGAGAGGTGAAATGGTTCAGTTATAAGAGTCTTAACCTCATCAGTGCATTGATCCTCTGATGGGAATTAACTGGGTGGTAACTACAGGCAAGTGGGGTCTGACTGGAGGAGGTGGGTCATTGGAGGCACACCTTTGGGGTTTATATTTTGATGTGGTTTGAGCTAGCTCTCTCTCTACTGCTTGGTGGACATGCCCTGGCCTTTTCTCCACCACAACTTTCCACCATGATGTCCTGCCTTATCTTAAGCTTTCAGCAATGGAGCCATCTATGGACTAAGACCTCTAAAACCATGAGCCACAAAATACACTTTTCCTCCTCTAATTGTTGTTGTCAGATCTGTAGGTCACAGAGGTTAAAAGCTGACTAAAACAGTTCCTAATAACCAATCTGGAAATCTGGATACTTGTCAGTCTTCCACATACAAAAAAAAAAAAAAAAAAAAAAAAAGAAAGAAAGAAAAAGAAAAAAGAAAGAAAGAAAAAGAAAAAAACAAAGGCAAAGTAGTAAGTTTTTTTTAAAAAATAAAATGATTTTTTTAATGGAAAAGATGTACCTTTATTCTGATATTATGATTTTCTTATTTTTAATGTTAAAATACCTTTTTAAATGAAATAATAGTAGATAATAGTTGATAATTTTGTTTTTTCTTCTGAACTACTGGGATTTAAGTCCAGGAATGATCTGTTACTGAGCTACACCCTATCCCTTTTTACATTTTGTTTTCATTTTTTTATTATTTTTTATTCTAATTTGTTACATATGACAGTAGAATGTATTACAATTCATATTATACATATAGAGCACAATTTTTCTGGTTGTACACAAATTAGAGTCACACCATTTGTGTCTTCATACATGCATTTTGTTTTCATTTTGAGACAAGTTCTTAGTAAATTGGCCTGGCTGGCTTCAACTTTGTGATTCTCCTGCCTCAAGCCTCCTGAGCAACTGGGATGACAAACAAGCACCTGGGATTAAAGAGCTGTGCCACTGTACCCTGATGCAATTAAAAAAAATAAAAAAAAAATATTTGTAGTTGTAGATGGACACAATACCTTTATTTATTTATGTGGTGCTGAAAATTGAGCCCAAAGCCTCACACATGCTAAGTGCTCCGCCACTGAGCCACAACCCCAGCCCTGCAATTGTTTTTTAATCCTTAAAAAAAAAAAAAAAAAAAAAAAAAGACTGCACTGGAAGTACAAAAGCTTGAGTACCATAGGGTTAGGTAATTCACTAAAGGCCAGAGATAGATTTGGATTTCTATTACTCATTCTTTTCTTCTAAGCCATACAGATACTAAAGGTATGACTGAAGATAATTGAATTTGCATCCTGAGCTTCATATTTCACACCTATACAATGAGGAATAGTAAAATCCATCCTGTGTCCAAAGTAATCAGAAGGATAAAATAATGGAGAAAATAAGAACTTTGAAAAGTAAAATTTTTACACTATACAAGGCTTCAGTGTGATTATTACAGGTTATCCAACCAATTTTTGAGGCTTTAACTGCATGCAGATTATTCAGTTTGAAGACTGTTTATTTCCTTAGGCTCCCTAAACAAAGTGCCACAAACCAGGGGACATAGAACATAAGACACTTATTCTCTCACAGTTCTCAGGTTAGAGGTCTGAGGCCAAGGTATTGGCAGGGCTATGCTCCCTCAGAATCCTCTAAGGGAGACTCCCTCGTTGCCTCCTCCAGCTTCTGGTGGTCTGGGCATTCCGGAGCATGCCCCTGTCTGCACATGGTCACCTTCTTCCTATGTGTGCAACAGTCTTTTTTAGTGACAACAGTCATATTGGATTAAAGGTTCCACGCTACTCTAGTCTTGACTCGATTTCATCAGCAATGGTCCTATTTCCAAATAAGGTCCTGTACTGTTCTGCAGTATTAAAGGTTAAGACTCAGCATATCTTTTTGTTGGGGGTTAGCGGTGGACACAATTCAACCCATAACAAAGACTAAAAAAAATTTAAGTTGCTTTTTGTGTGTGTGTGTGTGTGTATTGGAAATTGAACCCAGGGGCACTTAACCACTGAGCCACATCCCAAGCCCTTTCGTATATATATATATATATATATATATATATATATATATATATATATATATATATATTTAGAGACTAGTCTCCCTAAATTGCTTAAGGCCTTGCTAAATTGCTGAAGCTGGCTTTGAACTCGAAATCCATCTGTCTCAGCCTCCCAGGCTGCTGGGATTACAGGAGTGTGCCACTGCATCTGGCTTTAAGTTGCATTTTAAGTAATAATGCCTGCTCTGACTTTTTAAAAAGCAACTTTCTCCCCAACCTTCCAGAGAGAAATGCTCTGAGGCAGAAACAGAGAAGTGAGGTAGAGTTTCAGGGAAAATTAAAGTAGCTGAGAAAATCCTTGGCTCCTGAGAGATGGGGCACTTAGAGCTCAAGTGGCAAACCAACGGTGACCAAAGCTGGAAAACCAACTCCATGCTGTACCCACTCTTGGAGAGCCCTTAGCTGGAGTGTGGCTTCTCCAGAGCCGTCTGTACTGCCAGAGAAGGTGAAGGAGCCACAGTTCCTCCAGCCACAGACTTGGGCCTGAAGCAGTGTTTACTCATGGGAGGCCTGAGCTGGGTGCCACTGTGCATGCAGCTGCTGGTGGCAGGGTATTGCTGGGAAGTCCCATCTTGCCAGACCCTGAGGCCACTGAATTGACATCATCACTCTTTTTTTTCTTACCTGTGGGCCTCCATTTCCTCTCTGTGAGCTTTTGTTTTTCTCTTGACTTGAAGGTTACAGGAACCTGTGTTCAGTTCTCCAAAGGACTGGACCAAGGAAGCAATGGTCATAGCAGGAATTCTCAGATGCTGGGGGAAAGCCACTCTCTAGGAAGTTTGTGGTCCCTGAAACCCGTCTCTTGAGGAAAACAGGACTGCATTATGGCTTCTGCCAGCCTTTGACCTTTCACTTGTGGGTCTTTCCTCCATTAAAAAAATAATAAAAACCGGAAACACTGACATGCATCTATAGTCCCAGGTACTCAGGAGGCTGAGGCAGAAGCATTGTTTGAACTCAGTTCAAGGCCAGACTGGACAACATAGAGAGAACTCTACCTCAAGGAAAAAAAAATAAAGTTAAAAATTGATACTGTTTAATATGATTGATGTATGTACATTCCATGTATGTATTATATGTCAAAATGCATTCTACTCTCATGTATGACTAAAAAAAATAAATAAAAATTAAAAAAAATTGATGCTCTTTATTTTTATTTATTTATTTTTTAATCAGTGCACCCACTTAGCATGTACAAAGCCCTGGGTTCAATCTATAGCACCAGGAAAAATATATATATATATAAATTATATTTTATATAATTGGTACAAAGATGACTATAATCCAGGCTGAATTCATTATGATATATCCATTATTTTTGTTGATCCCTAAAATATCATGGGCTCTAGGCACTGTATCTACTGCACCTAAGGAAAAGTTGGCCGTGGAGAGAAGCTGTGCAGTCTTTAAGTATGTGGATGTGGGATGTAGTAAAGTGTGTAAATGTTTAGATCTAGGAGATGATTTAGGATCTGTCCAGTCTAGACTCAGGGGAATAACCAAGATGACCTTTTGAGACCCACATAGATGAAGGAGTAAGGCTTAAGACCCCCAGCTCTTTCTCTGCACAGTTAGATGCTTCCTTTCCCCCTATAGATCCAGATGTGTGTCCAAATGGAAAGCACATATATCTCGTCAGTGGTTCCCTGTTTCCAAATTCAATATCTGGATACCTTGCCCCATTTCAGAAATGTGGATGGAGATGTGCAAACAGGTTGATCAATAGGGGAGAAAGTTGAGAAGAATTACCTGAACTACTTATCTAAACAGGGGCTCAGGACCTGGCATTATTGAGTATCAGCACAAATCCTTCCATGCTGAGGGAGAAGGGGGAGGTCCCAAAAATCATTCTTCCCCACCACTAGAACCAGAACTAGTCACAATTTTGAGCACAAAACATTTCATTTCCATTCTAACCTTGTATTCATCTACTTTTCCCCTCATCTAAGAAAAATTTATAAATTCTACTGAGTCAAGGAAGCATCATTAGTCATTTTAGATTGACCTTGGGATTGGTGAACCTTTTCTGCAAAGGGCCAGTCATCCCTATGGATTCTGCATCCATGGCTTCAATCAAGTTTGTGAAGAAAATATTAGGGAAAAAAGTATCTGTACTAAACATGTACAGACGTTTTTCTTGTCATTATTAGTTAAAAAAATACAGATAACTATTTTCATAATATTTACTTTGTATTAGGTATAAGTAATCTAGAGATGATTTAAAGTATAAGGAAGGCTGCGTATTCATTATGTGAAAATGCTATGCTATATTATACAAGGGACTTGAGCACCTGCGGATTTTGGAGGACTCCTAGAACCATCTGAGAGGATTCTTAGATCCAATCTCCCATGGATACTGAGATGCAATGACATATAATTTTAGATTTTGCATGTTTTATGGCTTTTGCTATGGTTTAAATGTGATTGCCCTTGCAAACTCATGCAGGAGTTGAATCCCCAAATTAATTTGTGTTAATTGTATTAAGAGGGTGGAAAACTTAATCTGACAATGGTGTTCAGAGGTAGAGCCGTAGGGAAGTGATTAGATGACGTCATTAGGGTGAGGACCCCATAATTAAATTCAGGTGGCTTTATGAGGAGAGGGAAAGAGACCACATAAATACACACACTTTCCTGCCATGATTTGATGCAGTCCAGCGGGGTCTTCACCAGAGCCTGCACTTTGCTGTTTAAACCTTCTATCTCCAGAACTTCTAGCAAAAAAAAAAAAAAAAAAAAATCTTTTCTTTATAAAGAAATAGCCTCTTTATAGCCTCTCTCAGGTATTTCATTATAGCAATAAAAAGCTGACCAGTACAACTTTGTTGGAACTAGTTAACTCTGCTGTTATAGGAGAAAAGCAGCTATAAACAACAAGTAAACTAATAGGCATGGCTGTGATCCAATAAAACTTAAATCCAATGAAACTTTACCTTAGAAAATAAATGGAGGAGTCTTCAAAATGCACTTGGTTTCTCTGGCCCTTGTCTTCACTATATTCCAGGGAAGAGCTGTTGTTATTCCTGTGACTTAAGTTCTGTTTTGGTCAAAGAGAAACATTCCTTTCCAAATTTATATTATAGTAGATGCTCCACTTGATAAAAAATAAAAACATAAATTATAAAAAAAAATAAATAAATGGAGGGCCAGATTTAGCCTGTTGTTAATAGTTTACCAAATCCTGAACTAACCTATCTTTTACTTCCCAACCCCAGCCTGTTCCTTATTTTCAAAACATGTTTGGGTGTCTATTATATAGGATGCATTGTGCTAGGGACATTATTAGGACTTGTAATGTTTATGTTTTCCTTTATATCTGGTTACTTCAATGATCTCAATGGCCTTGTTTTTTTTTCCTGTAGCTTCCATGAGGCCTAACACAATGCTGATCTGATCATACTCCGGTTTACATATTGTTTAGATCTTTCTTATGATACATATTCTTTAGATCTTGAAATCAATGAGGAGGACATGAAGTCACTAAAATCCACCCATTTGGTTTTGGTGTTCAATTGCTTACCTTCCCAGGCCTCTTGCTTTTCCCATGGAGCAATCTTCAGCTCTTACCCCCAGGCTTATCCTGGAGAGCTTTGCTCTTGGTTAACTATACTTACCTTCATTTACTCTGTCAACAAACATTTATTGAACACTTATCAATATACTGAAGACAATGCTAGTAAATGGGGGAAAATTTAAAAAAATAGAAGATGTAATCTCTATCTTAAATGTTTAGAAACTGTGGTTACCATTCAATGTGGTAAACATGAATGGCCCCCAATAAACCATATCTCCTATTTATCATTCTATTGTGAAGCCCTTTCCTACATCAACTCTGGGGGTTATCACGTGATTTCTTTGGCTAAGGAGATATTAACAAACATGAATCAAGCAGATAAGTGCTTGCATATTGGGGCTCAACTTCTTCAAATGCTCGCTTTTTGGAATTTAGCCACCATATGGTAAGGAAGTCCAAGCTAACTTGCTGGAGAGAGCAACTCTGTGGAGAGGCCCCGGAGAATGAGACCTCACATACAGGGAGTGGCCAGTCAGCCCCATGCTTTTCTAGTCTCCTCAGCTGAGGTGTTGGACCTGTGAATGAAGTCCTCTTGGATCCTCCCATCTCAACTGAGTCTCTAGATGATTGAAGATACATGGGTAACATCAAACCAATCAGCACAAGAACCACCCAGCTGATTCCTGCCCATATCCCAACCCAGTTATGAGCAAGTAGTTGTTGCAAGTCACCGAGTTTGGAGGTTGTTTGTTGTGTGACAATAGATAATTGATAGAAAAACGAGAAATAGAGCACACACACACATACACACATACTCCAAGAACCAATTCAGCCAAGAAACCCCACAAGGCCATAGCTGTAGATCAAATACTTGTACCAGTAATAAAAAAATAAATAAAAATAAAAATAAAAAAACCCCAAAGAATAGAGAGAGCAAGCTGGAACAAAACCATTGAGGAAGTGCTCCAGGCCCTGAATGACAGATAATATTTGAAAATGTGGAAAAGAACAACCCAAGCAGGGGATAGCCAGAACACAGGCTCATCCCTCTCTGGACTTTGTGCCTTCAAATGGAGATTATGAGGCCTAAGAGAGTCCTTAAGGACTGACTCTAATTCCTTCAGGAATGGAGAAATGGCGGGGCATTTTCTTATGAGACTGACATACCCCCTTATTTCTCTCAGAACTACTCTACTTACTCATAAAGCCACCTCTGATAAAAAAAAAAAAAAAAGATCATTGTCATTTTAGACAATATCCCTAGGATCCTAAAAGGGGCTTCTTTCTTATGAGAAACAGCTTGTTCCACCTTCTGTTGTATAAAGTGGCCACATGCTAAGTCTCAGGGTCCTATTTTTACCTATCTGGGCCCATCTCCTAACAAGCTTTGGTTTCCTGTTACTCTACTCTTTGAAGGCTAATTGCTTCTCCACCCCTTGGCTCTTTGGTACACCTAATGGTAATACCATTAATTGAGATGCAGAGTTGAACAATTATCACATCATATTATTTGTCCACTTCTCTTCAGTCTCCCTGCCTGAGTACAAGATCCTCACAGCAAAAGATTTGTTATGTTCAACTTGGTGTTTAAGGCTTACATAGTGGCCAGTACATAGTAAGTGTTCAGTAAATATGTAACAAATGACTGAATTCATGAATAAATGATGAACTCTGAATACAACCTCCAGGAACTAGGCAAATTAGAAGGCACACTAGACATGAAACATCACTAACATTTATTGGCACAACTCTGTCCCAATTCAATGCTAAGAATGTCATCAAGTTTTTGTTCTTTCTCTTTTCCTAGTTAACAGGGTTTTAATTAGATTTGGAATGGTCAGCCCAGCATGTGGCTTTAATCCCAGCTACTTGGCAGGCTGAGGCAAGAGGATCACTAGTTTGAGGCCAGTCTGGTTAACTTAGTGAGACCCTGTCTCAGAACAAAAATTGAAAAGGGCTGGGGATGTAGCTCAGTGGTAGAGTGCCCCTGAGTTCAATCCCCAGGAGCAAAAAGCAAAACAAAAATAAAAACAACAACAACAAAACGGATTTGAAGAGGTTACATTATTGCATTATTTATCTGTAGAGCTGGAATCTGGCTAAGCCCTTCTCTTTCCAAGTCCACAATGTTTTGTAGCTCTCCTCCTGGACACTGGGTACTTCCCAACTGCTTCTGTTTGATGGTGCATCAAATAGGGCAGCACACAGAGGGGAGGCCAAAAAGGACATCTTAAAGAACTAGAGAATTTTTGCTTAGGCCTCAGGAAAGAACTTAACCTTGAGTTCTTACTGAGGATTAGGATGCAGTCAGAAGAGGCCCTCAGAATCTTAGCAGACCTTTTCATTGGCACCAGGAGAGAGGCCTTAGCAAACAGCCTGTGCTGGGAACAACAAGGACAAGTTTTTCCCAGGCTTCTCTTTGCTTCCTTGGACTTCAGTTTCTGTTTTCCAGAAGGACCAACAGGCAGGAGAGGGCAGCCTGACCTGCCTGGTAGTAGGGTGGAGTGTTATCACTCAACCCTATTTCTCCAAAGTTTCATGATTAAGACCTGGAGCTCAGGGTGGGGCAGGGGCTTGGCACTGGGTTGAGGTAGACTGAGGGAACACTGGGCTCAAGGGCAGGGTGGAGCTGGGGTGATTCAGTGGGGCTGCCTTTTGCAGGCAGGGGCAGATCTGAGGAACGTCTCTACCACATACCTGGGCCTGTGACTCTGTAGGGCAGTAAGGTAGTCTGTGGCTTGGTCTCTGATGTCTTTGGCACAAATCTTAACACAGCCACTTACTTCTCTTGGTGGCCCTGGGCAAAATCATTTAACTTTTCAGAGTTTCTGTTTCAACTTTTATAACATGGGACTAAGAAGTTAGGTTGGGGTGACAAATAAATGAGAAATCCTGCTGAACTTCAGTTCCCCTGTATCTCCCTGTGGGGGTGGGGGTGTTGGTACTAGGGATTGAATTTAGGGGCACTTGACCACTGAGCCACATCCCAGCCCTATTTTGTATTTTATTTAGAGACAGGGTCTCACTGAGTTGCCGAGCACCTCAGTTTTGCTGGGCCTGGCTTTGAATTCACAATCCTCCTGCCTTAGCCTCCCGAGCTGCTGGGAATACAGGTGTGTGCCACCATACCGGCCCTCCCTATCTTGATTAGCCCTTCAGATTAGCCAGAGCCTTAAAGATGAGTTGTGTCAGGCAGGGTGGAATTATAATGTTCGGGGATCCCTTTTGCCCTCTTGGGTTGTATTCTTCATAAAACATTTAAAATTACATGTTATGAATGCATTGGTTAAAAAAATTAAGTATAACCCAATATGGATTTTATCATCATATACTGATTATTGTTATTATTCATTTTTCTAATCATAAAAGAAATAAAAATTAAAATATTTTTGTGGGCCCCTAAGATATCATGAGCCCTCAGCACTGTGTCTCTGTGCCTAATGGTTAAATTGGCTGTGGCTCAAGGCAGTGAGACACCTACAGGCTCAGGTGTCTTTCTCCTTCCTGAATATTTGAGTCCCATTGCAAATGAGATGGCCAGAGACAGTGAATCCACAGACGAGGAGGCCTTTCCCCAGTAAAGTGCTCATGGGGCAAGTGTCTAGCACAAGGCTATGTGTAATTATGCTGTATCTTTTTCTACCTATGGGTATCCCTGTGGTTGTTTGGTGCATTTGCATATCAGGATGTAGTTGTTAGGGACCAGAGTAGTGTGAGCACCTGAATTATAAAGTCCCTGGAACTTCATTCATTCAATTTTTTTTTTTTTTTTTTTTAAGTATCTCCTATATGTCAAACACTGTTATGGGAACTGGAGATAGGGTGCAAAAAACAAAAAGACAAAGTCCCTGCCCTGCAGCTCCCCTCCTAGCAGAGGGAGGTAGACACTAAAGCAATGAGTTTTGGCAGTGATAAGTGCTGAAGCATAGTAAGGAGAGAGGGGCATGAGTGCAGTGGAGTTTGCTATTACATGAGGAATGGCTCTTTTTTGGGGGGTGGGGGAGGGCTACCAGGGATTAAACTCAGGAGCACTTGACCACTGAGCCACATTCTCAGTCTTTGTTTGCATTTTATTTAGGGACAGGATCTCACTGAGTTGCTTAGTGCCTCACTTTTGCTGAGGCTGTCTTTGAACTTAGAATCCTCCAGCTTCAGCCTCCCAAGCCATTGGGATTACAGATGTGTGCCACTGTGCCTGGCAGGAAGTGAGGGAAGGAGCCATGGGGCTATTTTGGAGAAAAGCTTCCCAGGCAGAAGGAGTAGTGAGTGCAAAGACCCCATGGCAGGAACATCCCTGATGTGTCTCAGGAACAGCAGAGGCCAGAAGACACAGCAATGAGGGGAGGCAGAGTGGCAGCAGGTCATGGACCACTTTGGAGGCTCTTATACTTCAGTTTATAGCTGGACTGTGATAAAAAGTCAAGAGAGGAATTTGTTAGAGGAGTGACATGATCAAACTTGGCTCTTAACAGATCACTTTGGCTGCTTGCTTGGTGTAGATGGGAGGGGGCGAGTGCAGAAGCAGGGAGGTTATAGTGTTCAAGGGAGAGTTTTAGAGTCTTGGGCCAGAGGGTTAGTGGTGGTGGAGCTGAGAAGTGGTTAAGCTGTGGGTGTGAAAGAAGAGCCAACAAGATTTGCTGGCATTTTAGATGTGGAGAACCAGAGAAAGAGAGGATTCAAGGAAGAATCCAAGGTTTTGAGCTAGACAACTAGAAAAACTGAACTGGCACTTACTGAAATAGGTTTAGGTTTAGGAAGGTCTCTAAATTAGGTTATTAATCAGTTAACTGCGTGATGCTTCATACACAGAAGTGTCTCAAACTGAGGTACTGCTAAAGCAGCCATTCCACCATTACTAGGACAGCAGCTTTTGGGTCTGTGATGGGACTAGTGGATGCCTTGTTCACGTACCCACTTCCATACCTCCTTTGCTGAAAATTGAGACCTTTGGTTCAAGGCAGGATTACTAATCTCAGTGGAGCAAATGCTCTGTGAGCCCTTGGTTACCAATGTTGGCTGAGGCTCTGCTGCTAAGAAAGGGAAGTCTAAATATGGACCATCAACCACGAATATGTTGTTTTTAATTTAAACTTTTATTTTTGAGATAATTGTACACACACATGCAGTTGTAGGAAACATGGGTATGCGACACTTTATGATGGACTTGAGTTTAGAGAAATGATCCTCAGGCCATTTTGTTGTTTTGTGAACATCACAGAGTATACTTACACAAACCTAAAAGGCATCGCCTACTACACATCTAGGCTAATTGGTATAGACTATCATTCCGAGGCTGCAAACTGGTAAAACTACTGAACAATACAGACAATTGTAACATAACTGGTAAGTACTTGTGTATCTAAACATAGAAAAGCTACAGTAAAAATACTAGGCAACAGAAAATTTTCAGGTCCTTTATAATCTTTTGGGATCACAATCATATACACAGTCTGTTGTTGACTGAAACATTATGCAATGCATGACTGTAATATGGAGTAATTCCCCCCCAACACCTGCCACCTTTACCCAGTTTCTTTCAACAGTAACATATCACAAAACTGTAGAACAATTTTACAATTAGGATATGAACATTGATACAATTGTCCAAATTTATGCAGATTGCCACAATTTTACTTATCCTTTATGTATGTGTGTTTGCTCTATCCAATTTTTCACAGGTGTGAGTTTGTATCCATTACAGTCAAAGAACAGAACAGTTTCATTCCCACAAGGATCCCTGTGTTGGTCTTTAATAACCACACTGGCCTACCCCTAGAACCACTAATATGTTCTCATTTCTAAAATTTTGTCATTTTAAAAATGTATTATAGGTACTGGGATCACAGCTCAGTGGTAGGGCACTTGCCTAACATGTGTGAGGCCCTGGGTATAATCTCTAATACTGTAAAAGAAAAAAAATTATAAATGGAATCATGTAGTATACAACATTTTTGGAATTGGCTTTTTTCCACTCAGCACAATTTCCTGAAGATTCATCCAAGTTGTTGTGTTCATCAGTAGGTCATTCCTTTTTATTGCTGGATAAGATTCTATGATATTCCACTAGTTTAACCATTCATCCACTAAAGAACATCTAGGCTGTTTCTAAGTTTTTTTTAAATATATTTTTAATTGTAGATGGACACAATATCTTTATTTATTTATTTTTATGTGGTGCTGAGGATTGAACCCAGTGCCTTACATGTACTAGGCAAGCCCTCTACCAGCCCATTTCCAAGTTCTGAATTGTTATAAATAAAACTTCTATGAACATCTGTGTACAGGGTTTTTGTGTGAACATAAGCCTTCATTTCTCTGGAATAAATGCCCAGGAGTGCACTTGCTGGATCACATAGTAATTGAATGTGTGGTTTTTATTAAAATTTTTTCAAACTGTTTTCCAGAGTGGGTGTACCACCACTCTTACCAACAATGTCTGACTGATTCATTCTCCCAATCTTCACCAGCATTTGATGCTATCATTACTTTTTAATTTTAGTGTGTAATATCTCATAGCTTTACTTTGTATTTCTCTATTGGCTGATGATATTGAATATCTCTTCATGTGCTTATGTGCCATCTGTATATCCTCTTCAGTGAAATAGCTTTTGCCTTTTTAAAAAATTGATTTTTTTTTAAACATTGAGTTTTAAGAATTCTGTATATATTTTAGATATCAGTTCCTTTGTTGGATATATGCTTTGCAAATATCTCCTCCCAGTTGTGGCTTGTCTTTTTATCCTTTCCTAGGGTTTTTCACTGACTCAATATATTTTTTTTTATTTTGATGAAGTCTAATGTATCACATTTTCCATTTATGAATTATGCTTTAGTTTAAGTCTAAGAACTCTTTGCCTAACCCTATAGCCCAGAATTTTTTTTTTTTTTTTTAAGTTTTATGACTTTACATTTTACCTGCAAGTCCATGATCCATTTTAAGTTCATGGAATATGTTTTAATCTCAGACAAGGAAAACCATTAACCCTTCCACGGTTCCTAAATGCCATCAGCTTGCCACAAAGTGGCTGATTGTCTCCTTAAAGGATGGTACTCATGTGATATCTCTTTCCTCATCAATAAATGACAGATGCACAAAAGCTTTGATAGGAAGTTATCTTTCAGGATTGAAATGAAATGGTCTGTAATGCAGTACAAGTCCATTTGAGACTTTACTCATTCATGAACCAAGCCTGGCTTTCTCCTTCTCTCTCAGATGTTCATAAGAGACCACTCATGTGGCCAAAGGTGTGATCTGAGGGACAGGTGGCAGATAATATGGGTGTCTGGAAGCTACACTGTCTTTTCCATCCTACCCTTAAAATCAACACAGCTTCACTACTATCCAGATGGGAGAAGTAGTCATAACTCTTACCAGACTAAAAGAGAAGGAAATTCACTTCTATGTTTTTGTGTGTAAATGGCAAGGTCACAATGTAGAAGTATATGTAAGATTGGAGCTACTGGGCCATCTTTGGAAAATATCATCTGTCAGGGTCTCTACTCTGCAAGTCAGAACTTGAATAATTCTCAGCCCTAATATGAGCTTTAAGAATTTTTTGGTTTATAGCTTCTCAGCAATTGTTTCCTGGGTAGCTGTTCTTTGATTAGCCTTGTGCAGTACCCTGTGCATGATCAGCCAAAGACTCAACAGTTTGCATGGAGCTTTCTCTCTATGCAGTTCCTTCCTCTTTGGCATTTTATTCAGCCAAATTCTCCCCAAATTCAGTCTCTATCTAATTCCTCAACCACTCAAACCCCTGGGTTCTGTTTGGGTTCCCCCTTTGGTTCAACAATCTGAAAATGACTCCACAACTGTGAACTTGCCTCATTTATTTCCCTCCCTCAGGGATCACAGGTCTGTACTATCCCTGGCCAGTCTGGAAATCACTGTTTTGTATCTCTGATCCATTTTTTCAATTGTTTATAATGACATGGTAAGTCCTGCATCAGTTAGTTACTCCTCTTTGGTAGAAGCAAAGCCTGAATACAATTTGGAGATAAAGCCAAAATGTTTTGATTATGAGTTGGCTGCACATTGTGAGACAGAAAGATGTGTTAGGGATGACCAAGTCTTTGGCTGAAACTGGAAGGGTGGCATTGCCGTAAGCGGAGGTTGGATCAGATTTTTAACTGGGGGGAGGGTTATAATTAGGAGTTTAGTTTTAAACATGTTAAATTTGAGATGTCTGTGAAACAATCAAGAGGGAATGTCAACTTTTCTGTTGAATAAACAAATTAGGAGTTCAGTTAGAAGTCAGGCTAGACAAATAAAATCAGGAATTTCAAGTCTGAGTATAGATGGTACCCAAAGTTGAGAGTCTGGATAAGATCATCAAAGACATAAAGGTAGGTAGAAAAGAGAAGACCAAGGACCAATATCTGGGGTATTGCAATATTAAGTATTTGGGGAGATGAAGAAGAACCCTTGAGTTGTTTTTGTCAACTCCCTCACTTAATCTCTTATTCCCAAGATTCTACCCCATACTACCTGCTCAATGAGCCATCACTGGCCATTTTTCTGGCACTGACTTCTGCTGACCTGTTTTTTTCCTGTGGCCACCTACGTCAGGCCTGACAGATCAGTCCCAGAACTTGAAAACTTCTTTAGACAATCCAAATCCTCAGAATCTTCTGAAGTCATTTAAATTTCACCTGGCTCTGTCAGGACTGATTCTTCTGCCAAAATATAGGGTAGGAATAAGGCAATGGCCTCTGACTTCCAGAGTGAGCAATACCTTGGCCAGAACCCTTTACTAGTCTTTGATGATACCTTTCATGTTGAGGGCTCTGAAAAAGAGGAAATATCAGATTTACCACCCTAGACCAAATGAGTGAACTTTTTTCTTTTTGGCCTCAGATTCTGTCCTGGATAATGTTGCTACATGGATAGATGTATCCATGTTTTTGACCTTAAAAAATTAAATATACATTCCAAACATCCTTAGTTTTCTTATAGTTGTAAAGGTAAAATTTCTAAGCTGATTCTAAGCTGCAAAAGCCTGAGTTAAAGTGTAAAAGACTGGGCATTGTAAAGTTTCTAAATTGCAAGGCCTGGGCTAAAAAGTAAAAGACTAGGTATTGTTAAAATTCCTCTGCTACCCCCGGAACCTGTAATCCCTGTAGCTGTTAGGACAATACCTGAACTGCCCAGTAAATATTTCTCCTGGTCCCCTGGTTGTTTAATAGCTAAGGGCTCCAAGTAGCTCGGCATGTAGGCATCCAGGCCCCAAAACCAATCAGTTTAAATGTGTACCCTGCTTAGGAGTGACCAATCACCCCTGCCCAGACTGTTCCCGCCAATGAATGTACTAAACATGTCTCAGAGTTGTTGTTCAATTTTCCCGCGCCTCATGATGATTTTTCTGATGTATGCAAAGCCCCCCGCCCTCCCCAAAAAGTGTACTTAAGCTCTGCTTGACCTCTGCTCTGGGCTCTGGGCTGCTCTATCTTCCTGAGTGAGCCTGGAACCTCAGCATGCTGAATTAATAAATCCCCTTTTGCCAATTGCATGGAGCCAGTCTCTTGTGTGGTCTTTTCCTCCGACGCTTTGCCGGACCCTTACAATAGTAATTAATTATTGACCTAATACTAGTAATAAATGTTGGCATAATTCATCCAATCACACACCAAAAGGCCTATATAAGGTTATTCTTCATAGTGCTATTTATAAAATTAAAAATATTAGAAATTAGAAACTACCTACATGACTAACAATAAAGGACTGAGTAAATAAGATATAGTACATCTATAACATGCACCCATTGAAATAATTTTGCAAGTACAGGGAGATGTTTATGATATATAGTTGATTTACTTTTTTTTTCTTTTTCTTTCTTTTTTTTTTTTTTACTTAACATTTTAACCAGCCATTCAGTGTGGTATGAAAGAGTACTTTAGCACAAGTGAATTTGAGAACTCCAGGCCGTGATCTCTAGTGATTAATGACTAGGTGGAGAAAGATGAGCCTGCAAAGGAGGCTGAGCAAGAATGGGCAAAGATATAGAATTGAACAAAAATGGTACTATATCATGAGACAGGGAAGATTTATTTTTTCCTTTTTAAAGAAAAAGAATGATCATTCAATCATTTGACAGTCTCAATGCTGAAGAGCTAAGATGAAGACTTGTTATGTTTTGAATATCCACCAATAAGCTCATGTGATAGAAAATGCAGGAATGTTCAGAGGTTAAATGATTACATTATGAGAGAACTGTAACTGAATAGGTTTTTAAATATTAATCTACCATCCATTTGGTAGATTAAAAGTTTGAATGGGTTACTGGGTGGTAAATGTAGGCAGGTAGGGGTGGCTAGAGGAAGTAGATCATTGAGGGCATGCCCTTGGGGATTATTTGCCCTCTCTCCCTCCCTTTCTCTCTCTCTGTTTCTTGGCTGCCATAAATTTACAGCTTCCCCTTACCACACCCTTCTGACATGATCTTCTGCCTCATTTTGGGCCCAGAGCAATGAAGTTAGCCAATCATGGACTGAACCTCTGAAACTGTAAGCCCCAAATAAATTTTTCCTCCTCTAAGTTGTTCTTGTCAGATATTTTGGCCAGAGTGATGGAAAGTTGAATAACACAGGACCAAAAGGTGACTCCCGTATGAGGCAACACTAATGTCACTGATGACCATTGCAAGAGCTGTTTCAGTAGAGCAGTGAGAACTGAGGTTCGATGTAGTGGGTTGAGGAGTCAGTGGGAGGTCAGAGAGTAAAACTAGGGAGAAAAAAAATGTTTTTGAGAATTAGAGTATGTAGAGGAAGAAATAGGTGATAGAGAAGGATGTATGTTCAGGACGCTTTTAAAAAAATTAGACTAGGGGTGGGCTTCTTTAAACATAAGATGTATCACTAGAGAAGGAGCAAATTTAGAGAGAGATTTAGAGTTTGTGAAACTTAGTTTGTAAAAAGGTGGTAAAGAAAAGGATTTAGAACACAAGTCATAGCATTGGTCTTGGTTATATAGTAGGAAACGAAATGCTTGAATTGTAACAGCAAGAAGGAAGAATGAGAATGTAGGGAGGTTTAAGCACTTGGAAACACAAAGGAAGAACTCAAAGACCTTTGTGGAGAGTAAGTCGGGAGGCAGGAGGACCAGAGGCCTCAGGAGCATGGAGAAGGGTTGAGATGGTTGTTGTTGATGGTAGGAGTGTAAGCCACAAGAGAAATGTAGTACAATTTTCAAGTACCTTTTGGTCCCATGTGGAGTTGGTGACCCTGAATTATGGCAGAATACATCTGACTGGTAGGGTGATTATCTGAGTGCAGACAAGAAGGAAGCAGACAGTTTGATCCTGGGGGGTGGGGGTTAGACAGACAGGAGAGATGAAAATTTCTCCCTACTGCTTGGAGGCCTGGGAGTTGGGGTTGGGCCAGCTGCTCAGCTTTTCTGTGGAAGTCTAGCCAGAAGGCAACAGGAAGAGAGGGTGGCTCTTTTGTTCCCACTAAATAAGTTTCCCTGCAGCTTCACTTTCCAAACCCCCTGTCCCTGAGACAGCTGGCTCTTTGGTAGCCTGGCAAATTCCCCATGTAGACAGAGCTCAGTCTCCTTGTACTATTTGCTATTTCTGCAGGCTTGTCAGGAACAATCTTTTCCAGTCTTTAGAAAGGTCTTTTTATATGTGCTCCTTCTTGATCCATACTGTGCTTGGGAGAACATGGGAAGGACAGGGGTTGGTCCCCCAAGGCAGGTCACTGTTAAGGTCTAGTAAGGACAAAACAGCCTTCTTTAGTGCTTCCAGCTCACTTGATACTCCAATGCCAACACTGCTCATAAGAAGCCACAGGGCTTCTCTTTCCTCTGGCCCTTGGCTTCTGTGGGAAGCAAAACAGAATGGAGACACTCATTTTTCTCAGCTCTGGGCTCTTTACCCAAGAAGGAAAAACAGGGCAGCCAAGTTATAATTTTTCAGTATGTAACATTCCTAACCTGGTTGCTGGGCCAGAGTTGGCTCTGGAAAGGGAAGGGCTAGAGGAGGAGGACGGAATAAGTGGTAAAATCAGATTCTAGCTCAGGCACTGGCCTTAGTTATAGCTTCTGCTGCTTGGGTGGACAGAGGATAGAGGCCAAGAACAGGGGTGAGCTGGTGATTCTGTTAAATAATGGGAACTGTTCCAAAAGCAAGCCAGTCACCTAACTCCCATCCTGATACATACAGCCCAACGAGGAGAGGCCAACCTGTGCATTCTGTGTGCCCCTATCTCTGGCCAGGGAGAATCATTTAAATGAAAAGCCACTGTCTTAACAGAAAAGGATTGGCCACTTGCCATCTCAGGGCCTGTTACTTCACCTACAACTTAAAAGCTGAACAAGATGATTTCTAAGGCTCTTTTGACCCTATTTATCTATGATTAGCCTGAAATGATATCAGATTTTAATTGCTTCATGGTCATTAGATCCTAAAGGTCTTAACATATGGATGATAAGTACAGTCCCAGCACTGGTCCCAGGGTTGTGGAGGAAGAGCATAATTTGAGAGGGCTTTGCTTTAAAGAAAAACTTGAGTCCTGATGACTCTGACTCTACTTTGTGGGCTTCAGTCTCCTCAACTGCAAAATGAGACTCTGAAGGCTAGAAGTGCTTTAAGATCCATCCAATTCTGGTTCTATGTGCTGAAATATCTCTGTTTTCCAGCAATTTTGAGCCCCATTGTATAAATTTACTGAGCTGTCAATTATTCACAGTGCTCGAGTAGGACATAGTCCTTGTTCTCAAGGAGCTTACAATGTATTTAAAAAAAAATAAATCATGTGCATAGGAAAAAATAACTAGCATACAATTCATACAATGACTACATGAGTAATACAGACACCATAACTCAGGATGGCTCTCTTTGACATGTTGCTGGCTGGAGGAAAACATGCATGGGCCATGTCTAGAACTTTCCTCACCCATGGTCTCTTACTTTGTCAGCTCTCAGAAGGGGCATGGTGAGGAGTCAGACACTCTGGGTTCACCAACGACCTTTAAAATGGGGATAATTAAAAAACTCCCTTGCAGCACTGTTGTAAAAATCAAGTGATATTCTCCATCCAAAGCATTTAGCAAACACCTAACACATGTTAGTGTTCTATAATGATCCCTTTCCCACTCCAACCCCTAAGGAAGTCCAGCTGTGGGAATGTGACAATGGAAGGCTCCAGTAAAGCTGGCTTGGTTTGATTTGACCCTGGTTCAGTGCAAGACCATACAGTTGGAAGTCTAAGGCCATGTCTAGGTGGAACCCACAGTCACAGAGGTATAAGGAAAAGAACATTGTCTTCCTGTTTTAAAGATGATCCCTGCTGTTTCCATAAAAGATCCAGGTGTGGATGGAGTTTGGTCAGGATGAAAGAAGTTCTATACACCAAAGAATGTTGAGGATTAAAGATGAGAAAGAAGAAGGAGCCAGAGAATAGGACCAGAATAGGACCTGGAGCTTGCCCAGGGTACATAAGAGTTAATTCTATCTGCAGTTAGTGTGGAATCTTGCTTACTTTGTTGAATTTAGTTGTTTAGTTTTAGTAATTACCCAAACTTTTAGAGTTGCTAAAAGTTCAGAGTCACAAGTTCACCCAAGATGAGTTTGGAATTGAACTGATCATAGATGATATAGACCTTAAAATTGTCTTCCTTTAAACTCAGTTTATGACATGAAGAGACCTTGAAGCCATGACTGAGTCCTGAGTGTGGACAGCAATTGAATTGATCTCTGTAAGGAGATACATATACAGTGCCATAAAAGAGGATGCTGGCACCAATTTTGTGCCTGTGCTTGTTAATAAAGGTTAAGAGAAGCTCAGGCCTTATGGCAAATAGCACTTGGCACAGTGTCTGGCACTCAGTGGACATCAAACGTTTTTGATAAATGAATAAATGTGTGATATACACTCACATAATTCAGATTCATTTCTTTAAAAATGGGGATATTTATAATCACATGCCTTCCTCCATGTATATAGTTGATATTCCTGATTCACTATTAAAGGCCATTCACCGGGCTGGGGATATAGCTCAGTTGGTAGAGTACTTGCATAAGGCCCTGGGTTCAATCCTTAGCACCACCACCACCAAAAAAAAAAAAAAAAAAAAAAAAGACTATTCTCCTTTGCTGGGAGGCTGAGATGGGAAGATCATGAGTTCAACGCCAGCCTCAATAAAAGCGAGGTGCTAAGGAACTCAGTGAGACCCTGTCTCTAAATACAAAATAGGGCTGGGGATGTGTCTCAGTGGTTGAGTGTTCCTGAGTTCAATTCTTGGTTATCTCCCCCCCTTGCTCCCCCCAAAAAGGCCATTCACCTTTGTATTATGTGGTGTGATCTGGGCTCTATGCCTGGCCCCATATGACCTCATATAAATGACCAATACTCTTTCTCACTCTGTTTAATCTGAAAAGGAGGAGGTTGAATTGGGCACATGGTAAACCTCTTTTCAGACCTGAATTTTTGAGATTATTCTGTGGTTCTGAGATGAGAGGATGTGCACAGTGAGTTCAACCTCCTAGAGACCAAGCTCATGGACCTTTTCCTAGCAGCACTGTGCTGGAGCTACACTGGCCCGTGGTAGTTGAGTCAGGCACCCCAATCGCAGGAATCACCTCCCAATCGGCTTCATAGAACCCACAAGATTGTAGCCCCTCTCCATATTCTTTTCTTTGTATTTTTGTATTCACAGTACTAGGGTTTGAATCCATGGTCTGACACATATTGGGCAAGTGCTTGCCATTAAGCTATATCCCCAGCCCCCTCTCCACACAATTATAAGCAACGATCTTGTGTTTAAATGAAGAAACTTAAAGAGTGACTTTTTTCTAGTGTGTCCCTAGATCTCAAAGATTTTAAAAAATACAAATAATCCCTAAATGGATAAGAACCCCCTGAGCATTTCAGAGGACAAACGGAGAAACTTAGGCTTCCAACACTACAGGGAAAACGAATGAAATTCAGAACAAAGGTCTAAGCATTTCTGTAAATTAACTAGTTAAGAAGGGTGAGTCTGAAACCTTCCGGATGGATCAACTACAAAGAAAAACATCAGAAACTCTGACAGCAGGACAGTAATCTTTGAATCTTTGGCTGAATAGAATTCAACCCAGTTGGGATTACCATGGTGAGTTAGAAAGTTCCCCTGAAGTAATGATGTTCACTTTCCGATAGAGTAATGTCCCAGACTGTCACAGAGAAGGGGCCCATGCTTATAGCCATAAAGGATTTGAATTTTCAGCTGGTACAAACCAGAGGCAAACAAGTAGAGGGTTACCAGCTATAGAGGCAAAAATTCTGCCAGGTTCTAATCACTGCTGTAATGTAAAGTTCATACAATTCAGTGAAAACCATGTAATCCTTCTGGATTCCAAATTCCCTTATCTCATAATGGTATTTAATATGAGAGAAATTGAACTCCTAGGAAGAAATCCCAAGGAATTTGTAGGATTTACTTTTCAAGAATAGGCAGGTGGTATATAGGAAATTAAGATATTAATGGAGACTCGGAGGCCAGACTTGGGGGACTTGAGTGGGTTTAAGGAATATTAGAGGGTTAAGGCAAGCAGACCTACTATTCATGAGCCATGAGTATCTTCAGGGCAGTCTTCAGATCTATCTGTTCAGCAGAAATTAATCCAAAGACTTTCCTTAAGGTTTTCAGGGTCAGTTAGCTAATTTCCAGAACAATGCTCATGGGTCACAGGTTTGACCTTTGTGTTTATTCGATGACTAGTGTCTACTCTGTAGTAGACTGAGCCCTAGCCATAGCCAGAGACATGTGTATCACTGGGGACATACAGGGGATTGCTGGGAGAGTTATTATGCCTTTGGAAAGCAGCTCATGGTACAGTCTGACACACTCCATCTTGGGTTTGGAACAGAATGTTTGCCATGTCTTTGTCACTTTATAGTAATTTTAAAAGAACATGTGAGCAGAGAAAGAAAGCAGGGTTTACTCCTAGGGAACTTCAGGTTGAGAAACTAGCCCAGTTGGGATGACCAATTAGACTGACTAAGTGAGTCTCCTTCAGGAAGAAAGGACTCAGAATCCCATCTCCTCCCTCTCAGGTCCTGCCTCTTTGGGCATCTCAGCAAGTACCCACAGGGCTGGTCATCTGGGTTGCCAGTGAGAGCTGTCACCAAGGATCAGGCACATAGAACTAGAGAGCTGTGCTTTTGACGACAGCTCCCAAAATAAGGTGCCAAGCCCTACTTCTCACTTTCTCCTTGTGCCCTGGGCACTGCTGGCACTGTCTTTGGAACCATTACTCAGCAGCCTGAATGCAGAAATAGGGCACTGAACTGACTCAGGAGGCCCTGGGTCCTTCCTGGGGTAGGGTCCTGCAAATGTATATTCAGTACTGCAGTGGGGGGCCCAGGAAGGGCTGTTGGAGACATGGCCTGGCCTCCCACTCCCTGCAGGGCAGTATCCTGTTACCAGGACAGCACTTCCCAGTTAACGCTCTCTGGGCTTTTGCAGGTTCTCTATGCCCCTGAGCTGCATGGCACCTGCTGTCTGGTGAACACCCTTCCTCATTCCTACATCCTTTCACCACACATTCCTTCAACTTCTCATCCTAAAGGAAAACCTGCACCCCCTGGCTTTCCAGTGTTCTTCAGGTCAGGAGAACATACTGCCCTGCTCCATTCTCCTATCATTTCTCCATACCCTAGTTTCTCCACCCTGTTCTTCAGCACACCATTCCATTATTTTGCCATCCCTGTCCACTCAACTGTCCCCTGGTTTTCAGCCCACCACCTTCTTGCCTTCCTCAGTGGCTTAATAGCTGACTCACAGCTTTCCTGGCCACTTCATTCCCTACCACCTATTTTTAACCCTTCTCAGAACCTGGCTTCATACTGCTTTTAAAAAAAAAAAAAAAAACTTCGAATGACCCAAAATTCTGCTCAACCTGTCCCTGACTGTGATACTTTGGACACAGGCATCAGATGGCCCATGCTATCACAGTCCTACTCTCACCATAACCCACTTAACTATTTTTACCTGTCTGCCTCAGGTACTTATTTCCCACCTGCTTTTCCTTCCTGAAATCTTTAGTTGAATCTTCATATCTGGTTGGGACCCCTTGGCTTCTTGTGGATCCCCCATGCTTTCATTCTTCCCTAGGTCCCTCCTTGATGACTTCCTACCTCATGTGCTCCCTGTTTCCTTTGGCTGTGCTCCCAGATTCCTGAGCTTGGCTAGAAATGTACAAGCTCTCTGGTGCCTCAGCCCTTGCTCATTCCATTAATACCAGGTGTGTCCGGCTCTTTTCCCCACTGTTTGCTCTAAGTTAGGGATGTTAGCACCCCAGAATAATTAATTATGCTATTATTAGCTATTGTTGTTAATCTCTTACTGTGACTAATTTATAAATTAGATTTTATCACAGGCATGTGTGCCTAGGAAACCATACACAGATTCAGGTAATACAGGCATTCATTTGGGTCATGGTGTATATTCCCTATGGATGGGGCGGGGGAGGGCTATGGCGTTACTTTTCCCATTTTTCATGACACTGGTACTCAAAGAGATTAAGTAACTTGTACAAGGTCACAGAATCAGGGTATGGCAAAGTCAAGATGAGGAAATCTGGGTTGAGAAACTGTACTATGTCTCATCATCACAACTCTGTGAAGTTTGTTATTTTTTTAAGAGCAGCTTAACAATCTTTTTTTCTTGGTCCTAAGCATGGAACCCAAGGCCTCCCACATGTCAAGCAAGTGCTATACCACTGAGCTACAATCTCCAGCCCCTTTTTATTGTGAGACAGGGTCTCACTTTAGTGAAATTGTGATTCTCCTGCCTCAGACTCCTGAGTAGCTGGGACTACAGGAATGCACCACTGTATCTGGCTCAGCAATCTTTTCAGTTATCCCTTGTTAATTCCTAATTGTGTGTATATTTCACTTCTATTATTTCTGAAGTAATGCTTCAGAAGTCCTGGCAGGCTTCAGGAACCTCAGGGCATCCTTCGTTGTCCCTTTCTTTGTGGTTCAACTGTTATTTGCTCCCAGATGAGCTTCCTTCAGGACTTTCTGCATCATAACTCTAGATCCCTTCAACTGTTTAGCTAGGCAGCAGTGTTCCAGTCCCTACTCACCAGGGAAGGAAGATGTCACTGCAATTCTCATGAGGGTTATTTAAAGCCATTTCCATGCGAACTCGATGTTATAGAACTTAAATACCTCCTCTGTCACTTACTAGCTTCCACTGGTAAATGCTTTAAACTTGAAGAGGTTTAATATCTTTATTTATAAAAAGAGAATAATAATAATTCCCTAAGGGTTGTGGGTTTTTTGTCTCTCCTGTGATGTTGGGGATCAAGCCAAGGATTTTGTGCATAGTAGACAAGCACTCTATCTCTGAATTACATCTCCAGTCCACAAGGGTTGTTTAATTATTAAAGAGCCTAGATGTATACAGTCTGGCACATATTAATCATCCTAAATGGTTGTTCCTTTTCCTTCTCTTACTTGAACACATATCTGTGTCTATTCATTTTCTTCAAATGACTTCAAATACTTTTTGGGCGAATACCTTTGACTTTTCTTATCTCTAACAAAATTTTCTCATTTACACTACAACTTTCTGAAAAATGAATTAGCACTTTTCAGGCAGTCTTTGTCAGAACCTTTGTCAGAGTAATTATATTTCTTCACATCTATTATAAAATAGTTGGAAATGTATTTTATGTTATTTTCTATAACATATCGTGTAATATTTTAAAATACTCAATATAACATATTCTCTGTAAGACAAAATATCTTCATATATATGTGTATTTTTTCTTTTTTGATACTGGGGATTGAACCTAGAGTTATCTACTACTAATCTACATTCCCAGCCCTTTCAATTTTTATTTTATGGCATGGACTTTCTAAGTTGCTCAGGCTGGCCTTGAACCTGTGATCCTCCTACCGCCTGAGTAGCTAATATTACAGGTGTGAACCACCACAACCAGCTCTAATATATATTGAGAGAATATGTTCTCTATATAGTTTTAAAACATACATTTATTTGTGAAATCTTTTTTTTCTGGGGGGAGGGGTGCTGGGGTGTGATATCAGGGATTGAACTCAGGGCCACTTGACCACTGAGCCACTTCCCCAGCCCTATTTATATTTTGTTTAGACAGTGTCTCACTGAGTTGCTTAGTGCCTCGCTGTTGCTAAGGCTGGATTTGAACTCATATCCTCCTGCCTCAGCCTCCTGAACCGCTGGGATTACAGGTATGCGCCACGGCGCCTGGCTTTCTTGTGAAGTCTTTTAAGTATTGTTATTAGTGCACTTTAGTTATACATAAAAGGGGGTTTCATTTTGAATAGATTCATACATTTGTGTAATATAATGTACTCCATTTCAATCCCTAGTACTTCTATTTTCCCTTCCTTTCTCTCTTTCCTGTTCTCCTTCCTGTACTCTACTGGCCTTCCTTCTTTATAATGATTTTTTAACTGGCGCTTTAAAGATATATATAAAGGTAGCATTCACTGGGGAATATTTATATATGTACATAGCATAATTTGAATTCTTTATCTTAGAAAAATACATTTCTTTGTATCTGAGAAATAAGTAACCCTTCTTTCCTCAGCAAAAACTACTTTAAAAAATTATAAAATGTTTCTTGTAGAAAATCTGGAAAATACAAAGAAGAAATAAAATTAATAAGTGACTTGTGATTCTTACTAGTAATACGGTATATTTCAATACATGAGTATATAAGTCATTTATACCTTTGGAAACAAAATTATCTGTGACTTCTTTTTATTATTTTTTTATTATTTTATTATTTAGGGATCAAACCCAGGACCTCCCACATGCTAGACAAATGCTCTAGCTCTGAGCCACATTTCTAGCCTTCATTATAATGTTTAAGCAAGGCATTTATAGGGCTGAGTGGAAGGAAAGCTTAAGTAGGAAAATTTGTGACCATTTCCTATAGGAAGTAGAGGAGGGTCTGAACTGGATCTTAAGAATGAGGACTTTAAAGGCATAAGGTAGGAAAACTATTCCAGGTAGAGGAAGCACCTGAACAAAGGCAGGATAGTAAAGTATTAGGAGAATGGCTAGTAGATCAGGACTGGGATGCAAAAAAGTATGGGATACCAGAATGCACTTGGCCAACCATCTATCTACTTTTGTGACTCTTGAGTAAACTGGTCAACTTCCCCCAGACCCATTATTTCTATGGTTTGTTTCTGTTTCCATTTGTTGGTGGAACTTGAGAAAAGAAGATACAAGAGTGAGAAAGGATGCTGGTCACCATGGCACGTGCCTATAATCATGCTCAGCAATTTAGTGAGACCCTAAGCAACTTAGTGAGATCCTGGCTCAAAAGTGAAAAAATAAATAAATAAAAAGAGCTGGTTGGGCTGGGGTTGTGGCTCAGTGGTAGAGAATTTGCCTAGCAAGTGTGATGTACTGGGTTTGATTCTCAGCACCACTTACAAATAAATGAATAAGAATGAAGGAGAAAAGTGCATGATATGGAGCTTTAAATCTCCATTTGTTGGTCTACCCTGCTTACACGAAAATCCCAAACCCATGTTTGAACTACAGCATGATTTGCAGAAGGCACCGTTCTTTTTAAACTGAGTGAACATAGTATATACATAGAGTCAACTTAGTTCATCCTTCTGCTTTGAGGGAATAGAAGACTCTTCTTTTCCTTAGAAAGTATCAAGAAGATCCCACAGGCCCCCTAGTAGCTTATTCCCTTTGAATTAACTTTAATTATCAAGTTTATCTAGAATCCTTCCATGTTTACCTCTGACCTTTCTTCTCTAGAATTATCTGATTTCCATTCCTCTAAAAAAAAAACTTTGAAAACATTGTAAAACATAAAATGTTACTGTTTCCCTTTAACATTTGTTCTGCACTACATCAAAAATCTATAACTTTGATTATAAGAGTTTCATAAAGCCAAGTGTGATGGTACTTGCCTATAGTCCCAGCTATTTGAGAGGCTGAGGCAGGAGGATTGCCAAGTTTGAGGCTAGCCTGGGTAACTGAATAAGGCCCTGTTTCAAAATTAAGAAAATTTAAAAGGCTGGGGTATATAGTTCAGTGGAAGAGTGTTTGCCTGGCATGCAAAAGAAAGCTCTAGGTTAAATCCCCAGTACTGCACTCCACCCCACCCCATCCAAATCATAAATTTGACTTTATGCAGGAAGAGGAAAGAACAGGCAGCATCCAGGAAACCTTCAGGTTTAGTGCAATAATGCTATATACCATGACTAGTACTAAACACTCAGTTTATGAGTGGGTATGGCTAGCTAGGGTAGGCATGTGAGATGATACCTTTAGCCACAGAATACAGAGAGAAATAACTAGTCCATGTGCGAATAAAACCCAGAACCCCGGCTTCACACATTACTCATATCTATTAGTAAAGAGGAAAGCAAGAGGATGATACCATAGGATAATCCAAATCACAAGCCACTCTAGGGAGATGAGAAGTGTTTAACACAACCTCCTTAAGTTATTAATGTTTATTTCCTCTTGTCTTCTGGTCAATATATATATATATATATATATATATATATATATATATATATATATATATTTTTTTTTTCCTTTTGGTACTGGGGATTGAACCCAGGGGTACTTTACCACTGTGTTACATACTCAACCCTTTTTTTTTGGGGGGGGGGGCAGGGTCTCATTAAATTGCTCGAAGTCTTGCTAAGTTGTGGAGGCTGGCCTCGAGCTTGCTATCCTCTTGCCTCAGCTTCCTGAGTTGCTAGGATTACAGATACATGCCACCATACCCGGCTCCAGTCAATACCTTTGTGAAGACATGGATGTTTGGACTCTTAGTCTACTGCCTATAAAGCTTTCTAAATCCAAGAAGGCTTTTGAGTCAGTGACATTTCCAATCTGAAATTAATTGTTGGTCTAAATTTGGACCCATTAGAGAAATGCCAATGACCACTGGGTTTTAATTTTTTGTTTCTGAACCACTAGTAAGTATTTTACAGTCACATTTAATAAATCCTCTCATTATTCTTCTTTTAAAATAATTCTTGAAATGTTTGAGCCTATTGCAGGGGATGGGAAAAAAGTAGATCATTCAGTGGTGCTGAATGATTATTGAGTGATGTGGTCTGACAATATTTGCTAACTCCATGTCAACATAGCAAAGTCAGATGGTTTAGTTTTTTTGTTTGTTTCAGTAACATCATCTGGTAACATGTTGCTAAAGAAATGGGCTAACTGGTATGACTTTTAGACCTCAACTTTAAAAATAAGGAAAGCTTTCAACAGGAAAAAAAAAAAAAAAGCCTGTAACATTGGCACAAATTCATTGCCTATGGTGGCAAGATATATCATGGCAATAATACATGACATAGGAAACTGCTCACCTCATGGTGGTCAGGAAGTGAAACAGGAAAAGGTTGGGGTCCCAATATCCTCTTTTCCCCAGTGACCTAACTTCCTTCTAGTAGGCCCTACTTCCTAAAGATTCAGCCACCTTCCAATAGTGTCACCTCAGGGACAAAGTCTTCAATGCCTGGCCTTAAGGGGATTTTTAAAATCCAAACCATAACATTTTGAAAAATTACAGGTACTCTAAGCAGCAACTGAATAAGTTCCTGGAGGGAATAGATTGCACCTAAAATAGCACTCGATACTTAATAGCTGCTCCAAACAACTTCACTCAAGTGACTTAAAAAGCTGATCTGTTTCTCTTAAATGCTGACTTTTACTTATTGAAGTGCCATAGATAAAGTGACTCCCTTGACAACTAAAAATAAAGGGAAGAACTCTTTGCAGACCAGGTGCCATTACCTGGCACCCAGGTTATGAATAAATGTTAGCTGAACTGAACTCCTTCTAATCAAAGGCATTTTGATAAGTGCTATTGCTATTCATATTCGACAAAATAGTTTAAATACAAACTGTTTAGAATGGCAAAAGGGAAAGGGGCATGTGGCTAGTTAAGGAAATTAAAAAGAAATAGAGAATAAATGGAATATTAAAACTTTGAAATTAAAAATAAAGAACCTTGTTATATATGCTTGAAATCTCCTTTCCTGGCTTAGCAGGGAAGGGAGAGGGATGAGCTTTTAGGATCAAACAAGCCTATTCTTTAATCATATAACATCTCTTATTTTTGTGGCATGTGTTTGCTATAGGGAAACTTATATGAACAAGCTGCTTAACATGCTCAGGTAATTTTTTAAAGGCTGAATTTACCTCATATCGTTCTTTTAAAACTTCTCAGCATGCATTCAAACATAGCTCACAAATAAAACAGATTTTCTGTCACTTAGGACAACAAAATGGTTACTGTGTAACAAGTTAGGCTTGTATTCCTGGCAACAGATCTAGTAAAGCATTAAACTCACCTCCAGTTCAACGAAATATTGTTTGGCCTACCAATAACTTCGAACCAATGAACTTAAATGACTAATGCATAATGCAGGTTTCCCCATAATTTCCAAGGATTTCATGAATAAACTGGTTTATCAGTAATATGGCATGATCCAAATGAAAGGCAAGCAAAGAATTACCATCCGAAAAGCATGAGATCTACTGATAAGCATTAGCTCAAATGGGCCTGCATTCAGCCCTTAGAACAGAATTATGAAGCAGACCACTTGTGCTCAATTACTAGAGAGGATATCAATTCAATCTTTCTAGTACAGTGTTCTCATCCAGTCTAGACACATTTGTAAACTGTTGCCTACATTATCTAGCTGTGGAAATGATTCTGTCAGACTAGTTGGCCTTTCCTTTAAAAGGAGCGTAGAAGGAAATCAGACCCTCTTGAGACTAGGAAAAGCAGCAAAACAGACATATAGTACATGTGTCTGCAATGATAAGCTCTCAAGCAGATGTTCAATAGGCATATGACCTATGTAAGAACATGGCCAGTAGGCTAACTTTAAGTTGAGGGTTAAAGCAACACATACACACAACTTAAAAAGTGGGCTGTATTCATCCATATTGCATTTAAAGTTTAAAAAAAATGCCTTCTATTCAGTGTGTCCCAAAAATCTCAGTGCAATTTTAAGATATTAGAGATGGGGATGAGTGTGGAAAGCTGACCCCTCTCTCAACCCCTAAAAGAAGGGTAGCTACAAGTGGTCTTGAGAAATTATCTAAAATGTGCAGCCCAAAATAAAAGAGACATTTTAAGGGGCTAGCCAACCTTCACAAAATTAAGTTAGGGGCCTCTGTTGAATAACCAAAAAGAAACTCTAATACAGCATCATAGTAATAGTGCTTCGAATGTGTTCAACTGGAAAAGTTTGGGCTGGAAATACTGTTTAAGAAAAAAAAAAACTACATCACCCCACCCTCCTTTACCAAGTAATCCAAGCCATCTTAAACTTTTATCATCTGACCACCACGCAAGATGTATTTCATTAAAAATTCTTTCAGTTTGAACTACATCATCTCCATGAGAATAAACAAATTTTATTCAATGAACAAGTAGAAGGGATTCTTGAATCCTACTATAGTTCTTTGGTGTGGACTTATAGTTTTCTGTAAAAAGTTCAGAAAAGGATATCAGATAAAGTAAAAGGCTTTATTATTCAGGATCAGCTCAAAGTCTGACACTGACACAGGCAGGGATAATTATTATCTCATTACATTTGATCTTTGGCACCCATTTGAAGTACTAGTTTTCCAAGTGGGCCATGTTACACCCAAAGGCTCTTGGCAGTTTCTGACAGCCACATTTACCCCAATTTCACTCCACAGTGCTGCCAGAAGATGTGCAGACACAAACAAAATCATCTACTTTACTGATCCTTTTCCAAGGATTTCCCTCCACTCTCCACACTGGTTTTCAAAGCAAGAGAGTTAGCACTGGCATACTTTCCTAACACTCAAAAATTAAACACTAAATATAAGCAGATTTCTTAAATACTCAGTTAAGGCTATGGTGTGCTTGGTTTTGACTTTCCTTTACTCTGACTTCTCTTTATTTTTTTTTCCATAGAGAATCTATATTTAACCTATGTGGTCCTGGTGGTTACAAGCTTAATTTACAATTGCAAAACAATCAAAGAGTCTGCATTAAGAATAGTTTTTAAAACCTTTACAAAAGTAGGAATAAAGTCTACACAGTCCTCTTAGATACTAATAAAATGAATTTCTTGTAACTGGAAGGAGAATCCCTTCTAAGTACAGACTAAATTCATAAAACTTCTTTCCATGAGGGTAAAAAGTGGCAATATGTAAAATGATGGTTCATTTAAAAATAAACAACGCACAATTGTTTTAAGGGAAGAAATGTTAAGGATATTTTTGCATATTATTTAGAGTTAGTTAATTAATTCTCTGTATTAAATATCCAGAGGAAGTTTCATGTTTTTTTTTTTTGGCTCAGGGCAATACTAAAAGGCTGTTGCTTTTATGAACATGAAGAGAAAGATTTCATTCTTCAGGTTCTTGATTTTTGGTTCAGAGCTATCATATTTTATAGAAATACCAATAAGAAATTGTTACCTTTTCTTTAATTTTTAAAAAGATGCAGCCCCTAGTGCTGAGGAATAAACCTAAATTAAAGCCCTAGCTTTATTGTATGATTATTGATTTTATAAAACATCTTCTATTTAAATGGAAAGAATCACAAACTATAGAAAGTGATGTTGGGTGATAACATACATAGCTTGGTAAAAATAAGGGAAACTTAAATCTCATATGGTAGATATATTTGGGAGAAAAAAGATGAACCCAGTTTCCTATTGTTATTCTCCTAGTTTCTCGAAAGAGTTGACATTTATCGCTGCATTTACATAAAGACTTTTAAAAACACTTAACCTCTATAAATGTATTTATCTGAATATCACATTTTTGCATATATTTAAAGAAAACCCACGAAAGCATAGTGAAAAATTATATATTTCAAACAAAAGTATAGTTTTTTGAGGCAGGACAGATCCAGGGATATTCCATAGAGTCCTTTAGCAGTTGGCCTTCACAGACAGGCCTTCTGCTGTGGCTGCCAGCACTTTCTACTATGCAAGGAAGTTTCAGGATGACAAGAGACATGTCCTGTTTTGTGCCTCTATGAGTTGGGATGTTATTATTATAGAGAATATGCATAATTTAAAAAGTAAAGACTATTCATTCAAAATGCTACAAAAATGACAAATTTACTTTATGAAATTTAAACACAGCACTTACTCTGAGGAAGCTGCATATACACTAGGTAGTATACCAGATTAGGTACATTGTTCAGAGTTGAAAGATTTTTCTCAAAAAAATGAAAGGATGGCAGCTTTCTTAAAGACCAGAATTACGAAGTCACTGTCTTTGCACCTTGTTTTAGTGGAATTAAGTTCAGTTAACTCACTCAGATTAGAATTTACAATTCTGTTGAGTGTTCAGGACTACAGAAGTCATCTTGGGACTTTCTATGGAAGTAGGTACAGATTTTCCTCATGGAGTTGGGAGTAATGGTAACCTAAAAGAAGAAAATTTAGATTTCAGAGACTCTTCCTAGGATAAAATCCAAAGTTACCTAGCACATTAGCACTAACTGTATATTAATTTAAGATGCCTAGAAATTTGACTATTTTAATAAGCCAGCTTTTTAATCCCAACTACTTTTGATGGCAATGTGTTTTTGGTTGATTTATAATGAAATAGTAAAATTTTAATAGATAATATGCAAGAAAAGCATAGATTTTTTCATGTGAACAGAAAATATTTACCAGTTAAATCTCCTAAAAGGAATTGAAGTGGTTACAATTATCAACCTCTTTGAAATAAATGAAATAAATGTAGCCTATAAACCAGACTATTCTATATTATTATTGTATAAAGAGAAAAAAATTATTTTATTATTTTTTGTGGTGCTGGGGATTGAACCCAGGACATTGTACACGCTAAGCAGGTGCTGTACCTTAGCCCAAATTCTTAAAAAAAAAAAACTTCAAAAAATTAATAAATGCACTATTTAAAAAAGTCTTTAAGAATTACATATTTACAAAAATAATTTTTCATTGAAATTACTTTCTGCTAAAACACAGCTGAAACCACTCCCTTGAAAAACAAGAATTTTGGCTAGGACCAAAGAATAGTCATAATTTTAAAGAAAGAAAGGAAAAATTCCCAATAGCTTTTTTTCCTTCTCATTTTCTTTAGCAAGGTGTTTGTTAAAGTATACATATTAAAAGCTGTCAAATATTTCCGATTTGTTTTTTTCTTAAATTATGGAATATGTTTCATGATAATGTGTACAGGATGTGAATACTTACTACCTAGCTTACACCCTTTAAAAGGGCAGATCTTGATTCCTGGATTGGATTTCAATCATCCTATCACCTACTTCTAACACAGAAGAGATCATAAACCACAGTGGAAACTTCCTTAACCCATATCCACTTAACCTGCAAATTCACAGGCATTTTCTATTCCTTCTGACTGGTGCTTTTAGCTCACCTAATTTTCACAATTTCTTTTGTGTCTACCATTTAAGTCTATATGCTTTTCAAGGTTCTGCCAACAGTATCTGTTATTGACATTATCTACTTTAAATATTATGTCAAACAATGAAATTTGAGTCCTAAAATGGTAAGTAAAATTTTGCTGCATTACTGAATATTTAAAAGAGTAGATATAGGCAGTTAAGAACAATGGTGTGGTCAAGATAACTAGAAAAAATTGGGGAGAAGTCATAAAAATCTAGGATTTGGTACTTTACTTGCTTTGTAAGAATCTAAACTTCACATTAAATAACCATAAAATGTAATTACAAACTGAAAATCTACTTATGGATGTTGGCAACTTTCCCAAGAATATCAGCTATATTGACTTAAAAAAAAAAAAAAAAAAAAGGACAGCATATCTATCTAATAGGAAAGGAGAGATACTTCTGAATTGATATTTGATATCCTGGAGCACAAGGAAGGGTTTAGCAAACCTGGCAACAAGACTAATAAGAGTATAAACCTTGAAAGGAGGGATTTTAATGGAAGTAAACAGGATTGCCAGATACAATGACAGTATACCCAGTTATATTTCAATTTCAGATAAATAATTTTTGGGTAAAAAATCTGTAATATAAATAAGTTCCATGCAAAATTTGTACTGTATTTTTATGTGCTAAATTCGGCAACTCTAAGGATAAATTTGCTTTCTTTTCGTTTAAGCATTTTGACTTGAGATCTGTATCTGGTCCCTCTTCAAGTTATGAAATATAACTTCTACATCACTTCTTACTTACCGGGCCTGGTGATGTCTTTCCACTCTGTCTCCTGGAATTGGGTGTCTGGGATGATGGACTTCGTGGAGATGAATTCTCAGCCTTGCGTTTGGCTGCCATGGCCAACAACCAGTTTTTATTCTCTGGGGAGCTATTTTCTTTGCCTACCACTTCAGACCCTTCTCCACAAGGTCTTAAAGGAAGAGGTAGTGTTCCACAGTTTTCTGTAGTATAAGGACTGACAGGAGAAGGAGGTTCTGAGATACTTGTACCAGCTCCTTCAACTTTGCTTGATTTGGTAGAACTTACAGAGTCCTTACTAAGGTCTTCCTGGTTACCAGTAAGGCAGCACAGATCCAAATGAAGATTTTCAACTTGGCCATCAAGCTCAGTCACACAATTGCAACTCTTCACACACTTTTGTTTCACACTCTCCAGACAGCTTGAGTCTAGCCGCCTCTTCACTCTATTTCTAGACTCAGAACAAGCATCTCCTTGGGATGACTTCTGGCTCACAGGAATGAGAGCTTTTCTTGGAGACATGATCTTTGTTTCAGAAGCAGGTGGAGTGATGGGTGGTGATGAAGAAGGTGTTCGGGTCACCCAGTTTCTAATTGACATCTTAAAAGATGAGAGTGGTTTGGGAGAGACAGAATTGACAGAGCCTCTTCTACTGATGGGAGACCGGGTCTTGGCAGGAGGAGTTTTAATAGAGAATGTGGGAGTATTTGAAGGAAGAGGAAGGTCTCCAGCACAGCTTGGAGCACAAGCTGCAGATGATGGGGAGGAAATAGACGGACTGCTCTTTACTCTGGGGACTTTGGCAGGAGTACTCTGGCTACTCGTTACTGTTACTGAAAAACGAAGAGAAGAACATGAAAATCAGAAAGCTAAATATTCTCACCAAGAAAAATTGCAGCTCATTTAATCATCCAAGGGTTGATTTGCTAGTAAGTTATATATGTCAGTCGATTCCTACTACATACGCCCTTTAGCATTTTCCTTTCCTGTCACTGCCAGCTTCCTAATTAGTCTGTTGTAAAACATACACTTTTAAAAACCTACGAATTACAGAAAAATACAGGGGCTGGGGTTGTGGCTCAGCGATAGAGCACTCGTCTAGCACATGCAAGGCGCTGGGTTCAAACCTCAGCACCACATAAAACTAAATAAATGAATGTCCAACTACAACTAAAAAATATATATATATTTTAAAAAAGCATAGAAAAATACAAAGAAAAATTTCAAAGCACCCAAGCATTTTTATATTTGTGCATGTGATATATATTATACACCTCAACAGTTTTCTATATAAAAATGAGACTATAATGTACATATTACTTAGTAAGATTTTCTCTAAGGATTCTTTATTTATTAAATTTTTTTAATTGTATATATTTATAAGGTACAGTGTGATGTTTTGATATCTGTATCTAGAATTATTAAATCAAGCTAATTAACATACCACCTCACACACTTTTTTTTGTGATGAGAACATTTAAAATCAATACTCTCAGCAATTTTCAAGTATATAGTATATTATTAACTATTGACACTATGCTGTATAATAAATTCCAGAACTCATTTCTTTTATATATCTATCTATCTATATATATATAGATATATATTTGAAATTTTATATCCTTTGACCAACATCTCCCCATTTCTCTCTTCCCTACCCTTCCCAGCTCCTGGTAACCACTGTTCTATTTGCTCCTGAGTTCAGCATTTTTAGATCTCATATATAAGTGGGATCATGTGGGCTTTTTTTTTTTTCCTCCTGTGCCTGGCTTATTTCTCTTAATGTCCTCCAGGTTCAACCATGTTGCTGCAAATGACAGAATTTCATCCCTTTTAAAGGCTAACCAGGGAACAGGTAAAAACTATGAGTATATATTGTTTATATGTGTATATATATCACATTTTCTTTATCCATTCATTTGTTGATAGTCATTTAAGTTGATTTCATATCTTATATTTAGGTGATTCAATACCTTGACTATTGTGAATAATGCTGCAGTAAGTGTGAGTACAGATGTCTCTTCCACATACTGATTATTTCCTTTGGCTATATACTCAGAAGTGGAATTCCTGGATCATATGATAACTCCATTTTTAATTTTTTTAGAAACCTCCATACTGTTTTCCATAAATGGCTTTACTAATTTACATTCTCATCAACAGTATAAAAAGGGTTCCTTTATCTCACATCCTCACCAATACTTGTTATTGTTACTTTGTCTTTTTGATAAATCATTCTATCATGTGCGAGGTGGTATGTCATTGTGATTTTAATTTATATTCCCGATTATTAGTGACATTGGGTATTTTCTTAAAATATACCTTTTGCCATTCATGTTTTCTTTTGATAAATGTCTCCTCAGGTCTTTGGCCATTTTTAAATAAAGAGTAACTTGCTTGTACGTATACATGGATACCCTCATTAATTACCATATTTAATAGCAACAAAGTGTAAAGATATAGGTTCCCTATAGCACATTAATAAGCACTGAAGAGGGATACAACTATAAGACAGAGGTTATTAATGAAATTTCAGTTTCATATGTGAAGCTACCATTGGCATTCTTGTATATACTCTTTATTTATTGATGCAGGCAAGAGGCACTGCACAGGGGCTCTTCAACAGAAATGCACAGGTTTAAAACCTGGCATGATTACTTACTATGTGACCTGAGCAGATCATTTGTAACTGACATCTTTCCTTATCTGTTGAATGAAGGTAGTTTATATCTCGACCAGAAGAAATTCCATCACTTACTTGTTAAGGTTATCAGACCTCACGTGGTTCCCCCCCAGCTTAGTTTACAAATGATTATTTTCCATAAGTCAAAGAATGCCAAAGAACATTCAGACTCTCAATCCTTGCTATCTATTAAACAAAATCAAACTTAGTGAACAGGTCTCTTCTCTATTTGTCCTTGTCCCCTTGTTTACACACAACTTTAAGTATTTTGGACACATTCTTATCATCATGATTCTTCCCTCAGACTTGACTTTACAACAGATGACACTCTATTTTCTCTGTTTCTTTCTTTAGTCTTCTAGATTTCTGAAACAATGTTTCTGTCTTCAAATAACAAGAAATGACATCTATTCATTTTTTAGGCACAAAGTCTTTGAATTGTAACTCAGACATTTAATTGAGCTTAATTACTAAACTGCATTTATATGCAACTGCATTTAGGATGGGCTGATAAAAAAATGCAGTCCCTTAGCAAGAATGTAAAGATTTGCAAGTACCATCTTTAGTAAGTTTATTAGCCTGTCCTTTATATCCTGTTTTTCACTACTTGAGCAGTCTTGCCTTGGGACAGAGAAATTCTAGCAAGTTGAAGATTGTCTAAACTTTTTTCATCGATCACACATTTAGAACTAGCCAAAGTGATCCTGCTTCTTCATTGAAGATCACTATTGGAAAACCTCATTTTGTCAAATGTGCTACAAAAGGACTTCTTAACAGTGACCCATCCATGGAGCCCTATTTCAGTCCTCACATTCCTGTTCCAAAGCTTGATTACCATTATATTTCAGTAGAAAAGGAAGTTTTCACTTGCTGCACTCCTCAGGGCAGGTCAATAGCCACTGCACTGCTGCCACAGTCAATTGTTCCCTTTAAATGGGTTGAAGGGTATTTAGGACAAAAAGTCCTAAGGCAGGAGTTGGGGAGAAGGAAGAGACACAGGGACAAATCAGTTACCTAAGTTTCTTATACTTGCACGACACACATTGGAAGTGTTTACTAATGGCTAGCAGATATCTGATGTGTTGGAAAGTTGGGTCATTTTCTCATTTTTCAGAATATAATGACCCTGAGTGGGGGGAATCAAAGAAAAGATTTTGTCAACTTTGAAGGTCAGAAAAATTGGGGGTTAAATTTAAACATATATATATATTTTTAGAATGTATTTTTTTTCAGTTGTTGATGGACCTTTATTTTATTCATATATTTATATGAAGTGCTGAGGATTGAACCCACTGCCTCACACAAGCTAGGCAAATGATCCACCTCTAAGCCACAATGCCAGCCCTTAGAATGTGTTTTTTTTATTTGTTCTTTTTAGTTACACATGACAATAGAATGTATTTTGACATATCATCTGTACATGGAGTATAATTTCCCATTTTTGTGGTTGTACTGATGTGGAGTTATGTTGATCATGTATTCATATATGAACTCTTAAAGAGTAAGTAGATGATAGAAGATTGAAAATTTAAACAGTATAAATGGGGAAGGTGAAAAAAGCAAATTTTTAGTTCTTTTTTCAACCTTTACATTTCACTCTTATATTCTTGGTGGTTCACAATTTTCTATGTGCTTGTTATTGGTGCATACAAAGCTATACCTTAAAAACCTAATCAACTTAATGAATTAAACTATATAGTACATGTTTTGCAACTTGCACTTTTTATCTTTATATCTCTTCATACAAGTATACATAGATGTGCTGCATTCTAACAAGAGTAGTATGTCACTATATTGGCCTATACATTTAAAAATGACACGCCATTTAGTTTTTCACCTACTTAAATGGATCAATCCCTTATAAACCTTGTATGAGATCTGAAGACATAAAGCATAGACTGGCAAGGCACACATCGGGAGTGTTTACTAATGGCCAGCAGATATCTAGCCTAAAGGCTTTCTGAAAGCCAGTTTCCTTTGAGGAATTGCAAAGAGCTTGCTAATTATCAATTTGCAGCTTCCTTCTATAAAATTAGCCATCTGACCACAGCCTACTTTTCCAAACTTATACTATACTACTTTAGGGTCCTATTACAAGACATTACTTGCTGCTTCCTCAACAAGCTGTGTACTGTGGCATCTGTCTTTGTTCATGTGGTTTTCCTGGCCCCTTCTTGTCAGGCAAAAATTCTCCTGTTTAAAGGACCCTCCTTTAGAACAGCTAGAAGAAATGTTTACAATATACTATAATTTTTACATCTGCCTCCTAGATTGTGAACTAAGAGGGGGAGGTAATGATGATTTACTCATCTCTAGGCCCAGTGCTCCTGTATTTACTAACAAGGAACTGTTAAACAATGTCAAATTTCATTACTGCTGAGAAGGATAATGGTGAGAGCCTAGGCATTAGAAAACTGTCTCTTAATTATCTTGCTGACTTAATTCCAGCAAGCACTTAAGATAGAACAGGTAAGGTTTACTTTTCTTTAACATTAGGATAAACATCTTTGCCATTCAATAATTTCTACTCCAGAGGTTTTCAATCCTGGCTACAAGACAACAGACTTTATAAAAATGCAGGTACTTAGCCTCACCCCAGTCCCAATGAATCAAATCATTGGGTACATATAAACTTTAGAATCCTCACAAATGGTTCTGATGTCCAGTAAAGATTGAGACCACTGGCTTCAACAGTGCTATGGTTATCTACAACTCAACCACACTAAAAGAAGAGGAAGTGACAGAGCAGGTACTGTCTGGGAAAAATAGGGCAGAGGGAAGACAGGCTGTTTGTTGGCACTTAAAGTCTTCCAGTTAGTGTGTTAAAATGGCCAGAAGAGAAAATAATATAGCCCAGGACAGCAATGAAGGACTAGAGTGTTAATTAGTAGCTTGGAAAGCAGAGGAACATAATTTTCAAAACAATGTGGTTAGCAGCAGCCAATCTGTTGCCAGAAGCTGCTTAGAGGGTCAAATGGCCAGTGTGCCATCCTTTGGCACCCATGTCAGGTCTATAGTGTTCTTCAGTGTAACCATTACCCCAAAATGGAGAAATCTAGGCATAACTACTGGTTTAGTCTCAACTTGAACTTTGCTTTGCTCTGCTAGGTCATAAAGGGGGCAGTAGTGCAGAGTACTTCTGAGCAGCTGCTTTAGAATCAGCAAAGGTTGGTTCTACTACAACTTCACAGCTGTGTGATCTGAGGAAAGTCTAACTTGATCTTCAGTTTCAATTATTTTGGGAATTAAATAATATAATCCAAGCAAGTCCTTAGAACAACTATGTGAAGACTCAATAATGGCTAAATATTTTTGTTATTATGGTCTAAATTTGGTTGTGTAACATTTTTCGTGACTTGGTTTCTAAAACTAAGAATAATTAATGATAAACTAAAAATATCTAGTTTTTTCGTCATAAATTTTAAAAGTGATTATAGCTGTTAACATAAGAATTCCACTGCTGGTGAACTATTTTAATAGGAAAAGGGGACCCTAAATTAAGGGAGAAAAAAACCCAACTTTTAACAAAATATTGAAAAAGAATATGTACTTCATGTATGATCTTTTTGAAACACTACTTAAAATATCCCACATTTATTTAGTGGAATACTTTAAGTAGTGTTGCAAAAAGATAATCCATGAAATACATAAAAAACATCAAGTTCAGTGGAAAAAGTCTCAAGAAATCAAAATGTAGATACAGTAAAACTATGGTTCTGCAAAACAAGGGGAAAATATCAAGAAATATTTGGAAATGTACTTAAAATTAAGTGTTGAGTGATGGGAAGGAATACTAATGGCATTTTTCCTCATATAATTTTTCTCTTTCAGACTGTCCAAAATTAGAGAAGTATAGATAATGACAGGTGGCAGAAAGATACTCCAAGTTCATGGATGAGAAGATTTAACATTGTTAAGATGGCCCTACTCTGAAAACTGAGCTATAGAATCAATGTAATCCCTATCAAAATTTAGCTGGATATTTTGCAGAAACTGACAAGCTGATCCTAAAATTTGTATTGAAAAACCCCCACAATACTCAAAGCAATTCTGAAAAAGAAAATTAAAAGGACTTCTAGATCTCAAGCCTAGTACTAAGCTATAGTAATCAAGACAATGCAATATGAGGATAAACATATAGATTAATGAAACCGAATTCAGAGCTCAAAAATAAACCCACAGGGCTGGGGTTGTGGCTCAGTGATAGAACGCTCGCCTCGCACATTTGAGACCCTGGGTTCGATCCTCAGTGCCACATAAAAATAAAAAAGTGAAATAAAAGGTATTGTGTCTAACTACAACTACAAAATAAATGTTTTTTTAAAAAATAAACCCACATATTCATCGTCAATTGATTTTTGGCAAGGGTTTTAAGACAATCCAATAAGGTAAAAAATAATCTTGGGCCCGGTAACATACGCCTATAATCTCAGCAGCTCAGGAGGCTGAGACAGGAGGATGGGATGAGAGTTCAAAGCCAGCCTCAGCAAAAGTGAGGCACTAAGCAACTCAGTGAGATCCCATCTCTAAATAAAATACAAAATAGGGATGGGGATGTGGCTCAGTGGTTAAGGGCCCCTGAATTCAATCCCCAGTACCCTCCCCCAAAAAACAAAGAATAATCTCTTGATGCTAAAAAGCTGGATATCTACATACAAAAAAATTGAATCTGGATCCCTACCTCATCCCATACACAAAAATAAACTCAAAGTGAATCAGACCTAAAACTAAAAAAAAAATTAGAAAGTTTTGTATACATCAAAGGACACCATCAAGAAAGTAAAGACAGGGGCTGGTGTTGTGGCTCAGTGGTACAGCACTTGCCTAGCACATGTGAGGCACTGGGTTTAATTCTCAGCACAGCATATAAATAAAATAAAGGTCCATTGACAATTAAAAAAATAAATAAAAATAAAAGATGTAAAGACAATCTAAAGAATAAGATAATATATGAAAATCACTATACAATGTGGGATTCTATCTAGAATATATAAAAAAATGCTTACAGGTCAGCATTAGAGAGACAAGACCCAATTAAAATATGGGCAAAAGACTTACAGAGGCATCTCATCAAAGAAAATATGCCAAGAAACACGTGAAAAGATGTTCAAGATCACTGGCCATCATAAAATGCAAATAAAAACCAAAACAGGACACCAATTCATACCACTAGAATGAATATAATAAAGAAGATAAACAGTAACAAGTATTGGCAGAAAAACTGAACCCTCATTTTGGGTGTTGAAAATATTCTAGAATTAGACTGTGTCGATGACTTCACAACTCTGAGTATGCTAAAAACAACTGAATTTTATCTTGCTAATCACAAGTATGACTCTACATTAGGAGAATGAGAGTGTGCAGGTTTGATAGTGGTGGGCCAAAGTAAATAAAGTCATAAAGCAAATAAGCTAACATATAAGACTGAAAACTGCAAAAACCACATAGAATTACACATTTGTTAGAGGTATAGACAAACATATATATACTAAAGAATCAGTTAAAAGATATTAAAGTTGTTGCCTCTGGGAATAGGAAATTATAGATTTGGGAATCTGGGGACTGCCTGCTGTTTTTCTTATTCATGTAGGGAGAATTAGTTTTCTTATTAAACTGTAATACCAACAAAATAAAAATTTAAGAAAACAAACTTTTTTTTTTGGTACCAGGGATTCAACCCAGGGGCACTTAAAACCACTGAGCCACATCCCCAGCCCTTTTTTTTGAGAGATAGGATCTCATTGAGTTTGCTTAGGACCTCGCTAAGTTGCTAAGTCTGGCTTTGAATTCGTAATCCTCTGCCTCAGCCTCCAGGGTGGCTGGGATTATTATTATTATTTTTTAATTTTATTTTTTTTTGTAGCTGTACACAATAACATTTATTTATTTGTTTATTTATTATTTTTATGTGGTGCTGAGGATCAAACCCAGGGCCTTGCATGTGCAAGGTGGGTGCTCTACCGCTGAGCCATTACTCCAGCCCCAACAAGTAGGGATTTTTAAAGACATTACAGAAAGTAGATGGAGAACAAAAGTCTCCTCTGAAGTCTAGTTCTGCATCCTGTAGGTGACTAAATAAATCATTAGAAAAATAAAACTATATTTTCCCTGTCTCACATTCAATTCTTCAATAACCTTAGGCCTTGATGTCTCTTTTAGTTTATTATTGTACATTTATTGAAACATGAAGATCCTTGTTACATAGGGTGGCTCAGTGCTTGAAAATTTTTGCTCTTGGTTCATTGTTATTTTCATCAACATATTCCCTGACAATTTTTGGTGTCAGCAAAATCCACATATATGATCTGCTTAATATCTTGGTTTCTCAATTTCTTGACATCCTTCTACAATTATCTTGTTCTTTTACTCACCTGCCATTTATTTCTTGATTTTAAATCACCATTATTTTAATTTTGATCATCCCACTCCCTTTTGTATTCCAATTCCAATAATCTTTCATTCTTGGGGTCTCTTAATCCATTGATAGAACCACTTTTATACTGTCCCTTTTCTCCCCTATATCTTCAGTTGCCTCCTTTGCCAGGTTAAATCCTATAGTAAATCATTATAATCATCCTTTCTTGTCACTTTCAACTTCTTTGCTTACTTCCTAATACTTGCTTTGCTCAACCAACTCCCTAGTTAACTCCAACTCTTAGTATACCTTTATCTACATAGCAAATATAACCATGTTGAATGCTTGCTTTCAATTAAGACTGAGTCTCAAGTTGACTCTTAGCACTTTAGTTCTCTGGTCCATTTACTCTTCTAATCTCTGACTATTCCAGATTTATGTCCTCAAATTTCTACCACCTAATCCTTCATCTTTATTCTTAGGTGATGACTCTTTTACTTCACTGAGAAAGTCATCAGAACAAAAGAAAACTTTTATAAGTCTGACTATCCTATCTTTCCACCTTTTTTCACTATGCTTGCATATTTTTTTCTCTCTATTCACTATGGATCAACTAACCCTCCATGCTCTTGGCACAAGCTTATATCTTATACTTGTGTATTAGTACCTCCTTCATGCTTACTGAAAGACTGTTTCAGCAAAATTCCCTGCATTAATTTCCCCCCTCTCTCTGGGATCCTTCCAGTTACATGAATTGCTATATTACTATTAAAACAAAACAAATCAAATCAACAAATTTTAAAACTATTTCTTCCTCTGGCTACTTCTTTTGTTTCCTTCCTCAGGAGCAAAACTCCTTAATAGAGCTATACATACTTGTAGACTCCACGGTCTTTTTTCCAATCATCCTGAACAACCTAAGTCAGGCCCACCAACATACCACCAAAACTCCTCTCATTAAGGCTACTAAATAACTCCCACATTGCTAAATCCAAAGGTTAGTTTTTAGGTCAAATCTACTTTGGTGTTCCAGAATCATCTGAGCAGATTCATCTGTCTCCTTTATTTATTTGGCTTCCAGGGTATAACACTCTTCTGGTTTTTCTTCTTCTTGGGTTGTGTCAGCTCAGTAGACTTTAGTGGTAATTGTCACATCACTACCCTCTAAACACTGGGGTGCTCCAAAGTTTAGACCCTAGCTTATCCTCTTTTTTCTATTTGTAGTTACCTTTACCTATACTATAATGAATCCCAAATCTATAACTCTAACCTTGAATTACAGAATTAAACATTGAACTGTCTCTGGACATCTCCATTTAGATGTCTAATAATCATATCCAACAATACTATCTAAATGGAACTTGAGCTTCCCTCCCGAAAGTGCTCCTCCTGCAAGGATTCCTCTCTAGGTTAAAGAAACTCCATCTTTTCAGCTTCTCAAGCAAAAACTCTGAAGTCATCCTTGAAAATTCCCCCTTATATCTCACATCTGATCCCTCAGCATAGTCTATTGGCCCTATCGTATAAATAAATCAGCATTTGAAGTCTTCTTATTATATTTTTCTGCTATAACTATGGTCCAAGGGCTGGGGATGTGGCTCAAGCAGTAGCATGCTCGCCTGGCATGCGTATGGCCCAGGTTCAAACCTCAGCACCAAATACAAACAAAGATGTTGTGTCCACTGAAAACTAAAAAATAAATATTAAAAAATTCTCTCTCTCTCTTAAAAATAAATAAATAAATAAATAAAAATAAAAAACTATGGTCCAAGACACCATCATCACTTCCTGAATTATTTTTAGCTTTTAAAATTAGCTTTCTGCTTTTACCAATCTCCTTAGTATTAGTTTATTCTCAATACAGGAGCAAGAATGATCAAGTTAAAAGTCAGATCATGATACTCCTCTGCTCAAAACCCTCTTAGTGTTTTTTTTTGTCTGTTATAATAAAAGCTAAATTCCAAAAGAATTTTTTCTACTACTATTCTCTTCCTCCTCCTTTGCCCACTCCAGTCATAGGAGCTACAGCCAAATTAGCCTCTTTGAAGAAGAGAAAATATGTCAAACCTGTTCTTGCTTTAAGAACTATTTTGTCTGCCTGGAATATCTTTCTCCAAAGTATCCAGATGGCTCACTTTCTTTACTGAAATGTCATTCATTTGTTCATACTCCCTAACCGCCTGATAGAAGATTCCAACAGCATACTTGGTCATTCTTCCTTTCCTGTTTTCCTTAGCACTTTCTGCTACTCGACATAGTACATATTTTACTTCTTTCTTAATTTATTGCCTCTCATACTAATATGGAAGCTCTGTTTATACTTTTATTCTTTTGTTTGTTGTTGAGCTGTCTTCAGCAACTGAAAACAATGACCAGTACATAATAGGCATTCAATAAATATTTGTTGATTAAGTCCCCATTGTATTCCAGGGCCTTGTGTAGATATAAACAGAGTAGTGCTTAGACAGTATTTCTTGAGAACAAAAAACAAAAACAAAAATAAAGGTAGTGCTTTTCTTTACAAACATATTAAAACAAGATCATAACTTACCATAATATGTTATAGGACTAAACAAATGACATCATAAAAAACTTAGAAAATGCATAATATCCTTACCTAGGCCAGCTCTTGCCTCTTTCTTCTTCTGAGAGGCCCAACCCACTATAGAATGTTTATCTACTCCTGGTTTCTCCTCTAAGCCTCTGTTCAAGCGCCAGATTTTTAGTGTATTGTCATCAGAGCACGTAGCAATCTGAGAACCAGGAAGGGAATAATGAAGTTTCAATCAGAGATTCACAAGAAAGTAAAAAACAGATGTGCCTTAAAGGTTCATGATTGGAGAATTATTTTGTCTGTTATATAATAGGATATAGAAAATGATACCCAAAAGATCATATATTTCCATTCCTTGTTTAAGAAATCAGTTCCAAAGAAGCTAACTCTCTAGTTTCTTCTTTATATAATTTCTGTTGATATGACATTATTAATAATTTCTTACCTAACCTAAAACTCTACTATAAAAGACTACTTTAAATTTGGTCTCAAGAAGCTGGGCAAGTCATTATCTTTATCACCTTCTATCTTACTAAGAAATATGTAATTTTAAGATACCCCTTTCACTTCCTTTCTATTAAATGATCAATCTGTGCATGTCACCAACATTCAATTTTTGCAATTTTCTTCTAAATTCTGTATGTTTTGCCTTATTGGTTAAAGTAATATGATCATTTCCAAGATCATACTTAGCTCATAACTCTAGTGGGCCATGACAAGTACAATGAAACTACTCCTTTGAGATCCTTTTTCAGATAGGTAAAGGAGCAATCTGGGAAAACAACAAGTTCACTAGGCTGAAATAAGTTAAAAATAACCTTTGCCCCTTTAAAAATATCTGACCATTCCTGATCTTGGTCCCAAGCCTTTTATGGCAGAGAAAGTCCAGCTTGAAGAGCTTGTGGCAAATGGCCACTGGTACCAGAGCTGTTCCCCAGCATTTGTTTATATAATTTCTCTATTTCAGTCACTAAAGAGAGGAAAAAAAAGAACACACGTTCTCTTAAGTCCTGGCCCCCAAGAGACTGGCAACTTTTTCCTCTCCTTTCTGGGAGGCCAAAAGAAGACACACATATTTAACTGCTCAACAAGAAATGCTTAGAATCCCAGGATCACTCTATAGTAACAACAATAGTTATTTACAAAGTACCTATTTCCGTCTGGAAATTTACATTCTTTATCTTATTTAAGCCTTGAACTCAAGTAATCTCATCGACAAAATTCGAATAGTTATTTGCTCAAAATACCACAGTTAAATGGCAGAGTTAGCATTTAAACCCAGTTTTCTCATATTTCTAGAAAAACTTTAAAAAAGCAAAAACAAAAACAACAACAACAAAATATATTTTACTTCCCTAATTCTAGTCTGATGACACAATTATTTTTAAAAATTTTAAAAAGGTGGTCGTGGGATTAGTACCCGTAATCAGCCTTACTATTTCCTTTTGAGTCTTTTCTCATAGGAAATAAGGATAATATGTGATGGTTAAAAAAAGATGACATAAATAACTGAATAATTAAAAAAGAATTCACCTAAATGAGTTCCATGAAGTGTAATACCCCATACTAAAAGGGATATTTTACTGGAAATTCAGAGGGTGGGGGGGAAAGTCATTGGGATATAATTATGGATGATTAAAAGTAATGAGTAAAACAACAACAATAAAAATCTGTCTGGCAGAAGCTAATCACAGAAATGGTAACTGGGATAGAAAAATGAAAAGAAATCCACAGCAGTATTGAAAAGCTATCAGGGATGCCACGAATAGACCAGACCATGGGAAGTTTCTGGATGATAAAACAAAAACAAAAACAGAAGGGAACAATAGGCAACAAAGCCTCAAAATGTCATACATAAAAGGGGAGACCTCTACAGAAGTGAGATTTCCTGTAAAATAGAGACTAGCCCAAAGATCAGAGGCAATCGGGGTTGAAAGAATGAGTAGAATTTGGGCTATGATTATATAAAATCATCTCTATATAAAAAAACTTGTTTTTATTTCTGGCCTTTCTACGGTTTAGTTTATTTGATTTGTTTTTAAGTTTCACACAATATATTCATTATAAAAATTAAAAGAGGGGCGTATTTTCTTTCTAAAGTGTCTAAAATATTTCAGATCTACTTTTTTCAGTTTCCACAGATAGCTAACATGTTAAGACTTCCCAGTGACCACTATATGTGAAAAACCAAGTTGGACTGTGAAGAATAGTCATGATGTTACCTCTAAGTCACATTAATAACATATAAAAAGTAAAAGACTAGTTCTTACCTTAGTTTTATCACTTTAGATTTTAAGATAAAATTTTAACTAAGCTTAAAAAACTTCATTTTATACTCAGAGGAGTGACTTGGAAACCAGAAATCCACCCTTATTCCTTAAAGCATAATGATTTCTCTATTGGTACAGAAAAGCAGAATATGTATGAGTAATGCTGATACAGATCTTACATGACCTTTACATCTTTTAAGTCTCAAACAGAAGTCTGTATCACTTTCTAACAAATCCTGAGAAGCCTATAAACTATGATTTACTTTTTGAACCAATTATAAAGATTTGTTCACAAACCTTTGTGAAGTCAGATGGACACCAGCACACAGATGTGACCTCTTGAGAATGACCCAGTAGTACAGTGGGAGGATGCCAGGGTGTGGAGACCTAGTCCAATCAACAAGAAACAAGTCAGTAGAGCAGTGTTAGGTCTCCCAGATAGAGGTTTGAATTTAATTTTGTCTTGGAGAACCTTAGAATTGTTTCCAAAAGTTGGTTATAGTTCAGAAAAAGAGTTACAATGAGCAATAAGGTATTTGTCACTGATCTGAGAAAATACAATGAAAATTGTCGAAACATGTAAAGAATATATATTTACATATCAGGATGGTTCTTACTTCAAAGCAGACTATCTAGCTATATACTAAAATCTAAGACTGGCAGTTCCTTATACCTTAGCTGGAAAACTTTCTGGGAGGATGAGGTTCAGTTGCTAGGCAGTGCATTTCAGGCTATGTTTTTACATAGCCTGGATATTTTCAGATCTTCCCTAGTCAACTACTTTCAGGAATATTAAATTAACTGTGAACCCTGAAGGTACCTTAAATATGCTACTAGCAATCTTGGGACAGGGGATACTTTATTCCAAAGGAAGACTAACTTTTGCCAAAACCCAAATTTAAGCCCCTTCATTTTGAGTTGGAAAAGCTTCATTTTGAAGGGATAAGCTATATTTTGTGATACTTTGTAGAAAAATATTTTTTCCTCCAAAATACTATTTCAGCTAATTTGCATTTTAATATATCTTAATGCATAAAGAAGGGTCCAAGCTGGGTATTGTGGCATTTACTTTAATTCCAGCTACTTGAGAGGCTGAAGCAGGAACATAGTAAGTTTAAGACCTGCCTGGGCAACCTAGCAAGTTTCTATCTCAAAGTAAAATAAAAAAGGGGCTGGGAGGATAGTTCAGTGGAAGACCACTTGCCTAGCATGCATGAGGCCCAGGGGTTCAACTTCCAGTATTGGGGATGTGGGAGAAGGCTGCACTGTACATGTGACTATGAATCATATTTTCTCATCATTGGATGCCACCAGTGCATTTTACAGCATCACAAGCTGATTCATTTGAGAGCTGTCAATACCTTTTAGAAGCCATGGAATTAATTGGCGTAATTAGTAGCACAAACTCACATAATTATCATTAGCATGTATATTTGAAAAGAGCAAGAAGGTTGGATCTAAGATAAGTTATTCTCTTTTCATTTATTTTTAAAACTCTGAATTGTGGCTTGTTTTTATAAAGAAAGTAAAGGCAACTCTGGAAAGAATTATTTGTGAGAATGACTAAATAAATTTAATAGATTCTTTGGATTATATTTAAAGGATTTGACATTGATTTATAAAGTTATCTAACTCAATTATTAGTACTCCTTTCTTGGGTTACCTGGCACATACATACACAATAATTCAGAAAGCAAAAGAAGAATAGAGTCTAATTTAATTTGCCTTGCTGATTAAATAAATGCTACAACATCGCTGAACCTTGACAACATTATGCTAAGTTAAAGTTTAACAGAAGAGGAAACTTCCTATATCTACATTTTACTACCTACTTCTATATAGCCACAGAGACAAACAAAATGTCAATATTCCATAAGGTTATATATTTTAAGAAAGGACTTTTAAATAGCCTTTAGTTACAGAAATTATCTTTCCTCTTCTGCTTGGAGGGCCCTACTCTATTAAGTTTCTCTAGTCAAAGCCCAAACAGGTCTGGTAGCAGTTAAGTTATAAGGGACAGAAATTCCTCATGTCCTTTTTAAACACCCCAGATAGGAATACATTATTCTCTCCTCCATTGATTTACCCTGCTTACTACCTCTAGCTTTTCATTTCATGATACTGTCCCTTCCTTAGTTTGTGTGTCATAAAACCTAGAAGAGTCTAGGTGTTATGTATACAGAGGAGTAACATAAGTTTCAAGAAAAACCAAATACCTGTCAACAGAAGGTATGTTTTGTACAACAGGCCTTCAAAGAAAGGAGACCATTGGATAACTTTTTACAATTTGATAAGGTAATCAGCATTTGTTGATTGAATGCTATAAGCCAGACATTTTTTTACATAGCATTAAATGGAGGGGGCTGGGGATATGGCTCAGTGGTAGAGTGCTTGCTTGGTTATGAGTGAGGCCCTGGGTTCTATCTCCAGCCCACAAAAAGTGTGGGAAGGTATCTGAAAAAGTTGAACAGAATTAAATATCACTTGAGCTGGCAGTTCTACTCTTAGGTATGCAACCCTAGAAGAACTGAAAATATGTTCAAATGATAATTTAAGCACATATGTTCATAGCAACTTTAATAATAAAGTAAAAAAGTGGAAATGACTCAAATGACCATTGATAAATGAACAAAATGATTTACCTATACAATGGAATATTATTAAGATATAAAAAGGAATTAAGTACTATAAATGCTACAACATCGCTGAACCTTGACAACATTATGCTAAGTTAAAGAAGTCAGGCACAAAATGCCCTGTGATTCCCTTTATAGGAAATGTCCAAAATAGGCACACATTCAGTCAGAATGTAGCTTAAGCAGATATTGGGGAAAAGGGAGAATGGACAATGATTGTTAAAGGATATGGGGTTTCTTTCCAGTGTAAACAATGTTTGGGAATTAGATGGTAGTGATAGTCATACAACATTGTGATTTTAATAAACTTAATGAACACTTTATCCTATAATGGGCTGAAATGAGAATCTAGGCTCCCTTTATGAATTTTAGTAATCTAAGTGCTTTCAAAGTTTAGGACTTTCCTGGGGAATAGTACTTGGTGATTATTTCAAAGAAGATTTATTTCTTCTAATGAAACTTAGGTGGCTTTTATGGTCTTCATTTTCATTCCAATTAGTTTTTATTTATTATCACTTTATTACAAATATATTATTCTAATTATATTGTTTCATTTTTAAAAAGCTTCCCTTTCCTTTTTAAGTAGGAGCCTATTACGTCCAAGACATTCAGATCTAAGCATTTTGCAGTGGCTAAACACAAAAAATTGTCTTAAATATTCTTACATTTTACAAAATAAAGACTTAAAAAACCAGGAATTTTAAGGCATCTAGGAGTAAATGGCTCTAAACTATTTAGACCTCATAAAGCATTTTATACTCTTAAACACACCAAAAGAGATCAGCACTTTTCCTCACAAAATCTCCTTACTCTGCCCAGTCGGAAACCAAATCTAATCTTTATTTCTGCCATGAGATCATTTACACTTCCTAAAGTGTCAGGCTCAATGTTTCGCCAGTCAGCGGAAGAATGGCTGCGCCAAATCAGTTTATTTATAACTACTTCGATACTATTCAGGGGCTATATCAGTAACAAACCAAGGAAGAGCAGGTAGGAGTGGGGGTGAAATAATGGGTAAGAAATTAAAAAAGAAAAGTAGAATGTCAAATCTTAAGTTTCAGAGGGTCTAAATATATTATACCTCCCCTTTATGGGCAGCAGTGAGGACTAAAAGGCCATTCTCTTCTGTCTTAAGATATTAAACTACTTTCTTTTACTGCTTTCTTATACCCTGGGCTTTTTAGCACAGGGAAAATATTCCAACACTTAAAGGAATACTGATCTATTAGATACATAGCAGAAACAGAAGATAACCCGACAGTCTGGATACTCAGAATGCATGGAACTGCTTAAAACTATTGCCCTCCCCCCCTTTTTTAAATCATGGAAAAGAGAAATTGAGCCACCTCACTAGGCAAATTCAATTTTAGGAGCAGAAAGCTTGCCAGGATCTCAAATATCAGGGCCTGTACACTGAGTTATGTGTGGACAGGCAGAAGAACATCACGTCTGAACCACGTCATTCAGAGGTGACATGTGACCCAGCCTAGGAATTCAGAAAGGGTAACCTGTGTATGTGGTGGCAGCTGACTGGATGTCTGAAAATGGGTTGGAAACAAAAGCCAAGTATCTTTGGTGTGTATTTGTCTTTATAGGGAGAAATTAGCCCCTCAACTCTTGTTCACTAAAATAAAAATTTAAAAACACCTTGTGCTAGAGAAGAGTGCAAAATTTGACAAGTATATACTTGTATACATAATATATAATTATAAGCAAAATTATGTATATTTTTGATTTAGAAACGTATCTAAAATGATATAAAAAGAATGACCAGCACACAGGTCCCCCCCCCCAATACTTTATTATGATTTTTGTTATACCTGAGGTTACAGTTTCTTTTCAGAAAAAAACTTAAAAATCATACAGACTTGTGGTAGAAAGAAAATTCTCCAGATATGTTGGGATTCAAAGTGAAGAAGGGACTGTAGGTAAGACAGTGGGGGAAAGAAGAGGGAAAACAAAAAGCAAACTAAATTGAAGACCAAATTTGAAACTCAAATTTTAAGATGTTTATACTTTATAAGCAAATTTTCATTTAATAATACAAGAAATAAAAGAAAGAAATGTGCTTGTAGAAAGAGGCCCAACATGAGAGTATCTTGGATAGATCAATAGCTCCACCTTGTGACCATTTAGGATATTGTTACCAAAACCTTTTAAGAAGTTAGTGTTGCATTTTTACAACTCTAGGTACAAAAAAATCACTTTTTGGTAATTTTCTCCAGGGCCTTTTCTCCACTAGGCTTCAAACAGCCAGACTTTAAATTCTTAGCTTACAATGGTCACTTTAGAATTATCGTTATTTAAAAAGTTAAAAAATAAGAGTATGAATTTAATGGGTTGCATGGAAAATCTGTAAACTTGAAAAAAATTATATATGAAAAAATTGATAATCACATCTATTTTTTTCTTTTTTTTTAATCACATCTATTATAATAGGCTGAAGGATAGCTATTTATAAAGAGAATAAAAATGTAATTATTTTTGAGTGGCTGTTTTGTATAAGGATGTAAAAAAATCAAAATATTATATTTTGTAGAGGAGCTCAAAAACAAGGGGAAGAAAGTCAATATAGCATGTTTTCTAGGAAGTAAGATAAAAATCAAGGTTTTTACTACCTTTCTGAATTCTCACTTTCTTGATAATCTATGAAATAAGACATGGATTATCAGTTTCTGATAAGCTATGACTATAAATAAAAATACATAAATTTCTAATAATCAGGTTTTGGCTACAATAAATGCCAAGAAATAACTTTTGCTCAAATTTAGTATATTGTAGAAAAAGGGCAAATATCTGGTATAGAAAATTAATACTATGTGTTTACATTAAACTTACCTCCTATTGGAAAGAAAAAATATTCTCAAAAACAATTCAGTCTCACATTTGAGGGGGAACAATTCAATCTCACATTTGAGAGGGAAGTTGAGCAACTTACCTTCCAGATGTAGGCAGCTTCATCACTTGAGCCACTGACTAAAAACTGGTCATCTGGACTAAGACTTGATTTTACGTAAAAGGTAGAGTTCTGGTGTCCATTGAAGATAGCCACTGCCAGAGGAAATAAACAAATCATTTGTTTTTTGTTATTTCACATAGTATTCAAATGAATGTATATATTCTAACAAGTTTTATTCCCACATTGAGTACTGAAGCAGATGGTCAAGCTTTATTCACTAAATAACAGGGAACTGAACATTGGCAAAAAAGAAAAAGAAACCATAGGCTTTTTATTAGGTCCAACCTCATGAACTCAGCTATATTTGGCATTAACCAGCTATGCCACAGGAGGAAAATGTGATGAAAAGAATTAAGAAAAAGGGTGCAGGTATTGTTCGATCTTGTAATAAAATAAATATTGGACCCTCTCTCCTTAACCCAAGATAGGGCTTTTCCTATTGCAGTATACATTGGGTCTTACTTCTTAAGACTTCAAGACTCTTGAGGGTATATTTCATATCTTCCTTCCTTTCTAAACTTTATAGTGTTTTTAACAGAGTAGATCCTCCAATATTTGTTCCATGAATAGATAAAAATCAGTGAAAAAGGGGTATTTGAACTCTGGCTAAAACTTATTGTTGGCTTATCTAGGATATAGGAATATTTTTAGTCCAGCACTTGAAACAGTCTGAACAGTAAAGGTAGCTAGTGGGGTAAACTATACTTGTATGTAAGACTTTAGGCTGGGTTAAGTGTACAGGTTCAGATTTCTCATTATCCATGACAAAAGAATAAGTATTGTTTCTTGTACAATTTACTTTTGACAGGTTCTTTTAGCCTAAGGAAGACAAAACCTTAGGTGTCTGACACCTGAATATCACCAAGAACTACAAGAATCTCATTTATTAGAGAATTTTAGGAAGTATTTAGGCAGGAAAAAAAATCAGGAAAACTGTGCCTGGCAAACTGTAGACTAAATTTTCCATTAAACCCATAAGTACTTATTGCCCTCTACTGGTCTAAGAAAAGCTGATATGAAGTACAATGTAAATATTTCAATCTTGCTAATAAAGATCCTTTAAAACCTATATTAGCCTTAATTAACTCAATTTAGTCTTTCTTTGATGATTTGGGGTCCTAACATGATTTACAGTCATCCTTATGAACATCAGTTAATACATATAATACTGTAATATTAAGTTCGGTACCTTTAGTATAAAGTTTTGAAAAGGCAAATAATTACCAGATGTTACACGTGTGTGCATGCACACATGCTTGCACACACATGCATACAGAGCCATCATTCAATTTCTAAGGAACAAATCAATCTAGCTTCTACCTACCTATCTTTGAGAACAAATAAAATTATTTTAGGAGCACAGAAAAAGGTCACAAAATTATTAGGAAAGTATTTGATGGCAGAGGGACAAAACGAACTCAAGGTCCTTTTATTGTCACACTATGGGAAAAATTATATAAAAGATCTCTTATATATATGATAATATAATCAGAACAATGTTTTATCTTTAGACAAAAGATTTTTTAAAACCTATTTTATATGACTAATTAAAAATCCCCAAAATGATGCTGCCACAGATATCATAGTCCTAACAAGACCACTTAGGGAAATCTTTTGAAACTTATCTATCTAAGATAATAGCTAAAATGACCTAAGTTCTACACTATTTTAAGATTTCTTGTTTATCAGCACATCTTACTTTAGTAGCTCTCTGGGTGGGTTATAAAATTCAAAGTGTTTTGACAGAACTAGACCTGAGGAAGAATCAGGCTACTAATATATAACTTGTTTGTGTAATTGATAATGTTCTTAGATATAAAATAACTAAACCTTTTTAAAGCATACTTGAAAACCTTGGTTTCTTTTTAAAATGCCATTTATTAGTTTTATGTATCAGACTCTATTTTTATACTCTTGAACAGAAAAAGGTGAGGTTGGGAGAAAAAAATCTCAAGAGATAGAATGGCTTCTGTCAAACATTAAGTGGAAGGCTGGGCGGGGGTGGAACTATATGGGCAATCTGAAAAATTCAGTTAATTTTTTTTCTTTTTGTGGTGTTGGGTGTTGTAGTCTAGGCCTTGAGCATGCTAGGGAAGTGCTCTACCTTTGAGTTACATCACCAGCTGCAGCCCTCTAATTTTAACTAACAAGCCCAAAAAGAGGATAAAGTTGAGCAGAACAGTTTTCTTCACCCTGTAAGATCATTAAATAAAAAATTAAGTTAATTCTAAATATAGGCCAAGGGGTCTGATTTCTGGAGACTACTACAATACAATAAGTCATAATACAGAAAAGAATTCTGCTAACATGTGAAATGACCACAAGGAAAGCATCCTATGAAAATTATCACTGCAATTAATTAAAAATACTAAAGTCCTTATATGGCTTAATAAGTTTTGTTTTTAAAAAAATAAATTATCAACAAAAAAGTCCATGGTTAATTTCCTGGCAAGCGAGTTAGTATGACTTATATCTTACCCGGAGAAGTCTTTAATCCAGTCATATTGAACATGTAGACATTGTCATCTGTGCAATTAGCAAATAAAGTAGAGCCAGTTGAATCCAAAATCAGACTTGAGTATCCTGAGAAAAATAAAGTTTAGTCAGCATGTCATGATGATGGTAACAGACCTGAAGCCAGAATGTGAACACAAAAATAGATCATTGCAAATGATATCATCAGGTGGGGATATTCGAATTTTTGCCCCCAAACATGCAAATAAAAAGTACCCTTCTGAGTTTTTATCTTTTAAACATCAAAAATGCCCTCATATTAGTTTCTTAAGTCTATGTTGCTGAAAACTAGCCTAATACATATATTTTTTTAATTTAAATTTTCCCAAAAAAGTTTATACAAAGGCTTACCTAGTTTTCGAGTGCTGCTACCTGGGTACAAGAAAGACTTGGATGCTATGGGCTCTTGTCGATAGGCAGTATAATTTTTGCGTAAATCCCATACTTTAATTATCCTAAAAATCAAGACAAATTTATTTTATAGATCTCCCTACCCAAAGAACTTCACTAACATTGAATGTGAAATGACTTTTAATCTAACTCCTCTGGCACATTTACCAGGTATAGTGAGGACATCTCATTGGGAAACAAATTAAACTATTCATACCATTGTGTCCAAGGTCAGGCTTGCCATTCTGACAAGACAGGAAACAGATGTAATATGACCCAGCAATGGGTTACTGGAGTTTACTCCAAGGGAGCGGAAAAGGAAGATGAAAGTTGGATGCTGATAGTCACTGTTCTATTGTTTTAAGAACAAAACACTTCCTAAGCCTCTGCATATATCCTCTGATATCATAAGTAGCAAGCTCTGTTCCTATGGTTATATCTCTATACATAACTCCTTAAGCTATGTAAGCAAACTTTCCTGTGAAACACAGAAAAAAATATTTGCTCATCTGTTGGAATAATTGTCTTAATCCTCTACTTCTAGTTTGTAAGCAACTGTGAAAACACAGGCAGTATTCTTGGAAATACAGAGTACACTTTCCTAGCCATTCACAAATATAACTAATAACTTAAGAGGATCCTTCATTCTTGCCTGAAAGTTTGGTTCATGAAAGTTTTAGTGTCCTGAAGAGACAATGGAAATCCTAGTTTAGTAACCTGTTACTTTTTGTTTTTTAAATTTGTGATTTGTACTTTTGTTTATTTTTTTTTTAATGTGGTGCTGGGGAATGAACCCAGTGCCTCATGCATGCTCTACCACTGAGCCACAACCCCAGCCCAGTAAGCTGTTACTTTTTAAAATTAAAATTTATGAAAACAGTCATGTATTTGGAGATTCAATGGATAAGTATGCCTTAAAAAGAAAGAGTCCCTATACATGAAAAACTTATATAATACAACCAATGTACAAGCATCACAGGTGTATTTGGAGGTCAAAATTTAGCCAATCATGAATAGCAGGTATGTGAAAGTATTTAAATCTTAAGTCTAGTTAAATTATACCCAGAAACACCAATTATATGCCCAACAGCAGATTTGTTCTTTTAAAGATATTCTTAAAGATACCCCAAAATAATAAAAAATTTACTCCTCAAAATAAGAGCTTGTGACTAAATTTTACTGCCATAAGGCAAGCTACCCATCTAGTTTCTTCTCTATTAATAGCAGCAGCAGCTCCTATATGCTAGACAACATGCTAAGTGTGACACTTGTACTAGCTCATTTAATTTTTGAGCAAGAGTTCTAGCTTATTATTTTCCTGTATAAATTTCTCTTCTCAGCTGGGGTACTTGATACGTCAAAAGTTAAAAGCATACATGTTCAATTATAATGGGACTACATGATTTCTCCCTCATGGCTCATGAAAGACACCTCATTAAAAGAATAAAGAAATAAATTCTCTTACCCATCCACAGCTCCTGCTGAGACCAATGTATTCTCATCTTGAAACAGGACTACAGTAACACTCTGCTGGAAATCCTAATAGTACCAGAAAGAAAAAGAAAAGAAAGAAATTCTATCTTAAGTATCAAAAACTTCACCATCAAGAGAACAAGGTGCTTAAAAATGGCCTTTCCCCCAAACTCTAAATGAGATTAAATCTTCTCTTTCCAATAATCCTAGATACACAGTAAATCCTAGCAAGAAAATGACCTGAACATCATTAAGTTACAGCATATACCAGTAAAACTTGAACTTGTATTCAAGAAACAAACTGGTGACAAGAAGATCTTACTTGTCTGACACTATAGAGTCTACTTAGAATCAGCCCTACTAATAAGCTATCTACCTCTAGCAAACTCATTTAACTTTCTTGTCTGTTTCATCTATAAAGTGTTGATATCTACCCAGATTATCACATAGGAGTATCTAAAGAATTTTGGATGAATATTAAAGGGAGTTAGTTGAGTTTTACCTCCTAATTACTGTTAGCTAATAAGGTCTCTTAGCTTAGAATTAGACTCCATGCCTGAAAGGTTACACATTATAATCTCATCTGGATTCTACAGACCACTGTCTGCTTCCATTCATCCATGTATCCTTTATGTTGTGGCACTTTGAACTATAAATCCGGAAGATTAAAAAAATCACAGTAAACTGAGATCAAAAGCAATTATTTTCAGGAAAAAAAAATTCTGGCCTAATTTTAGCTTTTGGCTATTATAGTAGTACTTCTTCTACCAAAGTGTTTTGCAATATATATAATACTTTCCTAAATGTTTAAAAAATACACAGGTTGGGTGTGGTGGTATGCACCTGTAATCCCAGCTACTTGAGAGGTTGAGGCAGGAGGATTACAAGCTCAAGACTAGCCTGGGAAACTTATGCAAGATGCTATCACAAAATATAAAGGCTCAGGATGTAGGTCAGGGGCAAAGCACTTGCCTAGCACATGTGAAGCCCTTGGTTCAATCTCCAGTACTGCCAAATAAATAAATAAATAAATAAACAAGCCATCTTTTCCATAGTTTATATTATAAAAAAATGGGGATTCTCTCCCCATAGAAAACCAAATCTGTCCACTGTAGTTTGAGAGCCACTATTTATTCAGGAATAAGTCTCTTATATCAAAAGAAAATAGCTCCCAATTTTATCCCCAAGAAATTTCCTACAATGAAATTCCATTAAGAATTTCTGCTATTAAGATCTACATTCATGTAGATACCTATAAAATCTTACCACAGAAGGGGCAAGTCCTTTTGAATTCTGTTTCTTCTTGGGTTTTGACGGGGTTTGCTTGTCTGAGGTATTGTGAGCTCCACTGATTTGATTCACTTGCCTATAGAACCCATCTGAAAGATATTCCAAGGAAATTGATTTGTTTTTTTTCTGATCTCATGTTGTACATAACATTTGTACAAAAGATCTCAAAAATTAAGTAATTTCTGACCAGATTAGTAAAATGAGAAACCAGTAGAACCATCTGTACCATATCTCCTGTGCTGAGATTATAATGTATAATAAAGAAGAAAAGATATATTTATGGTAGCTCTTTTTCTTTCTAGCTAGGCAAGTGCTCTTTCACTAAGTCAAATCCCCAGCCCCTCATAATGTCCAAAATTTGGAAGCAACCAAGATATCCAATAGCAGGTGAATGGATACACTGTGGTACACTCAGAAAACAACACTAAATAAAGACATGGAAGAAACTTTAAGGTTACATACTATATGACATACTGAAAAAGGCAATACCATGGATATTTAAAAAAAAAAAAAAATCTAGGGTTGCCAAAGCTTTGTGAGGAGATAGGAATGACAGCAGAATAGAATAAGTATACCATTCAAGTATAAGATGTTGACAATGAGGGAGAGGAGGTATGTATGTGTATGTGTGAGATAATATATGGAAATTGCTTAGTTTTGCTGTGAAACTAAAATTGCTCTACAAAATAGTCCATTAAATTTTTAAAAGATCAACAAATGTATTAAAAATAAATAGGGAGATGATGTGCACTTTTTGCTTAATGCATTATGGGGTAATACAAACTTCTATTTAATTTAATCTGACTCTTCAAAACAACAACAAAAAAAGGAAGTTTAAATTAAAGGTAACATTCACCAGTGAGCCTATGTATTAACAATTTAAATTCTATCAGTAACTTAGGTAAATGGCCTTACAATTCAGAAGACAATATGAGGTAAATGTTTGAGTACAATAGCCCCTGCAACAATCTCTAGGATCCTGACAAATAAATGGTGAGTAGAAATGGGGGGCTGTGAGCACATGTGCCCCCTGGTGGTAATCAGATGAAATCCTGAACACTTTCATTCAATATAATTCAGTATGTGATCATCCCTCCTCTGTCAAACTTAAAATGTACATTTTGGGAGCAAATTTTTGCCACACATACGTCAGATAAAGCACTAATCTCCAGGATATATAAAGAACTAAAAAAAACTTAGCACCAAAAAAACAAACAACCCAATCAATAAATGGGTTAAGGAGCTGAACAGATACTTCTCAGAAGATATACACTCAATCAACAAATATATGAAAAAATGTTCAACATCTCTAGTAATTAGAGAAATGCAAATCAAAACTATTCTTAGATTTCATCTCACTCTAGTCAGAATGGCAGCTATCAAGAATATAGACAACAATAAATGTTGGAGAGGATGTGGGGGAAAAGGCATACTCATACTTTGCTGGTAGGACTGCAAATTGGTGCAACAAATCTGGAAAGCAGTATGGAAATTCCTTAGAAAACTTGGAACAGAACCACCATTTGACCTAACTATCCTACTCCTTGGTCTATACCCAAAGGACTTAAAATCAGCATACTAGTAACAACTAATCAATGTTCATAGCAGCTCAATTCACAATAGCTAATCTGTGGAAGCAACCTAGATACACTTCAATAGATGAATGGATAAAGAAACTGTGGTATATATACACAATTAAATATTATGCCATATTAAAAGAGAATAAAGTTATGGCATCTGCAGGTAAATGGATGGAGTTGGAGAATATCATGCTAAGTAAGCCGATCCCAAAAAGCCAAAGGCAGAGTGTTCTCTCTGGTAAGTGGATGCTGATTCATAACAGGAAGCAGGAAGGCATGGGAAAAATGGAGGAACTTTGGGCAAAGGGGAGGGAGAGTATGGGGGGGAGGTGCATGGGGGCAGGAAAGATGGTGGAATAAGATGGCTATCTTTACCCTAAGTACATGTTTGACTGCACATATGGTGTGACACTACATCATGTACAACCATAGAAATGTAAAGTTGTGCTGCAATTATGTACAATGAATCAAAATACATTTAGCTGTCAAATACACCTAATTAAAATAAATTTTCAAAAAACTAAAAAAATTTAAAATGGAACTATATTACCTTTTTTGTTGCACCTGGTGTCCCAGACCATAATGTTGCCATCTCTTCCTCCTGTGCAGAATACAGCTGTGACATAATAAACATTATACAAGAGGTTAACAGAACCAGCCAATAATATATATTTCAATTTAAATTTTCTAGAATATCTATTTTATGCTAGATACTGAATTTGGTATTGAAAATAAAAATTTTAAACTATACTATCAACAACAAATTGAGAAAACAATTGTAAAAGAAAGGGATTACAAAAAGCTTACGTTGAAAAAACAACTTTATAGAATAATCCCTCTGTGCAAATTTTCCCAAAACCATATAAAATACCTTATAAAATTATAGCAAAATAGACTTAGGGGCTGGGATTGTGGCTCAGTGGTAGAGTGCTTGCCTAGCACGTGTTAAGGCACTGGGTGAGATCCCCAGCACCACATAAAAATAAACAAATAAAATATAGGTATTGTACAACTAAAACAATATTTAAAAAAAAAACCCTGAGATCTGTATAAAATGTATAAAGGGGGTTGCCTCTGGAAATGGAATGAGGGCAGTGAACTGAAGAAGGGAATACTAGAGAACTTTGATTTATATGTAGTGTTTTATTCTTTAAAACTAAGTGAGAGACAGGCATGGTGGCACATGCCTGTAATGCCAAAATTTAGCAAGGTCCTGAGTAACTCAGGGAGACCCTATCTCAAAATAAAAAATAAAAGGGACTGGGAATGTGTTTCAGTGGTTAAGTGACCCTTGGTTCAATCCCTGGCACCAGGAAAATAAAGAGGTAATATGAAGTAAGAGAAACTCTGCTTTCTGTATGAAAGAATGAGCACTTAAGAAATTGTACCTGCATTAGCTGTAAACTGGACAAAATAAAAAACAAAACAACAAAGAAAGCTACCTGAGGGGGTCTGTGGAAACAGAACAAAAACATAAAATTTCAGAGGGGAGTCAACAAATGAAGAACATGATTAGTAGGGGCAATCACTGTTTGTAATTTTACCTTGAGGGCAGCCACAGTGGCAGTATTAATACCAGACAGCTAATGCCAATAGAAAAACCTGCCATGTCTCATGCTAGGAGAGAGAGGAAAAGGAGATGGGGTGCAACAAGAGTTATTTGAGAGTAAAGGGGAGAGAAAAGAAACCCTTAATTTTGTGTTTAAACTCAGTTTTAAGTTTCTGGGTGACCACTGAACCATATGTGCAAGAGAAAACTGAAAGCAGTTTGCAACTGGGGTTTTATAATAAAGAACTGATCATCTCATTCACAATATCTGCACAAAGAGTCAGGAAAATGAGTTATTGTAAAAAGGAAAAGAAATCAATGAAAGACAACCCAGACATTGACTTATTAGATAAGATTATAATACAGATATAAATGTTAAGTAGAGAAATATACTCTTGTAATTAATAAAAAAAAAGATAGATCTCAGCAGAAAAACAGGACTTATAAAAAACAATTTTGAGAACTAAAAAAATAATTTAAACATTAAAAATTCACTGGTTACACTTAAGAATGAGAAAATCATTCAACTTAAGGAGAGCTTGATCAATACAAATCAGTCAATTTGAATTATAGCAAATATGACTGAACATCATGCTTAAGTGGAAGAAGCTATTACCTGAAGTGATTTACTGCACAACCCTGTGAATAAACTAAGTCACTGAAATATATACTTTGAGCAAATCTTATGATACCTGCTTTGGTTTGAGTATGGCTTGTCCCTTCCGAAATCCATGTTGAAATCTGATGACATTTTGGCAGTGTTAGGAGGTGGAGTCTTGAAGACATGTTTGGGTCATGAGAGTTATACCTTCATGAATGGGTTAATACATTCATGGATTAGTGGGTTATCTTAAGAAGGACTGAAGGCCCTCACCAGGTGCTGAAGTCATTCTCTTAGACTTTGTAGCCTCTAGATCGGTGAGCTATATAAACCTCTATTCTTTATGAAATATCCATTCTCATGTGTTTTGTTACAGTAATAGAAAACAGACTAAATAGTATGTTAGTTTTTTTCAAATTTAAGAAAAGTGGGAGAAAGAAGAACAGTTATCAAGGATCCATAGGACAATTCCAAAAGGATAAATACATGAATGTGTAAATAGAGCCTCTTTGTGAAACAAATTTACAAGTCCAAAAAACTGAGGAAGCTCCAAACAGTGTTTGAAGGGAACCATGACTAGATTCATCACAGTCAAACCCTTAAACACCAAAGACAGAAATCCTGAAAGCAGCCAAGTAAAACAACACAATGTAGGAAATGATTTGAGTGACCACAGAGTTCTCAATGGAAACCATAGAGAATGTGGAAAAACAACTTCAAGTAATGAAAGAAAAAAAGCTGTTAACCCAGAATTTTATATCCAACAAAAATATCCTTCAAGAATGAGTTTTTAAATTCGTTCTTTTTTAGATATACATGACAGAACATATTTTGACATGTTTTTACAAACATGGAGTATATCTTATTCTAACTGGTATCCCAGTTTTGTAGATGTACACTGTGGTATATTCATACATGTACATAGGAAAGTTGTGTCAGATTCATTCAACTGTCTTTCCTATTCCTATTCTCACTGCCTTGCCTCCATTCCCCTTTGTCCAATCCACAGAACTTTTATTCTTCCTCTTCTCCCCTAGATTTTTCAGATATAGGAAAATAAAGGTAATTTATTACCACCAGACATGCACTAAAAGAAATTATCTGTTATCATTTCTATTTCATGCCAAATAGAAATGATAACAGAGTATGAAGATAGCATTACCAAGGGGGAAATCCTGAGTTTTAGACAGTTTGAATTTCAAGTGCTTGCCGAGAGGTTAAGCCTAGAAATATAGATCTGGGTCAATTAGTACAGTGGCAAAAAAAACAAAGAAAAATTGGAATTAATGAACCAGGCACACTGGCACACACCTATAATCCCACAAACTTGAAAAACTGAGGCAAGAGGATCATAAGTTCAAGGAAAGCCTCAGCAACTTAGCAAGACCCTGCCTCAAAATAAAAAATAAAAAGGGCTGGGGATGCGGCTCAGTGGTAAATCGCCTCTAGTTTCAATCCCCAGTAACAAAAACGAGAAAAAAAAAAAAAAAAAAGGAATCAATGGAAGTGTCCAGGAAAAAGGTATAAACTAAAAGGAAAAGAAGGCCAAACACCATATCCTGAGCCATGCCAACACTTCAAGACAGGTAAAAAAAAAGTGTAGTACACAAAAGCAAAAATGAAGGAATCAACAAAAAGACAGGAGAACTAGAAGAGAATGAATGCTATCATAGATTCTGAAGAAGAAAATTATTTTAAAAAAATTTTAGAAAAGGGCTGAAATGTTTCATGGCTTCTGATATAATTGGAAAAATGATTTCAGGAAGAGAGTTAGATGTGGAAAACAGATTGTACCAAATTAAGACGAAGAAATTTGTCTGTCTAGTTTTTGTTTACTCTTAAGAAACTTAAGGGAGATGGATAACAGCTAAAAGAGAACACAGGGTTAAGATGTTTTGGGGTATAGATCATAGACATGTTTGAGTCTTTCCTGAGGAGAAACAGACAAAAGGGGGAGAACTTGAAGATACAAGAGCCATGGGGACAAAAGTGAGAGCATAAGATCTTGTGGGAGATCAAAAATGTTTCTCAACCTTAGGTGTATACCCGGCCCACCTCCCAGAGTCCTATTAAAATGATTTTTTAAAAAACCTCTGTAAGTAACATATGCAAGGTTAAAAACCAGTGGCCTAGGAGGAAGGATTGGTCTTAAACTGGAGAAAAAAGGTACAAATAAAGCTAAGTTTGTAGAAAAGGAAACAGAAATGAGTTTTAAACTAATTTTAATTTTCTGGTAGAACTTCTAATACCCTCCCCTTTTGGTCACACAAAAAATTTACCTGTAAGTCTACTTTTCTGCCTTTTACATGGCAAAATATTTGGGGAAGGCAAATTCCATTAGTATGATTATACCTAATTAGGATTTGTATCTTACCCATAAAGGGATGAAAAAATTTTATCAATGGTCATTTCTATCATGCTACCCACTAAAAATAAGCAAACAAATAAAACAAAACTTCTACAAAAACAACAAAAAGCTAAGCATTTTTATGTATGAATTATTTTTGTGAGTTAAATAGAATTAGGCATTAATTTTACTAAGTTAGGAAATTAATGCACAGGGAAATTAAAATAACTTTGCTGAAGAATTTTGAAATCAGATCTAGAATAAAACATAATATATGTTTACAAAAGTGTGGCCTGTAGAAAGGAACATGGCTGAAAGAGTGAGTGAGGCTTCAAAATATTATTTCACCAACCAAACCATGGGGCCTTGGGGGCAGTTTCCAGCTAGACTTATTCATACTAGAGCACCTATGGACTACTGGAAACATGATAAAAGCCACTTGCTCCAGTGTCTTAACTCAGTGCTTTTTCTACTAGACCATATTGGCATAGATTTATTCACATGCAGAGTTTTACTGAAAAATATAGTGTTCCCTTTTTCATTCCCCTTTATTTAGGTAAATTTTCATGATCTTAAAACATTTTTAGAAACTTAAAGCAAACTCTGACACAGGAGTGCTATAAATTAGAATACAGGTCAATTTAACTTTATGTGATTAAGTTGTATTAACAAACCCATGCCATATATTTCCCTTTTAGAGTTCTAGTCTAAACCAGCTCTACAACTCAGTTAATATCCCTGAGTATTCAGGTAAATAAATTAAAATATTCCTTTTTAAAATAGTGTATTTTTTAATGTTAAAGGACTATGATGTTTGTCTATAATTCTTGAGAAAGTTAAATTAACGCAGATACTTCTTTGAGGTAAATGTTTATTGGCCTGTTTGTAAAACATGTTAGTGAGGAACAAATTAAGAGAAAAAAAAAAAAAAAACCCTAGGGGGAAAAATGTATTCAGATACCCCTGCTAAGTTTTTCCTCAGTTGCTATAGTACTGTCCTACATATATTATATCACTCTTGTGAGATAAATAGAGGATCAATTGTGTGTAAATACTAGTTGAAAACATACTAGGAAATTGGGTCATTTAAACTAGTTGCATGGTAAATTTTTAGGTAGACAATCATGTCCAGTTTGTCAGAATTTTCACCCCATCTTCATACTTCATTTAAATTTTACAAGTAGAATTAATGAGCACCCAGTACCAAGTTTTGACACCAATGGACAAAGTTAAGCAGAGGTTTTTTTTTGACTGTACATAAATTGTTACCTTATCTGTAAATTGAATTTCAAGGACAAATTGGTGATAACAACCATAAGAATGGGCCTAGAACCAGCTTACTTTCATTAAGGTTTTCAGTCATATATTAGAATAAAAATTACCTATGTTGGTAAAGTAACAACTTTTATAAGGGCAAAATAGAAACCTTACAACTTCTTATTTCCCCATCACAAAGAAGGTTAAGGAGACAAAAGAATAAGTAAAATCTACCTTTCTCAAACTTGGAAAAGGCAACTGACTTGAGGCTGCATTGATGACCTTTGCATGTTCCAAGCAGCTCACCAGCTTTAACGTCCCAAAATTTGGCTGTTTGATCACCTGCTGCTGTAACCTTTCAAAAATTCACAGCACAATTTAACAAGGCAAACTTGACCAGAATTTCAAGGACAGATCCCAATAAAATCAAAGTCACTTACAAGCTTAAATTCACCAGGAACCCAGGCAAGATCAAAGACAGCATTCCAGTGAGCCATCCATTCTAAGTAAAGAAAATGGTAAATATGAAATGTGTAGCCTGTGTTCTATGGTAGCCATATCAATAGTATTTTAAATATCTTAAAAACTACAGTGAAAAGATCAATCAGTACCCTATGGACCATGGGCCAAAGAAAACTTGTGGACTCAACATTTCACATTTCCTTCATTACCACACATCAGAACTACAATCTGATGTCCAATTCCTTTCAAATGAGTTGATTAGAAATAGTCTCTAAAATGGAACCTTTCTGAAACATTTTCCAGGTCAAAAATCTTCATTCACAATGCTCTCTGAAAAAGTTTAGTTTGACATTCAAGGTCTTGCATACTTTGGCCTCTATCTGTTGGAAAGTTTCTCTTACTGTTCTCCAAACCAAACTGGACCACCCACTATTTTCTTATTAGATCCTGGTCTTTCCCAACTCGAAGACTTTGCAAATGCTTTTTCTCCACCTGAAGTGCCCTCTTCCATTTCCACTGGTCTAAATATCACAGTTCAACCCAAATGCCCCATCCTTCATGAAAAATTTTCCTAGCCTGCTTTTGTATTTCTATTATTCATAGTCTTTGTTTTATTTTAGTTATTTCAACACCAGACTTTCTGATTCCAGAGTATGAGCTTCTTATAGTTAGTAGAACTTTGCTTTATATATGGGAAATATTCAATATTTAAAGCATTGTTGAACCACATTAAGTGTAAAATAATTAAACTTAAAAAAAACTGTTTTTGACTTTAAGATATATTTTTTTCTGAACTTTTGTAAAGGTCTTGCCATAGTTAACTGTTGTTGTGAGTGATAGTCTATTGTTACTTTTATCCTGGTCCATAAGCAGACATAATGAGAAATGAATATAACTGGGAATATAGTCCAATAGTAATTTACTTGAACCTTTATGAATTAGTCCAATAGCAATTTACTTGAAGCTTTATGAATTAAAAATAATGCTAAAACAAAAATTATAGACTGAGGCTTACCTTTGAAGCACTTCTTTTTACTAGTTTGTGATTCCGTGTCATATAATCTAACGAAGCCTTCCTCATTGGCAACTGCTAATATATGCTCCATGTTGGGAGCTAAATAAGAAATAGAGTGCATAAAGATTAACACAAAAAACAAGTGTGTATAAAGGTATTAAATGCCTCAGACCATCAAAACTACCTTTAGATAGTCTCTTACTTAAGAGAAGGGCTAAATCAAGAGAGGTAATAAACAAGACTAGTACTGACCAAAGTCAAATAAAGGCAATAAAATGATATACACCACCAGCAGACTGAGTCTATTAGTTTTAAATTTCCTTTTCACAACCTTTCACCTCTACTTACACTGAGAGTGGGAACAAGTAATCCTATTTCTTTCACATATTCTCCAGTGAATCACAGAAAGATACATATTCAGCTGATTAGGAGGCATCTACTGGGTAAAACTACTTTCATGGTTGCTGAACCTTTGCAATTCTTAAAAGTCCTATGCTTTAGAAGAAATATATAATTATTCTAATTACATATAAGAGATTTATCATAAATAAGAATTTAAGTAATTATGCTAATTATGCATTTTTTCATAAATCAGAAGAGGATAGTTATTGGAAAATTATAACATCTACCTAATTTACTTTTCTTTGAAGGAAACTTGACCAGAATATATTACAATGTATTTTCCCTCTAGGCAGGAAATATATTATTTCTGTCCAAGCTTAGCCTAGACAGTAATTCTCTTACCAGAAGAGAAGGTGCATCCAAAAGGAGGAACTGGGACCCCTGTTTCTCCATAAGAAGTGTGTTCATCATGACAGCTGCATTGATAACCAGTTAGAAGGGACTGTAAAGGGTAGTGTGAAGACCAGCCTAAAATAAGAAAATTCCTTATAGAACTTCAATAACATCACATTTTACACTTTCAACAAATGCAGAGGTAAATGTTATTCTTAAAGAGCCTTATATATTTAACATATCTCCATTCACTACGTTTGGTCCCCTAGAATACTTAGTTTTAAGATATCCTCAGAAGTCAAAGTGCACTCCCAATTTCTGGTGAGGTATAGCTTTGGGCTTATCAACTTTAATGGTACATTAAGATTAGAAGGAACAACTGCCCTTTGTACATTAAAAAGTTCTTGTACCCTTTCCCAACAGAGACAACCATAAAAGCATTACCATTAAAACAGCTAATTCCCTTCCACAAAAATTTTACTGTTTTTGAAGCCTTCAAATCAACATTACTATAAACTCTCAAGTTACCTAGTAACCAACACATATCTATATATCTACAGATACATGTGTTCAAAAAGTTAAATGAAATAATGTGTTGGTGTGCCTATTATAGTCAGTAACATATTCACTAAGTAATTTTACTTCCTTTTTCCTTATAGTGCTTGAAATTCTAGGATTCTAAAATATTAACAGCAATAAGTCATAATATCTTCAAGAATATAACAGTAATTTTAAAGGAAAGCATTATGTATCTACCCTTAGAAGATATTCAATTATCCCTGGCTAGTAGTAGGATTAGAAAAGCCTTTAGAGAAGATCTTGAAAGATGAGTAAATTTTTATTATATTTAGAACAAAGAGAGCAAGAAATTCAGGGTAGAGGGAAAGTTATTCTGCTGGGTCAGAGATCTAATATACACCATAATCCTAAATAGTAATAAGCTATCTTGTTGTTTTTATAATATTAACATGTATGTCAATATGTGTTTTTAAATACATACAGGTTGAGTATCCCTTTTTTAAAACGCTTGGGACCAAGAATGTTTCAGATTTCAGAGATTTTTCAGATTTGGGGATATTTGAATAGATTTTGCCAGTTGGGCTCTCCTTATCTGAAAATCAGAAACCTGACACTACTTGAGGATCATATTTCTATGCAAAAACATTCAAATTTTAGTGCATTTCAGAGTTCAGATTTTTGGATTAAGGATGCTCAACTTGTGAAAGAAACATTCATCCAATAAATAATTAATGAAAATGAATTGTTAATTAAGCATCTGAAGAAACAATGAGTTCACAATTTCTTGAGAGCTGTCTGATTAACTAACAAGTTCACATTTTAGGCTACTTTCAATTCTTACTTTTCATCAAAAGTATTGTTTTAGAAGATATTTTAGCCTGACGGAACTCAGACAAATCTAGATTTTCACAGCAATGTCTGAAACAATTAGTAGAAAGGAGGCAAAGAAATTTAATCCAGATTTAACAATTATTCCTGGGGACATTTCCTTAATATTTCAAAATGAGGTATCACTGTAAATAGGTTGTTAAAGACTACTAAAAGAAGAATACAATAATCATGTATGTTGAGCTCATAAATATCCGACAGAATAAATTTAAAAACAAAAGCCTTTGTTCTTAGAATATATAAATCTAAATGTGATGTAGGACTTAAAAATTGTCTAATAAATGCAATACAAAAATTAAAAAGGGAATCTTGAACAATTAGATAGAACTGAAGATAATACATTTGGAAAATTTTATTTTTTACAAGCATTCATTATAATTCTATTATACAATTAATTTTGACTCATTGCCTTCAACTAATATCCAAATAGATGAATAGTCTAGAGTGACTTGGGGCGGGGCAGGGGTGGGGGGGAGTTCCCATCTACTCCTTTTCTTTAATTCCCTTCAACATACACGTCATTGTTTTTTTTTTTTTTTTTTTTGAGCTACCTTAAATTACTTCTGGATCTTTATTGTGCTATGAATATGAACCTGTAATGCCCCACAACACTCATTTGTAAAACCCTATTATTTCCTCAAAGTACAAATTAGGGCCTTGAGATTACATGCAGATTTCCCAAAGAGTATACAAGGACATGAGAATAATAACTATTTATCAAAATTTGTTATTTACATTGCTTCTATCAATTGCATGCTATCAACTATGATGACAATGCAGTCCAAGAGAAATTTTTAGCAGTTGGAATCCCATGAGCACAGAAAACAGCAATTTAATTACATTTTTTGACACATAAGGAGACCAGTAAAAACTTTTCAAGCATACAATTAAATTATATCAGGATAAATTCTGTGGGAGAAATAAAATGGAAATGAACTCAAGAGGAAAAAGTAACTTTGCAGAATGCCTAAAGTTTGTTCATATTTTTTAAAAATAGATATGATTGTCAAATCACTTTAGTATTTAATTCTATTATACAATTAAGACAGTGATATAACATTTTTACTTTAAGATGTCAATGTTCATATTCTAGCCAGAAATTTTATTCTTTATAAGTGTTTAAACTGATAACAGAAACTTTTAGATACCAATTTTAAAATACCCAGAAGTAGTCATATTTCCATTTTATAAAGATCACTAGTAGCAATGTAAAGAATAAACGAAGAGAAGAAAACTAAGAGGTTTTAGGAGACTTGCTTTATAGTTCAGACAAGGTTACTAAGGTTCAATCAGGAAATGAAATTGTAAAGCAGACCCAGTATATGTTAAAGAGGCAGAAACAGTGGGAATGAAGAGAATATGTTGGATTCAAGATATTTTGAAGGAAAATTTTCAATAGTGAGGGAGATGGGGGTCTTTAAGTGACTCTCAAGTTTCTGGCTAGGAATACTGGTTTAAAATAATGGGGCCACTTCGCAAAACAAAAAATATAGTAGGTTTAGGGAAAAAGTGATCATTTTGGGGGTATTTGAATTTGAGATGTGATCATTTTGGGGGTATTTGAATTTGAGATATCTGCGAGACTGACCAACTTCGTGAAGATGAATCTACATAATTTTTATAGAAATAACTGTACAATATAGGAAATATAAGGTTGTAGGCAGTAGAGGAAGAAGCCCCATTTATGACTATAATCATACATGGAAGTAGAGAGAAGAGAAAAGGGTGGCATGCCAACCCAGAAGGGAAATGGAGACAGTTGTGCAGATTTCAGTGAGTAACATATAATAATAAATGTCAGTGCCTACCGAATAACAATGAATATTTGTGAAGAGGAAAAAAGTAGACAGATTGCAGAATTAGGAGAAAATGTGTCACAAAACAGGCCGAATGGCTTTCCCAGGTTACACAAATAGTATGAAAATAGAACAGAAATCAAAAATCAGGCAGTTTAACTCCAAAGACAGTTAATCAATGTGTTGAGGACCACATGGCACAGAGGACTGCAGAGAACGGAAATTATTTAAGCAAGGTCCTAGAAGAGACAGAAAGAGAAGCATTTCGAGCGGAATTACAAAGATCATCTAAGAGGGAATTACAAAAGGATGGTAAAAAGTTTTAGATTGGAAGGACGAAGTTGAAAGACTGCACAGTCTGTTTCAACATCCTTTTCCTAGACCTAAATCCTTAAGTATAAATGTTCCCTTCCAAGATTCTTTTCTTTTAGCTTTCCACGTGGCTTTAAGGGGGAAGGAGGACCTCAGGATAGACATGATCTTTAAATGAGTGAGATTTCATTTCTGTCCAAAGGTGGTCAGTATAGACACAACACCCTTATGGGAAAGATTCGGGTTGGTGACACTTTTCCAAATCTGGGCTCAAATCTCTTATTGTCTGCGTTCTAACATATTAGCCCAAAGAACTGTGGAAAGTCAAGCTGGATTTCTACCCACTAACACGAGAATGCGTCTAACTTATACCGGGAACGGAGAACCCCCAAAATATGACGATCCCGTGTTTGGATCTTAGCTCTAGCATTGAAAAATATATGGAAGAGCCCCCTTCAATCTATGAACCGAGTTTATCTCTGGGGGACGTGGTGAGGGGGCATCTTTCACGCTACGGTTTAGAACGTTCGTGAACCAGGTAGTAATGGTGGGAGAATGAGAGTTCGCCCCTGCTGGAAGCAGATGTCCTGCCCTCCCTGCCTGACCGAGTTCCCTAACAGCGGATCATGGACGCTGGTGGGGTAACTGCAAATAGTTGGGATCGCTCAGGTTCTACCACAAACAAACGAAAGTGAGGCGACGATCGCCCGGGGTGGCCGAGAGAACGTCCCCCTCCCCCGAAACACACACACACACACACACACACACACACACACACACACACATGCATGCGTTTTCTAGTTAACGCGCGATATTGACGTAAGCAGCGAGGGGCCTCGGAGCCCAGCTAATTCAACGTCCTTCCTCCCTTCGGCCTACGTTACGATCCAAAAAAGCCCGATCCCGATTAAAAGTGTCGAGAGGGAAACAAAGTACAACTTTCTTCGGTATTTCTCCCTCACCTAATTCACTTTGGCCCTGGAGAAGTTGGAGCCTGGGAAACTAAACTGGAGTCGGCCCAGATCGAGGTGGAGTGTTTTGGGGGCGGTGAATCCCGCCAGCAAGGAGCAGCGGTTAAGACCGTTACTCACCATTTCTTAGGACGCCAAGCTGGGGCTGGCGGAGCACCGAATTGAAGAGCATCTGGACCTGAAGAAAGACTCGGCTGAGGAAAAAGCCGTGAAAATGCCCTCGAGTTCACTAGGAGCCGCAGCTTGCGCCCCTCACACCACCGCCCGTTATAGCCTCCAACTCCCGCCACTGTAAGCCCCGGCCGCCAAACTCCGCGCCAAACTGACGTCACGCTCTCTGATTGGCTCCCGCCGCAGCGTCGGGGCGCCTCAGAGTCACTTCCCCCTTCGAATCCCCGCCTCCTTTTCTCCCAGCCGCGGGAACCCAGAGTTCAGGAGCTCCCTGAGCGCCTGCGCGGGGGGCCCGCAGAGGCACCGGCGAACCGCGGGGTGACCAGGGCGCATGCGTAACACGGCTTGACAGAGCGCGGAGGAAAAATCCGCGAGAAGGCGGCGGGAGAAGATGGCGGTGCTGGGGCAGAGTTTGCAATCTTTCTGACTAGGCTAGTCGAGTAACTATTCGGGTCATGGCGTCAAACTCAACTAAGTCTTTTCTGGCAGATGCTGGATATGGCGAACAGGAATTGGATGCTAACTCTGCTCTTATGGAATTGGACAAAGGTATTCGAAAGAGCGGGCTGCTCGGGGGAAGTAGCGCCACCCTGTGGTGGTAGCTTCCGGAGAGGCAGGGAACGCGCATGCGCAGTGGTTTGCTGGGCGGGGCGCGCTAGTGATTTTGCAGGGGCGAGGATTTCTACTGCTTCGGGAGATTGCGGGAAGATTGTGGGACTGGCCTTGCACCATCTAAACAAGTAGGGAACTCTGGTGAACGGCCTTTTTTGACCACTTGAGGGCGCAGTCCCCTGATTTTCCAAACACTGAAAATGACTGGTTTCTAAAAACACTAAATTAAAATTGTGAAATTATTTTTTCGTACGTTTAGTTGAGGCTAGGTCTTCATCGAGAGTGCTGAACAATTTTGCACCGACTTTATAGTGATTTATTTTCTATAAATGTAAGCTTTGGATTACAATACAGGTGACATTAGTGCCAAGACCAATCAAAAAGCTTGGCCCTTGCAGGTTTCATTACAGACAAGTTCCACGAGTTCACTTTCCTTTCAGGGAGGGGCTTAGTGTAGTAAAGGGAGCTTTGGGTTTACTACTGAGCTGAATTCCAGTTCTGCTAATTTTGTGATCAGGGACAAGTCACCCAATTTTACCTAGTCTTCGTTTATCATCAGCAAAGCGGGTGCAGTACTACTGAACTGGCAAGAATGATTAAATGATAAAATGGTATGCAAAAGATGCACTTATTAAATGCTTACAGACATGCCTTCCTTTCTAGATATGGGTATGGAGGCAAGGATGGTAGATATTTATCCCTAAAGAATCAAGCATGAATATGAAACTCTTGTTTCAGTGAAGTACATTTTTATTTACTGGTATACACTTAATTCTTAATTACCTATTGCCAATTTTTAGTGAATTGGACTAGATCTGTTATTAAGTCCACTTATTTTTGTGTTGTGTGGTGCTGGGGCTTGAACCCTGAGCTATATACCCAACTCTATTAAGTTCACTTTGAGCCACATAGTTCTTTGACTTGGGCTTGCCTATTGAATTTTCATGGACTTTTTTGTTTTAACCTGTTAACATTTGTAGAGGATTAGTCTAGGTAGGAGTTTCTCAGACTTTTAAAAAAGCTTTTCACCTCCTTTTGATTACCATAAAAATCTCACAGTATCCCACTGGGATATTCCTTTAGCAATCACAATGTTTTTACTACATCCCCGTCCATCAAAAGATGTTGAGCTTTTCTTTTCTCATCAAACCTATAGGGTTTTTTCCTCCTGAAATATAAAGTTTTACTAAACATGTTTTTAAAATATTAAATCATCTTTTCTTCCCCAAAAGACCTTTTTGTCACTCTGGTCTAGCCAGGATTGTCCATGCTAATTAATAGGAGAGTGGTTGTCAAATAGAAATCAGAATGAAGCACTGAAAAAAAGAGAAATTGAGAATTGTTTAATTCCTATAAGTTTGCAGTTGTAATAATAATAATAAAAGGTCTTAGAACAACTTTTTCTTAAAGAAAAGTCGAAATAGAAATACTTCATATCTGTGAACCAGCCTAGGTGTCTATCAGCGGATGAATGGATAAAGAAAATGTGGTATTTTTATACAATGGAGTTTTATTCATCCATAAAGAAAAATGAAATTATGTCATTTGCAGGCAAATGGATGGAACTTGAGAACATTATATTAAGCAAAATAAGCTACACTTAAAACGTCAAGGGTCAGTTTTTTTTCTCTCATATGTAGAAGCTAGAGAGAAAAAAGGAAGAAAATGGTGGAGGGGGGTATCATGTGAAAACCAAAGGGAACTCTGTAGAGAGAAAGGGAAAATACTGGGGAATGGTATTGGCCAAATTATTGTGTGTGTGTGTGTGTGTGTGTGTGTGTGTGAGAGAATGAATATGTAACAACAAATTCTACCATTATGTACAACTATAATACACCAATAAAAATATGGAAAAAAAAGAAATACTTCATATCTATAAGGTTTAAATGGATGGTTATTGAGTATTGAACTCCAAACCAGGCAGTGCTAGACAAAGAGTAAGTGATCATGTTCAATCCTCCCAGCAATGCCCTGGGTAAGTATTTCATAGATGAGTTTCAAATTCAGAAAGATAATTTGTATAAGACAAAAACCAAAACTCTTGTTCTTTTTCACATTACTGTACCTTTTAAATTAGATTATAGAAATAACCAGTTTAATCCGAATATTTATAATTTAGTGTTTTAAATACTGAGTCATTTCATCCTTTACCTGTTAAAGAAAGTGTTTCCCCTACCCTTACACACATACCATTGGGCTTCATGCTGGGGATATAGCAGTTAATAAAACAAATCAAAACAAATAAATCCTAACTTCATATAGCTTATGTTCTAGTTGAGGAACATAAGGATATATTATGACAGATAGTAGGACATATTATAAAGGAAAATGAAAAAAGTGAAAGAAAACTAGTATGGGGTTGGAGTTGTTTTCCTATTTTATAAAGGGTAATGAAGAAAGGATTTACTGACCAACTGGAGGAATAAGTGCTAAGGCTATAAGGCAGAAGCCTGCTTTGCATGCTGTAGCATAGGGATAGACGGGTGGAAAGAACCAGAGGCTGGTTCGGTTCATGTAAGGCAATGCAAACCATTGAAGACTAGTTTTAATTTTGAGTGAGGAAACTGGAAAATTTTCAGCAGTTGTATAGCATAATCTGACTTAGCTTTGCAAAGGATCCATATGGCTATGGTGTTGAGAATAAACCAAAGGGAGAGCCATGGACAGAAGTTGGGAGACAGTTGAGGAGGCATTTGTAATAATCCAAGGAAAAGAAAATAGTGACTTGAATCAGTATGGTCACAGTAAATTGTGTGGAGTGCTGAGATTCTGGATATATTTTGAGGCTTAAGCCAACAAGATTAGTTAGTGGATTGTGTGAGGATTTAAGAATGAGTAGCCAAGAAGAGGCATTTGATCTGAGCTCTTAGAAGGATGGTTGGCATAGAGAGTAAAAATCATCAGTTTGGATCATGCTAAATTTGAGATGTTGCTTAAAAACATCCAAGTAGAAATATTGATAGGAGTTAGGTATATGACAGGACTCTTGAACTCCATTTTAAAGAAATATTTTGTGGCACTGGTGTACTTAGAAACAAACTTGAGAAATGCTGCTAATGAAGACCTATTATAGGCTGGATGTGGTGGTGCATGCCTGTAATCCCAGCTACTCAGGAGGCAGAGACAAGAATCAAAAGTTCAAGGCCAGCCGACCCTGTCTCCAAATAAAAATAAAAGGCCTGGGGATGTAGCTCAGTGATAGAGTGCTTGTACATGCTTGATGTCCCAGTCCCTAGTGCTGCAAAAAGGAAGGAAGGAAGCAAGCAAGCTTGTTGCATATTTATAACCTGTGGCACTTTGTTGTGAGCCTTTTGAGCAAGGATGACAGTAAGCAAGTTGTTTCTGATCTCCATAGGGATGAATGGATGTTATTTTGAAGATGACTCAATATATTCAAGGTGTAGTGGTAAGACTGGAAAAGAATCATTCATATGATAGCCATTTATTCATTCAAAAAGTATTTACAGTTCACCTGCATTGGTCTGAGCACTACACTTAGTCTCGGGGCCATGTTAGTGAACAGGACTGCTTTAAGGAGTTTACATTCAAATGTAAAGAGAGAGAGGGCTACATTAAACATCGCCTCTTTAAATAGGACAAGAAATTGGAATTTGATACCAAGTGCACTGGGAAGATACCGAAAGATAAAAATGATAGGCATACTTAGCAAGCTTCTGTGATTCTGATACTTGTATCATAATCAAATGCAACTTACATTTTTTGACACATTTCATGATATAGAAAAATCATACTATACACAAGGGATTATAAAGGATGCATCTCACATATATTAACTAATGTAATTTTTTCCACTAATGTAACTTCTTTAGTCACTCTAAGCATTTTTAGATCAGCTGATGGGAAGTTGTCCTGATGATTTTAGAAGATTACACAAGATCCCTTCCACCCTGGGGGAAGAGGAGTCACTTTCTTTCTTCTTCTTTTTTTTTTTTTTTTTTTTTGGTACTGGGGATTGAACCAGTGCTAAGGTTAGGTGGTGCTTAACCACTGAGCCACATCCCCAGCCACTACCACCTTTAAAATTTCTTTTTTATTTTGAGACATGGCCCTTGTTAAGTTGCTTAGTGCCTCACTAAGTTGTTGAGGCTGACTTTGAACCTGAGAGCCTCTGAGATTACAGGTGTGCACCACTGTACCCAGTGAAGAGTCACCGTTAAACGACATCACTCAGACTGGGTGAGGTAAAAGCAATAGGGAGAAGGTAGTGAGTCTCATTCCTTTTCTTGAAGCTGGTGCATAGAGGGTGGAGTACTGTGAGGTGCTGGTGAATTTAAAGCAGTGTGAAAAGTGCTCTGCTTAATGAAAAATTTAATTATGAGACAAGAGAAATGATATGAATTATGACAACTATCTGTACTCTCTTGATTTCCCCCTTAGATGCCATCACCTCACCCATGTTCCAAAACATCTGAACTCTCGATGTGAAAAAGACCATAGATTGCTGTGATACTGTTCATATTGGCACAGATGTAATTAGGGGTATGGTGAACAATGAGACCTTTTTGTAGTTTTCTCCATAACCCCTCCAAAGAGAATGGCCAGTTTTGTCGGGTTTGTACCAGGTGGCTAATTCCATGCCATAACTAATCTAGTCAGGAGTGGACATGTCACTCAAATTTTTTCTCTTGAGATCTTTATAACCAGACTAAACTTAGTCTGTCAGTATAGGTAAGTGGACCTATAAAATCATGTAGAATTGAGTGCAGACTCTTAGCAACTCAAAGCTGCATAAAAGCCAGCACTAGGAAGTACAAATTCTAAAACCTGGTTGGTGCTTCCTTGAATGAGCTCTGAACTAATCAGAAACCCAAGGCCTTTCTTTAGTTCTTACTAAATCTCATAGACTTACTTTTATGTACGTCTAACATCTGCTATCTTGTAGCTGACAAAGTGAGTTTTTAAATATTTAAATACTAATAAACTAAAATTAGTTTATTAGGATTCTAAATCACTATTATGTGCCTACTGCACTCAATCTCACCATGTACACATAACAATTTCTGAAAATTTTGGAAAAGAATGCTTATTTTTAATGCATCATTAGTTGAATTGACATTATTTCATTTGTATCTGCTTTTTAAATATAAATTAAGGCTTTGCTATTATCAGTTTATTAAGCTGTGAATTGTCAGGTTACCTTAAATGTGTGGTGCATACTTGTGTTTGTATGTCTGCTTCCTTTTCAACACAAACACCTTTTTTTTTTTTTTTAATGACTAGATATTAAGATGGTTCATTTTGAATCGTGGCCATCATCATCATCTCTTAGTTAAAGCAAATGTATATGATAGATCCTCCTGAAATATTCTTTATTGGTAATGGTTCATTAGTGGTACTCTGCAGTAAATGTTAGTCATGTTAGTGGTTGCTTAGCATCTTCTGATCATTTCTGTGCTTGAGGAATGTCCCACATCATGAGCCCTGTCTCATCAAGGTATAAGTGAAACTGTCTTCCTGCTTGATCCTTGAAAGAGTGCAGTGTCTGGCCTAGCCTCTGCCAATTGGACACACCTCCTTCGAGCTCTAATTTAGGAGTTATGCAAGAAGAGTTGAAGAGCATACTCACAGGTCCTTGTCCTGACAGCAAGAGTGGCTTCAGTATTCTTAGTGTACAATAGTAGCACTAATGTCTATGATATTCCTAGGTGGTATTGTAGCATCTGGTGTTTCCTAGCAATGCTAGGTGTCCTCATCTAATCAATTTGGCAGTGTGGTATTAATGCTCTTAGAAATTTAGCCTTAAATTTTTGTTTATTAGTCTTGTAATAAACCAATTTTCTACTTACAGCCAGTTAGCTTCTGTGCAGCTTGCAACTAAGAGCTACTAATACATGCTATCTAGAAATTTTTGCTGTTTTGAAACTTGATCAGAACTCTAAGATTACCATAATTTGTTATTTTTTCCTCAGTTTCCTGGAATTTGTCATCCTTCAGAATTTTGCCACTCTGAAATCACTAATTCAAATGTTTTATTCTTTAATTTTAATCTGTCGGACTGGGGATGTGGCTCAAGCGGTAGCACGCTCGCCTGGCATGCGTGCGGCCCGGGTTCGATCCTCAGCACCACATACAAACAAAGATGTTGTGTCCGCCAAAAACTAAAAAATAAATATTAAAAAAGAAAAAAAATTTAATCTGTCTTTCTACTTGCTTGCTAGAGATGGATTTTAGCATAATGGTTTAGGACCATAAGCTCTGGAAGCAGACTACCAGGATTTGAATCTTAGCCATTTGTTAGCTCTTTTTTAGGAAAGTTTTTTTGCCTTTTTCTTCATCTTGAAAATGGGGAAGATAATAGTGCCTAGCTTCTGTGATTATATGAGACGTTATTACTTGTAAAGTACTTTAGTAGAGCATCTGACACAGAATAAGCACTTAGGATACATCATCATTATTATGATTAATTGCTTTGCTGTTGTTGTTGTTGTTTTGTTTTCCCCAGTACTAGGGATTAAACCCAGGGCTTCACACATGCTAGGCAAGCACTCTACCACTGAGCTACACCCCCAGCCCTTTTTAATTTTACCTTGAGACAGGGTCTCACTAAATTGTCCAGGCTAGCCTTGAACTTCTAATCCTCTTGTCTCAGCCTCCCAAGTAGCTGGTATTACAGGCAGATGCCACTATGCCCTGCTTTAACTGCTATTTTGACCATTCTCTATTTTCATTCAGAAATTTTAATTTCAGTGGAATTTAGCTACTACTTTTTAATTTTATGGATCATGCTTTTTGTATTTTAATCTAAGAATTCTTTGCCTAAAACAAGCTTGCGAAAATTTCCCCCATTTTCTTCTACAATTTATAATTTTAGCTCTTATATTTCAATCTTACATTTTAGATTCATATTTTTAGTTAATTTTTGATTATAGAGCAAGTTAAGGGTTGAGGTTAACTTTTTTTTTCTTTTGGATATCTAATTTTTTAAGAATCACATGTTAAAAGGGTTATCTTTTCCACATTGAATTATGTTGGCATCCTTGTTAGATCATTGATTGGATTCCTTTCTTCTTTCCTAATATAGTTAATGTCATAAATGTTCCTTGAAGCACTAAATATCCCACAAATTGTATTTTCGTTTTCATACAGTTCAAAATATTTTCCTAATTTTCTTTCTGATTTCTTCTTTCATCTGTGGGTTATTTAGGTGTGCATTGCTTAATTATCAAATATTTGGGAGGTTTCTAGATACTTTACTCTTTTAATATTTTTTAGTTGTTGATAGATCTTTATTTTTTTATTTATTTATACATGGTACTGAGAATCCAACCCAGAGCCTCACACATACCAGGCAAGTGTGCTACCACTGAGCCACAGTCCCAACCCCAATATTTTACTCTTTTTAATTTAATTCCATTGTGGTCAGAGAACATAAATTCTGTGGTTTAGAATTTTTTTTTATTGGTTGTTCAAAACATTACAAAGCTCATGATATATCATCTTTCATACATTTGACTCAATTGGGTTATGAACTCCCATTTTTACTCCAAATACAAATTGCAGAATCACATTGGTTACACACTCACATTTTTACATAATGGCATATTAGTGACTGTTGTATTCTGCTACCTTTCCTATCCCCTACTATCCCCCCTCCCCTCCCCTCCCATCATCCCTCTCTACCTCATCTGCTGTTGTTCAATTCTCTCCCTTGTTTCCCACCCCCCCCCGTTTCCCCTCACAACCTCTTCTATGTAATTTTGTGTAACATTGAGGGTCTCCTACCATTTCCATATGCTTTCCCTTCTCTCTCCCTTTCTCTCCCCCCACTCGTCTCTGTTTAATGTTAATCTTTTCCTCATGCTCTTCCTCCCTGTTCTGTTCTTATTGCTCTCTTTATATCTAAGAAGACATTTGGCATTTGTTTTTTAAGGATTGGCTAGCTTCACTTAGCATAATCTGCTCTACTGCCATCCATTTCCCTGAAAATTCTATGATTTTGTCATTTTTTAGTGCTGCGTAGTACTCCATTGTGTATAGATGCCACATTTTTTTAATCTATTCATCTATTGAAGGGCATCTAGGTTGGTTCCACAGTCTAGCTATTGCGAATTGTGCCACTATGATCATTGATGTGGCAGTATCCCTATAGTACGCTCTTATAAGATAAAAGGAATAGTCCGAGGAGGGCGATAGCTGGGTCAAATGGTGGATCCGTTCCCAGCTTTCCCAGGTATCTCCATACTGCTTTCCAAATTGGCCTTACCAATTTGCAGTCCCACCAGCAGTGTACAAGTGTACCCTTTTCCCCACATCCTCACCAACACTTATTGTTCTTTGACTTCATAATGGCTGCCAATCTTACTGGAGTGAGATGGTATCTTAGGATGGTTTTGATTTGCATTTCTCTGACTTCTAGAGATGGTGAGCATTTTTTCATGTACTTGTTGATTGATTGTATGTCCTCCTCTGTGAAGTGTCTGTTCAGGTCCTTGGCCCATTTGTTGATTGGGTTATTTGTTATCTTATTGTTTAATTTTTTGAGTTCTTTGTATATTCTGGATATTAGGGCTCTATCTGAAGTGTGAGGGGTAAAAATTTGTTCCCAGGATGTAGGCTCTCTATTTACCTCTCTTATTGTTTCTCTTGCTGAGAAAAAAACTTTTTAGTTTAAGTAAGTCCCATTTATTTATTCTTGTTATTAACTCTTAGGCTATGGGCGTCCTATTAAGGAATTTGGAGCCCGACCCCACAGTATGTAGATCGTAGCCAACTTTTTCTTCTGTCAGACGCAGTGTCTCTGATTTGATATCTAGCTCCTTGATCCATTTTGAGTTAACTTTTGTGCATGGCGAGAGAAAGGGATTCAGTTTCATTTTGTTGCATATGGATTTCCAATTTTCCCAGCACCATTTGTTGAAGATGCTATCCTTCCTCCATTACATGCTTTTAGCCCCTTTATCAAATATAAGAAAGTTGTAATTTTGTGGATTGGTTTCTGTGTCCTCTATTCTGTACCATTGGTCCACCTGCCTGTTTTGGTACCAGTACCACGCTGTTTTTGTTACTATTGCTTTGTGGTACAGTTTGAACTCTGGTATCGCTATACCTCCAGATTCACACTTCCTGCTTAGAATTGCTTTTGCTATTCTGGGTTTTTTGTTTTTCCATATGAATTTCATGATTGCTTTATCTATTTCTACAAGAAATGCTGTTGGGATTTTAATTGGCATTGCATTAAACCTGTAGAGAACTTTGGGTAATATCGCCATTTTGATGATGTTAGTTCTGCCTATCTATGAACAGGGTATATTTTTCCATCTTCTAAGATCTTCTTCTATCTCTCTCTCTTTAGGGTTCTGTAGTTTTCATTGTATAAATCTTTCACCTCTTTTGTTAGGTTGATTCCCAAGTATTTTATTTTCTTTGAGGATATTGTGAATGGAGTGGTTTTCCTCATTTCCATTTCAGAAGTTTTGTTGCTGATATACAGGAATGCCTTTGATTTATGCGTGTTGATTTTATATCCTGCCACTTTGCTGAATTCATTTATTAACTCTAGCAGTTTCTTTGTGGACCCTTTTGGGTCTGCTAAATATATTATCATGTCATCCGCAAATAGCTATAATTTAAGTTCTTCTTTTCCTATTTTTATGCCTTTAATTTCTTTTGTCTGTCTAGTATTTCAAGAACTAAATTGAATAGAAGTGGTGATAGAGGGCATCCTTTTCTTGTTCCAGATTTTAGAGGGAATGCCTTCAGTTTTTCTCCATTTAGGATGATGCTAGCCTGAGGTTTAGCATATATAGCTTTTACAATGTTGAGGTAAGTTCCTGTTATCCCTAGTTTTTCTAGTGTTTTGAACATAAAGGGATGCTGTACTTTGTCAAATGCTTTTTCTGCATCTATCGAGATGATCATACGGTTCTTGTCTTTAAGTCTATTGATGTGGTGAATAGTATTTATTGATTTCCGTATATTGAACCAGCCTTGCATCCCAGGGATGAATCCTACTTGATCATGGTGCACAATTTTTTTGATATGCTTTTGTATTCGATTCACCAGGATTTTATTGAGAATTTTTGCATCCAAGTTCATTAGAGATATTGGTCTGTAGTTTTCTTTTTTTGAAGTGTCTTTTTCTGATTTCGGGATCAGGGTGATGTTGGCCTCATAGAATGAATTTGGAAGAGCTCCTTCTTTTTCTATTTCTTGAAATAGCTTGAAAAATATTGGTATTAATTCTTATTTGAAGGTTTTGTAAAACTCCGCTGTATACCCATCCGGTCCAGGGCTTTTTTTGGTTGGTAGTCTTTTGATGGCTTCTTCAATTTCTTCCTTTGTTATTGGTCTGTTTAAATTGTGTGTGTCTTCCTGACTCAATCTGGGCAGATTGTATGACTTAAGAAATTTATCGATATCTTCACTATCTTCTATTTTATTGGAATATAGGGTTTCAAAATACTTTCTAATTATCTTCTGTATTTCTGTAGTGTCTGTTGTGATATTGCCTTTTTCATCCCGTATGTTAGTAATTTGAGTTCTCTCTCTTCTTCTCTTCATTAGCATGGCTAAGGGCCTGTCAATCTTATTTATTTTTTCAAAGAACCAACTTTTAGTTTTTTCAATTTTTTCAATGGTTTTTTTTTGTTTCAAGTTCGTTGATTTCTGCTCTAATTTTAATTATTTCTTGTCTTCTACTACATTTGCTGTTGTTTTGCTCTTCCTTTTCTAGGTTTTTGAGGTGTAGTGTGAGTTCATTTATTTGTTGGTTTTTTTCTTTTTTTTGAGGAAAGAACTCCAAGAAATGAATTTCCCTCTTAAAACTGCTTTCATTGTGTCCCACAGATTCCGGTATGTTGTGTCTGTATTGTCATTCGTCTCTAAGAATTTTTTTTATTTCCTCCTTTATGTCTTCTGTAACCCATTGATCATTCAGTAACATATTGTTCATTTTCCATGTGATGTAGGATTTTTCCTTCCTTCTTTTATCATTGATTTCCAGTTTCATTCCATTATGATCAGATATGGTGCATGGTATTATCTCCACGCCTTTATATTTATTAAGAGTTGCCTTATGGCATAATATATGGTCTGTCTTTGAGTAGGATCCATGTGCTGCTGAGAAGAACATATATCCACTTGATGATGGTTGATATATTCTATATATGTCGGTTAAGTCTAGGTTATTGATTGTGCTATTGAGTTCAGTAGTTTCTTTATTCAACTTTTGTCTAGAGGATCTGTCTAATGGTGAGAGCGGTGTGTTGAAGTCACCCATAATTATTGTGTTGTAGCCTATTTGACTCTTGAACTTGAGGAGAGTTTGTTTTATGAACGTTGCAGCTCCATTGTTTGGTACATACAAATTGATAATTGTTATGTCTTGTTGGTGGATGGTTCCTTTTAACAGCATATAGTGTCCTTCTTTATCCCTTTTGATTAACTTAGGTTTGAAGTTGATTTTATTCAATGAGTATGGCCACTCCTGCTTGCTTCCAAGGACCATGTGAGTGGTATGATTTTTTCCCAACCTTTTACCTTCAGCCTGTGTATGTCTTTTCCTATCATATGAGTCTCCTGAAGGCAGCATATTGTTGGATTTGTTTTTTTGATCCAGGTTACTAGCCTATGTCTCTTGATTGGTGAGTTTAGGCCATTAACATTTAAGGTTACAATTGAATTATAATTTGTACTTTCAGTCATGTTTATTTATTTATTTATTTTAGTTTGGCTAGTTTTTACTTTTTGGTTATTTTCCTCCCCCTTTACTGAGATACCTCCTGCTGTTAGTTTTGGGCACTATTTTTCAATTCCTCTTCTTGTAGTATTCTGTTCAAAATGCTTTGCAGTGCTGGTTTTCTGGCTTCAAATTCTTTTAGCTTTTGTTTATCGTGAAAGATTTTAATTTCATTGTCAAATCTGAAGCTTAATTTTGCTGGATACAGTATTCTTGGTTGGAATCCATTATTTTTCAGCGTTTGAAATACATTGTTCCAGGATCTTCTCGCTTTCAAAGTCCCAACCCCAATATTTTACTCTTTTTAATTTAGTTCCATTGTGGTCAGAGAACATAAATTCTGTGATTTAGAAATTTTTTGGCATTTATTTTATGTCGCTGAATAGCCTTAAGTTACTACTGACCTTTAAAATTATTTTTCTTTTTCATTATTATGTATCTAAAAGTATCAATTTATCAAATTACTAATTTATGTACTATTTTTAAGTGAGAAATGAATTGTGGTTGTACTTTATGTAATTATTAAGAATGATTGTTACCTTACTGTGTAATAAGTTGGTGTCTGCTTTTTTTGACTTGCAGACACAAATTTTTAAGTTGTGTTCTCCTTTCATGTTTTTGATAGGTCTAAGATCTGGCAAACTTGGTGAACAGTGTGAAGCAGTTGTCCGCTTTCCCAGGCTTTTTCAGAAGTATCCATTTCCTATTCTCATCAATTCTGCATTCCTAAAGTTAGCTGATGTTTTCAGAGTTGGGTAAGTCTCTCAAAAGCCTCACTATTCTAAAGCATGTATTGTTCATATTTCTTTGTTTTGTGTTATGGTTTTCTTTTTTCCCTTTGGGACTTCTACATGGTTACTTACCATTTTAGTGGAGCATATTGCAGTGTGCACTACACCTTGGTATGAGATTTAATGACACTTAACAAAAATGAAGAATATGATTCAGAGAGTATTTACTTCTTTAGGGCATAGCTGTGTTTATGCTTGGTATCCTCTTGAAGTACAGACTTCAGGTAACCCTTTCAGTGGTGAAACAGATAATGATAAGCTGGAAAAACATTTGCTTGTTGCTAAAATTTAATATCTTTAATGTTGCTTTAATCCCAGATATTACTTTCCTAAAGTGATTCAATTATATTATCTCTGGTTTTCCTAGAAACAATTTTCTGAGGCTATGTGTTCTTAAAGTTACCCAACAAAGTGAGAAGCATTTGGAGAAGATCCTAAATGTGGATGAATTTGTGAAGAGAATTTTCTCTGTGATTCATAGTAATGATCCTGTAGCAAGAGCCATCACACTCCGGTATGCTGTTCAATAATCATTCATCCTAAGACTAAGCTGTAACTAAAGGCAATGTACTTGTTTGATTTTAAATATTAGAGATTTATTTTGGGTTTTGACTAAGACTCAGTGCAAAAATGTGGTAATATCCTAATCTGAAATTCTTTTCAATTAACATCTGTATTACTGTTTTGGTGGTAAATTGTTGCCTAACTTGTATTTGAAACATTCCTCTATGTAGGTGGGAGTTCTGATCAAATAACTTGGTGAATTTCAGTATAGCTTAGCCTCAGTTCGTTTTGAACTTTTGCCTTCTTGACCTTGTTTTCTGTCCGTTTTCTACATTCATCCTGGTTATGTGCTCATTTTTGCATGTGATAGTTTATGTTAGAATTTCTTGGAGAACACTGGATAAACCACTGTAGTTTCTTTAGTCTTTCCTTTTCTTTCTTGGTACTTTTATTTTAAATTTTTATTTTGTTCAAATTTCCTTTTGTAAGCTTCATATCCTGTGTGAACCATAAATTTTTATATGTATAATTTTAGGGGATTTTTTGAAATTTATTTTCCTAAATTATAATTTTTATTTCTGACTCTCCCTGCCCAGACAATCCTCTTTTTGATCAGGAGGTCCAAGATGTCACTTCTGCCTGAGTTTACTTTTTTCCACTTCAAGCATCAATTCTTTTTGTTCATAATTAAGTGCTTTTTTTATTCCTTTTCTTTTGAGAGATTAAATTGAACAATATATGGTTTTAAAGTCAGTTAATAAGTTGGTGAAGATGTATATGGATGATCATAGTGTTATTTTACAATGATAAATTGGGGGGAATTATTCTAACAATATGAGAACAGTTAATTTACATCAGTTTCAAAGAATGATATGTCTATATGTACTAATATACAGAGACTAAGTTTAAAAAATGATCAGGTAATTTACATTTTTACTAATTTTAGTCAGTTAATACTAATGTGTGTATTTATTTGACTCAGTGAAAATATGGAGGAACATATCCTGTTAAAAGTGATGATTTTGGGCAGGATCATTGGGTTGTGGATTATAAGAGACTTTGTATGATTTTATAAGGTTTGAATTTTTTTTTTACAAGTATGTTTTTTTTTTAATCAGAGGATAATAAAGAAGAAGAATAGAATTTAAGGAATAGATAAATTTTACAAATAATTAGAGCTAGTATGAATATTTTGAAAAGAAGTAGCTTAATGTTTGAATATGCCATTCATTTTGCGTTCTTGCCCTTCTCGTAGATAGCAGTTGAGCCTTGCCTCATTTCTTCTGTAAGGACTGTTCTAATTGATAAAACCAGTAATTTCTAGAAAGTTCTCAAAAAGAAAGTTCAGTTTCAAGGAGAAAAGTCATATCAATTTTATTACATAGTAATAAAATATATGGTGATCTTTTCTGGTAAAAAAAAATTATCTGTTTTTTTTTTTTAATGAAAATTTGCCTCCAGTGCAAAGCACAAATTTTACATGTATATTTACTGATTATGACAATTGCCTCATGTATCCCTAACCCTTTTGAAAATACTGAATTTACCATCACTCTAGAAATCTCTGTGTACCCCTTCTGAGCTGGACCCATAATCACCTCCCAGAAGTAACTACTCATTTGACTTTTTGCTATCATAGACTAGTAGTTTTTGTGTTTTCAAACTTTATGTGGATGGACTCAGGCAATAGGAATCCTTTTGTGTGAGACTTCTTTGAGGCAACATAGTGTTTTTGAGATTAACCCATGTATATCAATAACCATTTTTTAATGGTGAGTAGTTTTCTATTGTATCACTATAACAATTTATTTATCTATTTTCTTAACAACAAACATTTATTTTCAGTTTGTTGCTATTAAAAATAAAGCTGCTATGAACATTCTTCTTGTATGAGATCTTTTGTGAACATGCTTTATTTTCTGGTGGGTTTATACCTCTGAGTAAAATCACTGGATCATTCATAATGTATATTTAGTTTTATAAGAAATTGCTAGACATTTTCTGGTGTTCTTGCCATTTTATATCTCCCCCAACAATGTATGAGAGTTCTGCCTGCTTCACACCTTGCCAAAACTTTTGATGTTAGCTTTTTAAAAGTTTTAGTCGTTCTAATGGATGTATAGTGACTTTACTTTGGCAGTAATGATGTTAAGTACTTTTTCATGTACCTTTTGGCTGCTTATATCTTTTTTTTTTTTTTTTTTTGGATAGTGGGGGATTGAACCCAGACAGGCTTAACCACTGAGCCACATCAAAATACACAAAATAATATTTATTTAGAGACAGGGTCTCATTGAGTTGCTTAGGGACTTGCTAAGTTACTGAGGTACCTTTGAGCTCACGATCCTCCTGCCTCATTCTCCCAAGCTGCTGAGATTATAGGCATGCACCACCATGCCCAGCTCATATCTTCTTAAAAAGTGTCTTTTGCCCATTTTATGTTATTTATCTTTTTATTATAAAGTTATGTGAGTTTCTTATATATGCTAGTACCAATAATTTTTCAGATATATGTTTTAGGCATTACATACAAAGCAGAGAAAAACTTCTTTTAGGACCTGAAATCCAGGAACAGAATTACTTCCAGTGTTATGTTTTAATGTAGAAGTTGTAAATCAGCATCATGTCCCTTATGTTTTTGTGTTTACAAGTTAAATAGTATATGTTTCAGAATATATACATACATATATATACATCCATACATATACATACATACACACATACATACATACATACATGTATGTATGTATACAGACAATTTCAAACTGTGACTATGTGAAAGCCTCCCCAGATGTTGGCAATGATAAACCAATTAACTTAGCCATATGTGTGCTTACCACAGTTAACTACCATACATATTCAGTGTATACAATGCAGTTCTCAGAATGTTCTTCTTTTAAAAGGAGGGGGCATAATTTGTTGCTTTTATAATTTTCAAAAGATAATGTGTTTTTCGCCAGGCATGGTGGTGGACACCTGTAATCCCAGCGGCTCAGGAGGCTAAGGCAGGAGGATCTCAAATTCAAAGTCAGCTTCAGCAAAAATGAGGCGCTAAGCAACTCAGTGAGACCCTGTCTCTAAATAAAATACAAAATAGGGCTGGGGATGTGACTCAATGGTCAAGTACCCCTGAGTTCAATCCCCAGTACCTGCCCGCCCCCCACCTAAAAAAAAAGGAAGAAAGGATAAAAAAGATAATGGGGAACAGTGGACTAGTCAGCTAAAAAGAAGTATGGCTATTCTGTTTAGAGAGACTTGTTCTAGTTCTAATTGACACTCCAATGAACTGATATGAAGTAAATTACTTTTGTTGATGTAAAATGAAAAAAAATCCACCTTAAGTTATTTCCTGTATGATAAAATGAAGAAATATGCCAGAAGACATTTAGAAATCTCCATAGAATTGAAAAAAAATCTGGCTATTGAGGTGGGTCTTTGAAAAGGATTTGGGCATGTAAGTGAGTGTATTTGACTACAGTTTATGTTGTATAAAATAGATATGGTACAGAATGGATCTTAATATTGATAAAACCTGGCTAAAAGTTTGTTACTATGTAATAAAATATATGGTGATCTTTTCTGGTAAAAAAAATATATTACATTGGTAGCCTTTTCTGTTTTTTTTTTAATGTGCAATTTCAAAACTTTTTGTTGAAGTTGATTATAAATTACAAATTTAGTTCATTTGTATTTATTTTATAAGAACTCAACTACTTAGTTCTAATCAGTTATAGCTCCATAAAATCATTAGGTGAAGACATGTTAAGTTGGAAATTAACTTTATTATTCACTTAGGATGTTAATTTTAGGAAGGTTGTTATTATAGGAACATTGTAGGTTCTGTTTATTTCATTGTTTTGCAGTTTTCTAAAATCCGTAGCTTTCTGCCAAAAGGATTTTTCAGGCTTTACTTTCTGTAGTTTATATTGCAAACAATGGATTTTTTCCTTTTCAAATCTATGATTTTATTATAATTATTATTATATAAAATGAATTGTGTTTTCTAGAAGTTAACTTCCTCACTATTGCTGATTCTGGTATGAGCTCTAGGGGGCATCCTCTACCTCTGTTCTCTTGATACTGAAGACAGATTTGAAAATCACGATACCATTATTTATTGATGTGAGGGGGAAAAGTCTTGGAAGTTTTACTGATTTACTTTGTGAATCTGCTTAATAGTAAAAATGTTATATTCTTAATGCTTTGCTAAAATGTACTTCATTCAACCCTGGAAAATTGATATTTTAATGCTTTAGTAATTTAAAAAGTTTCTTTTTGGGGCCCTATTTGGTACCTTGGATGTATTTCAAGATGATTTTTTGAAACTTTTTGTGTTAGGTAAGCCATTTTGATAGCTCTGGCATGTTAAAGTATGTAAAAGTGTTTAGAATTCCACTCATTGCTTGATTCCTGAAGTTAAGCTTTATTCACCTGAAATGGAATGGCCTACAAACTTTAGTTCTGATAATCTAGCTTGCTTTGCTTCTTCCTTTCCTGACCTTGAATTTATTCAGTTCTTGGGTTTCTCTATTACTGCAGGATGTTGGGAAGTCTGGCATCAATAATTCCTGAAAGGAAGAATGCTCATCACAGTATTCGCCAGAGTTTGGATTCACATGATAATGTGGAAGTTGAAGCTGCTGTTTTTGCTGCTGCAAACTTCTCTGCACAGTCAAAGTAAGCACAGGCAATTGTAGTAATTTGGCTTCCCAAGATTTTTTTGAAGGAATAACTGGTTATTGTATATATAAACATTATGGGTTACAAAAAGTGTAAATCACAGGGTGTTTTTTCCAAGAGGATTTACAACATGTCGGGGAAACAAGACTTATAGAAAGCTTAATTCAGATGCTGGTTTCCAGAGAACAAGATCAGCATAGAGTGATTTAGGAAGGTTTCATGGGGTAGCAGCAGCTTTGTCCACTGAAGAATCTTCTGCACACCCACTCAAGGTACTAAATTGCTGTTTTATTTCTGTTTCCTTGTCAAACTATTTATATACAGCCATGTACAGTTTGACAGAGACAGTAACTTGAATTAAACCCAACTTAATCTTTTCAGAATATTATATTAGAGAAGTTTTTTTAGCTGAGATGTTAACTATGATCTGACTTGTATGCTTACCTCTGTTAAAAGTAATATCCCCTTGGCCCACATCAAAATTAGCATTGCTTTCTGGAGACCATTCTGGCAATATGTATGAAAACCTTAAAAATATATATCCCTTTAACCCAGAAAATCCACTTCTAAGAAGTCAGTAGTGCATACTAGAATTTGCTGCTAAGAATGCTAGTTTTAATGTTAACTTGTAACAATAAATATTTGTATTTATGGAATAGAAAAAGGGTTCAAAGGATATATATCAAAATGTTGTCTCTGGGTGATAAGATGGCATAATTTTCTAAGTTTCTTTACATCTTGCCATGAACTAGCTTTAGTTTTATAATCAGGCAAATAATAAATAGCAATTTCAATAAAGTCTGTTAAATTTGATAAAACTTGCCATAATCACCAACTTTCTTCCAGTTTTAATTATATGTATATAATTTTCTCTTCAGCTGATTTTATCAAATCTCAAAGAATTCTGTGATTATTCATTGGAAGAGAAGAGTATAGAAAGCATATGATTTTTAATTTCACAGCTCAAAATTAATAAGAAGAGAAATAATTGAATATAGTTTCTATTTATGCTTTAAAAATTTTTTTTTGTAGTTGTAGATGGACAGAATGCCTTTATTTTATTTGTTTGTTTTACTGTTGTGCTGAAGATCAAATCCAGTACTTCATACATGCGAGATAAGTGATCTGCTGCTGAGCTACAGCCCCAGCCCCTCCTATTTATGCTTTTGAAAATAGGAAATTTTTTTTCTTACTGGGTTATCGATATTGAGAGAACTGTCTGAAATTTTTTATTGAATAGGAGTTAAGCTGTGAATAGTTATCATCTGATTACCTCTATCAAAGTGTGCTTTATAATCTGTTAGGTTAATTATATATGTCCAGTGCTTCCAAAAATAGTTTTCTAAATTTAACTTCTAATTTTGGATGAATTTATAATTCAGTGGTTAAATTTTATGTATGAAAATCATTTGTAGTTCAGTTTTTCCTCTTGTTTTATGAAAAGCTAATTTTATTTCAGCTATAGGATTTCTGATTTCTCTTGAGCAGTGTTTAAGACTAACATAGAAAAAAATAAAAATTCATCACTTATGGAATTGATGACCAGAAAGCACATAAATTAGCAGTTTGTATAGGAAGTGTTTTAACATACCATGCTTCAGTGTTATATGCTTGTATTTGAGATATTTTAAAAATACCAAATTGGTCCAGTAGGAAAACCTGAAGGACTTATCCAAATATATCAGTATAAAATTAATGAAATACATATTTTTGATATCAGCGTTTACCTCTTGCCCCATGACTGGCTTGAGATGACATGTCTTTACTAACATTGATGGATTTCTGTCTTAGTATTTCTCTCAATTTTGGATTCTTAGAGTAACTGGCTAAATCAAACCTTGAGAATTAATTTAATCCTATTCAAAAGGTTAAAATTTTGTATTTTTAAAGAGCCAATCTTTGGGTCACTGAGCGGGAGTTGACAGGCTCCAAATGCCTTTAGGGGCCAGATGAGCATTGTCAGTAAGAGAGGTGTCCTCTAGGGGTGAATGTGCTGAACTCAAGAGCATTGGCTCTATATGAAAGGGACTGTTGTCCCTAGACACTAGCCAGTTGTTACTAGTAGGGAAAAGTGCTCAGTGCTGTCATGTCTGATTTTGAGGGAGAAAGGGGGGATGAAGTGGGGAGTGTGCAACTGGAATATCAGATTATTTTATTTAATACCATTATCTTTAAGTTATCTTGTTTATTAAGAATTAAAAATTATTATTGGATCAAAAAAAAAATCTATAGGTTTTTAGTTTGCAGTTTGTTGGCCCTAAAGGCTTATAACAGATTTTTAAATTTTGAAGTTAAAAAAGTTTTTACATAGATAATGAGGAAATATTTAGCTTTAGCTAGGAATAGCAGGGGAAGCCTCTCTAAAGAGGTAACATGAGCTGAAACTGAGTGAGAAAGAGGAGGCACCTATGCAGAAATCTAAACAATTCAGAAGGATTAACAGCGCAGGAGCTCTCAGAAATAGGAACTAGTCGTCTATATGTATGTGATATATACCACTTGCCTTCTACCCTTAAAGACATTCATATCTTACTTTTTCTTATGCAAGTGTGGGACTGATACCCTAGAGCAATAGTTTTCAAACTAGTTGTTATCAGAATCCCTTTATACTCGTAAAGCCTTACTGAGGTCCACAAAGAACTTTTGTTTATATGGACTATAAGCTATATTTAATATATCAAGATTTTTAATGGATAAATTTGAAAACTATGTACTTATTTTTTAAAATAACAAATCCATAATTTATTAACATAAGAATATATTTTTAAATATTTTTTTAGAAGTAGTTGGACACAATACTTTTATTTTGTTTATTTATTTTTATGTGGTGCTGAAGATTGAACTCAGGCCCTCACATGTGCTAAAGGAGAGCTCTACCACTGAGACACAATCCCAGTCCCAACATAAGAATATCTTTGTGAGAAAAATTATTTTCCAAAACAAAAACCAGTTTGTGAGAAGAATGGCATTGTCTACCATTGTTGCAAAACTCTTTAATGTATGGCTTGATTTTCACATCAACTTTTGTATTCACCATATCTGTAGTAACATGTTTTTTTGATTATCAAGTATATAAAGAAAACCCAGTCTGACACAGATGCATAGTATGAAAAGGGAGGAGTATTTTTAAAGGCTATCTAGGTAAATGAATAGTTGAAAAACTTACGTGTTGGTGTTTTGGAAAATATTGGTTCAGTGTTTTATATGGATATCCAAATGTTGATTTATTCCATTGTGTAATAATATCAAAGGATCATATTTGTTAATATCAGCACCAGTTTCATCAGGAAAGGCTTTCACTGTGACAAGTATTAAGCTTTCAAACTGTGACTAGAACAAATTTTCTAGAATTCTATAACTCCATAAAAAGTTGTTTTTATATCAAAAATCTTAATGGATAAATTTGAAAACACTTATTATAATTAATTTTTAAAACTTTGTTACTTGCCTCAAGGTTACAAACTCACTATATTCATATTTCAAGAATCTGTCTGTCAAATAGCCAAGTCTGAATAACCATGGTATTACGTGAAAAAACAACCAGTTTATGTCATAACCCAATTATACTGGCACTTTCTGTGAAGTGCATTACTGTTTACTGTAAGTGTGTTTTTCAGTTTGCTGAAAACTGTTAAAAAGACATGTACCCAGTGGTTGAGATTTAGTAAAGTTAGTAATTTTCAGTGTTTTACTAAGAACATGAAGTACAAATGGCTTTTTTTTTTCATTTTTTTTATGTGAGTATACAATAGTGAAGAATACAGTGACTGTTAATACAGTTTGGGGCCTGCTTTGAGAGAGTTTTCACTCCTCATTGTTTTTGTACCATAGGTGAAAATGTCAATATTGTTATTTCAGAATACACCATGAGATTAAAAAAAAATTACTCACTATGAAAATTTCTTCACAAACATTATTTCTTGTCAAGAATTTACATAAGAGAAGATACTCTATGATTGGGTGGCACTGATACAGTTACAAGCACAATAAAACATCTGGCCAAAGCCAGATGATTTGTCCACTTGAAAGGCAAAAATAAAATTCTGTAGATGAGCTACTAATTTATATATGCAGCCAAATCTCTAACAAGTTACTTTTTTTTTTTTTTTTTTAAGATGGTACTGGGGATTGAACCCAGGGCCTTGTGCATACAAGACAAGCACTCTACCAACTGAGCTATATCCCCAGCCCCAACAAAGTTACTCTTGTTGGAAAGTGTTGGTGCCTTGATTTCCTTCACTGACTTCAGCAGGCATTCAGTATTATCAGTTGCACAAGTCTCACCTAGTGTGTGTTTTTCTCTAGCCTAACTTAGTTATCATTTATTTCTAGTTTGAAAAGCTATAAACAGCAGTTTATTTCTTTGAAAGAGCACAACATGCCTGTAGTTAAAATACTTAGTCCTTTTTACATTCTAAGTTTTTAGTCTCTTCAAAATCAAGCCATGTTTCTTCCTTATTTATAGTTTTGCTATTTCTTTAAAATAAATTCCTCTCTTCTGAGTTAGAGAACTCTCTGATAACAGTCAGGTTCATCTTTTCTGGCATCTCCAAATTCACATAGTACAGCTATGGGCTGAGAAAGCTATTCTTATCTCTGTTTTTCAAACTAATAATTACCCTTAAGTATAAGAAAAATTACTTGCAGATAAACTTTCTTTTATTTTAAGATAAAATATTGTTAAAGTCTAAAACAAAGTAGTTGTAGATAGAATTTTAGAAAAATATAATTTTTGCTGCAAAGCAAGACAGAGTATATTGATATGTTTCTGCATAAACACAAGGAAAACATCAGGATTTCAAAATAATGATTTATTGTTTGATAATAAGTTTAAAAAAGATTATAATAGATATAATCTAAGATAAGTACTTAGAATAAGTAAGAGCAAACTGAGTTATTCTCATATTTCTAAAACTTTAGAAATTTCTAGGGACCTATAGCTCAGTGATAGAGTGCACAAGGTCTTAGCATCCCTAGCACTCTGAAAAAAAAGGAGAAATTTCTAGAAGACACAAGAATACAAAGCATACATATTAGCTATTGAGAGATGATGTCATCCTGTATCATGTAGCCTGTGGAAAATTCTGCTATTCAGTTGTAAGAGAGAAACTGAAAACAACAAGTTATATATATATATATATATATATATATATATATATAATTATTATTATTTTTTTTTTTTTTTGATGATGGTGCTGGGGATTGAACCCAGGCCCTTGTGCATACAAGGCAAGCACTCTACCTACTGAGCTATATTCCTAGCCCCACAGATAATGTCTTAATGGCAGGAAATATTTAGATTTCCATTGAACACCAGAGTGAAAGTATTTTGTTTTATATATCACTTATGACTTAATTAGCCAGATTTAATCATACTAGATAATTTTTTTCCATAATAGTATTTTATGCCAATCATTCATGTTATTAATCTTGCAACATTTGTTGATGTTTCTACTAAAGTAGAATCAAAAACAGCACCTTGGAAAATACAAATATCTAATGTTAAAAACATGGCAAACTTTAAGTAGTTTTATATGATTCTATCCATATTTCCAGCATTTCTTCTACTTCATACCGGTTCTTTTTCTGAAATTTATGTTAGGAATCCATTTGATTGGTTATATAATCAGAGCTTGTGTGTTAAAAGTTTTTCTTAATTGAAAGTATAGCTTCAAACATCATATTCAGTAATAGTGACTGTTTTAGATATTGTCATTTAGTGATATAAATTGCAAGAAAATTTATAAATCCAGGCATCTTTTTTGAATACTACATGAGAAAACTGTTCACATGGGCTGGGATTGTGGCTCAGCAGTAGAGTGCTGCCTAGCATGGCAGAACCAGGTTCAATCCTCAGCACCACATAAAAATAAAGGCATTGTGTTGTGTCCATCTACACCTAAAAAATAAATATTTGAAAAAAAAAAAAAGAAAAGTATTCACATAAGCTATCTGGTGGTTAGAATTTTGTTTTAATTGTATTTCTTACCCTACCTCCTAGCATCTGATTCTTGGAGTATTAGTCATGATTTAGAGTATTGTGTTTTCCTGTCCTAATTATGTTCTCTGTCAAGTCTTCAGAAAATTTAAGTGAATTTAATTGTTTGCATTTAAAATTTTATTGCTGTTCTCTCTTTCTAAAGGGATTTTGCTGTAGGAATATGTAACAAAATCAGTGAAATGATTCAAGGTATGTATGCTTCATTTAGTAATATGAAGTGACAATGGGATTTGTATTAATAATAGTTAATATTTATTAGGCATCTTTGATATGCCAGAACTGTACTAGGTGCTTTGGGTATAGAAATTAATAAACTAAAGCCCTTGCCCTCATGTAACCTACATTCTAGTTAGAGGGGTGGAGGAGTCAATAGAGAAATACATATATGACATATCAGGTGCTATGGGCAAAAATAAGATAAGAAGGAAAGAGAGTCCCAAGAGTAGATGGCAGGGTTGGAGGAGGACTTTTGTATTTTATATATGTTGATAGGGGAAGCCATGGATGAAGTAAGACATGGAGGGAAAGGAATGAGGCATGCAGATAAATGGGGGAAAAACATTCAGAATTGGGGGAGAACAATGTTATTTGGGGGTTTGGAGCTCTCTCTGGTGATGTCCCTCCAGTGTCTTCGAGTGGCAACTAGAATCAAATCCAAATTCCTTACCTTAGCCTACAAAGCCCTAGTTTTCAGTTTTACCTGCTAAATGATGTGTTAATCCCATTTATGTACATAACATTTGTTGAAGGCAGCTCTGGGTCTGCAGCATTGCACAGTTTTATAGAGCACCACCTTCTTTGTATTCTTGTAAATGACATTCCAGTGAATTGTGCAATTTAGTGGCCTTTCTTGGCTGCAAGAAAGTTTGGGTTCAAGATAAAGAAATGGCAGAGAAGTTTTAGAGTATCTGATATTTAATTTTAAGCTGTTTGTGAAATGTAGTGTTGGATTCATACCAGCAGTTACTTCACAGTGGGAAATCCATTGATCTGCAGAGTGTAAATTAGCTTTTGGCATGTTTGTAGTACATTATGTTTGAAAAATTTTTTGTTCTTCATGGCCACAAAGCAATGCTATAAAAAGAAAGATCTTTTATGTGTATTTGTTTAGCTCCAGTGTTAGTTAAAAATGCATTGGGAGCCAGGTGCCGTGGCACATGCCTGTAATCCCAATAGCTCAGGAAGATGAAACAGGAGGATTACAAGTTCAAAGCCATCCTCAGCAACTTAGTGAGTCCCTACCAACTCAGTGAGACCCTGTCTCTAAATAAAATAAAGGGCTGGGGATGTGGCTCAGTGGTTAAGCGCCTCTGGGTTCAATCCTTGGTACCAAAAAAACAGATGCGTTGGGGTTATTCCTCGTGGAGTTGAAGCTGTATATGCAGTAAAGGAAGACACTGCTATACAGAAAAAGTTTAGAGAACTTCACAACTTTTTTATACAGTGTAATTTACATACTGATCTTGCTTAAGTTGTTGACGGAATAATTCAAGTTGTTAATTTGACGGAATAATTCAAGTTGTTAATATAATCTTATTGTAGCCATTGAGTGTATGTATATGTGTGTATAATCATATTAATATGAGAAGAAAGAGGCAGCAAATATGATTGCTTTCAACTGTGCCTTTTGAAAAATTTTTTCTACTAACTATATAATATAATGTGACTGGAAAGTTAATATTAAGATAAATACTTTAGGAGAAAACTATTGAATATATTGATTAGTAGTAATATAAATACCTTTAATTTTGTAAACATTAATAATGTATTAGTATGCTATTTGTTTTTAAATGGACATTTTGCTAATTGAGTCAGACCTTTTAAATCTGAACTGTTATTAAGGATGATGATCAGAAACCTCTGAGCATTTGTTTCTGTATCTAGGTTTAGCTACACCAGTAGACTTGAAACTGAAGTTGATCCCCATCTTACAGCATATGCACCATGATGCAATCCTGGCTTCCAGTGCTCGTCAGCTTTTACAACAGCTGGTCACGTCCTATCCTTCCACCAAAATGGTGATTGTTTCTTTGCACACTTTTACTCTGCTTGCAGCTTCATCTTTGGTTGATACACCTAAGCAGGTAATTTTTCTTTAAACTGCCTATTCTTTAGTGAACTTGCATGTTAAATACATGATTTTAAAAAACAAGCAGGTAACCCATAAGTTTTGATAACAAAGTCAGTTTATCTGATAAGGATCAGTAGAATTTTCTTTTTCCCCTCTGTATTCATACTGATTCTTGGGTGCCCTCAAGGAAAATGGAGTGTCAGGGAGTACATGGCAACATGTGAAGTTGGCAGGAAAGAAAGGATTTGAGTGTTAAATCCCTGTCCCTATGCTAGAACTGTATAGGTTAAATAGTAGTATTTTATATGCAAATATGGGTCCATAGCTGTTTAAGTGAGAAGGCTCTGATTTGACGTCTTGTCTCAAATATAAGAGTTACACTAAATAGCACTGCATCCCAAATGATAATTTCAGTGACAATATTTTTCACGGAGTGACTTTACTTCCTTTATAGATTCAACTTCTGTTGCAGTATTTGAAGAATGATCCCAGGAAAGCAGTAAAGAGGCTTGCTATTCAAGATCTGAAATTACTTGCCAATAAAACACCACATACTTGGAGTAGGGAGAATATCCAGGTATACAGAATTTTGAACATCAATATTTTATACAAAAATATAGTATAATATTATGATAGAATAAATTGTTTTGAATCATAATATTATATTGTCTCTGTCATCTTCTAAGTGGCTGATTATGAAAAACCTCTAATAAGAGCATTGTAATATTTGGCAGAAGTTATATTATAGATGGCAGAATACATGAAATTTCCATCTTTCAGTGGTTAAGCTTATTTAAAGTGAATGAGACTTATCTCTCAGTTTCTTAATTTTCCTGTAGCCTCACTGAGGCTAATTCAGAAACTCAATTAAATTATTTTTTCTGCTGACTCCTTTAGTCTGTGTAGGGAGAATAATTTAGGTGTTGATTGACTATGATTTATCATGGGGAAGATGCTAGATGGATAAATTGGCAAAGTACATTTCTCCTTTTCAGGAAGATAAAAAGATGTTTTTTTTTTTTTTTTCCTTTCTTTTCTTTTTTGTACCAGGAGTGCTTTTAGCACTGAGCCATGTCTCCAGCCCTTTTTATTTTTTTTCTTGGATAGGGTCTTGCAGAACCTCCCAAGCTGCTGGGAGTACAGGCATGTACCACCACACCTGACGCAAAAGATGTTCTTGAGTTTTCTTTAGTAAACACAAGCAGATCTCCCTCTAAGCTGTTGAGGTGACATCTTTTAAACCATTTCTTAGTTTAAATTTAATATTCTGTATTTATTTTTTAAAATAGAAAATTTGTTTACTCATTACTGATAACTGATATACTGTTTTCTTTTTTTTTAATATTTTATTTAGAGACAGGGATTTTTTTTTTTTTAAAGAGAGAGAGAGAGAGAGAGAGAGAGAGAGAGAGAGAGAGAGAGAGAGAATTTTTTTAATATTTATTTTTGGTTCTTGGTGGACACAACATTTTTGTTTGTATGTGGTGCAGAGGATCGAACCCAGGCCGCACGCATGCCAGGCAAGTGCACTACCACTTGAGCCACATCCCCAGCCCTGATATACTGTTTTCTAACTAAAGCTATTCAAAGTGAAATTATTAGAATTTGGTCTTTATTTTCATGGGTTTAATTTTTATCTCTTGTCATCATCTGAGATCCAGTGTAACAAAAATCTTTGAATTTCAGATAATGGAAAGCAAACTGCCGTTTTTCTGTTTGTATGCTTGCTATTTTCTAAACATGTTTCACTTTATATTATGATTTAATAGTCACATATATCCCAAGAGATAGGGGCAATTGTTAGTATTTGCTTTTAATAGATAGGCAATTAGGGTACAGAGAGACTTAATATGCTTAAGAGTGCTTCTTAAGAGAACTTAATTAAGCATTTAATTAAGAAAGCTTCTGTCCTGTGAGCCCTTATTTAGTGCTTTTCCTCCTAAATAATTCTGCCTTTCCAAAAAGAGAATGTGCCAAATTACGTTAGTCGTTTAAGGGAACTTGTGCACAAAACCAAAACCATAGTTAGAAAGATAAATGAGATGCACTATCTTATTCCTTCTCAGTTTTTTTCTTATTAGATAAATCATGCATACAGAAAAGTATATAAAATGTATGTTTAATATTTTAAATATTTAAAACTCAAGTAGCCACCATCTGGCTAGAAATAAAACATTGCACGTTGTAGACCTTATCTCTTTTCCTCTCATGCCCCTTCCTAATCAGAGCTTTACACCTATCCAAAGGAAACAACTGTCTTGATTTTTGAGATAATTATCTTTATTCTTCTTCAGTGTTTTACCATTATGTATTTCTTCCTAACGAATATTGTTTTTGCTTTTTTCTGTTCAACATTATGCTGACTAGAGTCATCGATGTAAGTTACATGGGTTTTTCTCCTGTTCATTACTATCTAGAATTCCATTGTGTGGTTATACTCTAGTTTATTTGCTCCTAATGGGTTATTTTCAACATGGGACTGTTGCAAACAATGGTGCCATAAGCACTCTTCTGTTTCTCTCCTGGTATACATGTGCAAATCTCTAGCAGGAATGAAAGTTCTAACTCAAAGAATATTTGTCTTTTCAAGCTGGGCACAGTGGCTGCCCAGGAGGCTATTCACGAGGCTGAGGCAGGAGAACTGCTTGCACCCAGGAATTCAAGACCAGTCAAAATAGTGAGACTTCATCTAAAAAAAAACAGAAAGAAAAGAAGTAATTGAACCAATTTACATTTCTGCTATGAGAGTGCCCATTGATCTATAGCCTTGCCAACATATACAAGTGTAAAATTATCAGAATTTTAACTTTTTGACAATTTAGAAATAGTACTTTTATTTGTAATTCCTTGATTAAAAAGTTGTATATATTTATTGACCATTTAGATTTCCTGTTTTTATGATATGGCTATTCAAGTCTCTTGCCACTTTCCTGTTGACTTGCAGTTACTATTTATGTGTGTTAGATAAATATACTTCGTTGATCCTTGGCAAATTAAGTCTTCTGGTGCATGAACTTGCTATATCTTCTCACTTATTTAGGCCTCTTTAATATATCTCTTGCCTAAGTCTGTTTTGTTTGCTATTAATATGGCTACTTCAGTTTTCCCCTGGATGTATTTACATAGTAGGTCATTTGCCATCTTTTTACATTGGCTCTTTGTTTCAGACATTTCTTATAATAGCATTTAATTGGATTATTTTTAATTCAGCCTAGCAGACTTTGTCATTTTCAAATGGAGACTTCGGTTCATTTACATTTACTATGATTTATTTCACATAAGAGTTTAAATCTACCATTTCATTTTGTACTATCTATATTTCTGTTCTTTTTCTCCTTTGAGGGAAAGGAGTATCTGCTTTCTGGATTGATTGTTTTTAATATCTTAACCATTCTTTATCCTTTGAATAATTTGGAAGTTTACAGTTTTCTTCCATTCCTTTAATTGTTAACCTAAAAATAAAGACATGCAGTTATTTTTCTTGAGTCTAGAAGTTAATTCTTCTACAAAGACCTTAGAACACACTCTAACTTTATTATACCTATTTTAGTCTGTTTTATGTTGCTTAATAACACATTCCACAGACTAAGTTTTAATAACAAAAACAAAAACAGACCTTTATTTTGGCTCACAGGGTTCTAAAGGTCTAAGGTCCAGAGACCATATCTAGTGATGGCAGATAGTGAAGATGCTGCAGGCTGTCACATGGCAAGAGTCAGGGAGCACACATGTATTTCTAATTCCTCTGATTTCTCTCCCTCATTTTATAAAGCCACCAGAATTCAATCATGGGGACTTCACCCTTTTGACCTTATCTAATCCTAATCACCTCTCAGAGGCCCCACCTTTAAATACCATATATTAAGTTTCACTCTCTTAATATCTCACAATGGGGATTAAATTTCAGGACATGAAACCTTGGAGACATACTAAAGCATATCCAATCCATAGCGACAATCTTCTAAACTGGTATGTATTGCTATATCCCCAAACCAAAATTTTTTGTTCTGAGACATGGCCTTACTTACTTGCTTGGGGCCTTGCTAAATTTCTGAGGGTGATATGACACACACAATTCTCCTATCTCAACTTGCCCAGTTGCTGGGATTACAGGCATGCACCACCACACCTGGCACATCATATGTTTTAATTCTGTTTTTTTCTGATTATACAATTTTGCTGTTGTTTTAGGATGCAGTGTTCATTTGGGCCTTCACTGTCTTTGCTCTTCTTGTATCTTTCTCCCCGGGATACTTTTTCTTCTGTCTTTGAAAAGTCTTTCAGTGAATCTGTGGTGGTAAACTCTCATGTTTACTTCTCTGAAAATGTCTTCATTTTTGTCCTCAATCTTTTATATATATATATTTTTATTAGTTGTTGAACCTTTATTTTATTTATTTATATGCAGTGCTGAGAACCAAACCCAGTGTCTCACCACATGCTAGGCAGGTGCTATACCATTGAACTACAACTGCAGCCCTTTGTCCTCCATCTTGAAAGATACTTTCTGTGGGGATAAAATTCCCAGGACATTAACATGCCATTCTGCTGTCTGCTTCCATTAATACTGCTGAGAAATAACAATACTTTCTTGAAGGCTTTCTTTTTTCTTTTAAAATTTTCTCTGGTTTGATGTTCTGCAGTTTCACCATGAAATGTCTGGTTGTGAATTTCTTACCTTTAAATTATCTAGAATTTATTGGGCTTCTTAGATCAGAAGATTGGCATCTGTCCACAATTCTGGGAAATGGTCAGTCATAATTCCTTCACATACTGCCCACTGTCTCATTTTTCCTCTTAGAGCCCAAATTAAATATTTGCTAGTACTTCATTTAATCCTCCATGTTATTTATTGTCTTATTTTCTACCACTTTGTGCAGTGTTCTGGATAATTTCTTCTTATTCACATTTTAGTTTAATAAATTATCTCTTCAGCTTATCTAAAGTATTTTCAGAACTTTCTCCGACAATTCTGTTGGTTCTTTGTCATAGACCATTTTTCCTTATAAACTTGGTTGTTTTGTTACTTTGAATTACTTATTTTTCTTGGAAAAGTATGTGTGGAAATTCTCTGAAGGCCAGAATGGAAGTACATTTCTCTCAAGAAGATTTGCCTCTGCTTCTGCTAGGTAGACAAGTGAGATTGGTGGTAAATGTTGTGGAGAAAAATAAAGATTGGGAAGAGGATTAGTGAGGGTGGAAGATGGAGGTTGTAATTTTAAATAGGTGGTAAGGGAAGTCCTTACTAAGAAGGTGACATTTGAACAAGCACCCAATTTCAACATTGAGGGCCTCTTAAGGAAGAGCCATACCAGCAGAAATAGCAGGAAAAAAGTAGGAGCATTCATGGGTGTGAGGTCAGTGTGACTGTAAATTAGGAGAAATTAATAGATTCTCATGTAGGTAGTTGGAGAGAGGAGCATTATACATGTGATGAATTGCCATTGGAAGATTTTGAGCAGAGAACATTATCTGACTTAAAATTTTAAAAGAATCTCTGGCTTAGCTATATAGAAACTAAATTGTAGGGGTGTAAAGACAAATGGAGAATATTTAATAATTGTGAATAATACTTAGAAAATACTGTGGTTACCTAAATTAGGGTGGTAGTGGGGGCTGTAGTGTGAAGTTATGATATTATAGATAAATTTTAAAGTCAGAACTGATGGATTTACTGACATATGCATAGTATAAGAGAAAGAAAAGTGGCTCTAAGGTTTTTGCCTTCAGTAAATGGAATCACCATGAACTTGAACAGGCAAGACTCTGGGAGTCTCGTTTCTTTAAGAAAAAATCAAAAGTTCACTTATGATCATTCATATAAAGTGTAGAGTGTAAGATATCAAAGATACGACTCTGGAATCGAATTGACAAATATAACTGACGTAATAAATATGAGAGTATGGATGATATTTAAAGCCATGAGACTGAATGACCCCCCTGGGGAGAGAATACTGCTAGAGGAGATTTAGGGAATGATGATATGAGAAAGATCCAGCAAAGAAGAACCAGTGATAAGTAAGTCAGTGTACTATTATTTTATAGGGAGAAGACCTTGATCAATTATATAAGATGCTGTAACTATTTTCTTCCAAGATGAGAACTGATAGTTTCCCTTACATGGAGCATTATAGTTATTGATGGGATTTGTTGTTACCTATTCACATGTGCACACAATATAACAATATAATTTGGCCAATATCACTCCCCAGCACTTCCCTCTTCCCTTCCTACTTTCCACCCCTTAGTACCTTTTCTCTACTGATCTTTTTTTTTTTTTTTTTTTAGTTATTGATGGACCTTTATTTTTTATTTATATATTTATGTGTGGTTCTGAGGATTGAACCCAGTGCCTCACACATGCTAGGCAAGTGCTCTTTCAGTGAGCTACAACCTCAGCCCTGCGTTTGATTTTTATGAGATTCATGCCTTTTTCCTTTTTCCTCTCTGACTTTCACATATGAGAAAACAGATAACCCTCAACCTATGAGTTTCACTTATTTTGCTTAACATGATATTCTTGAATTTCATCCATTTTCCTGCAAATGCCATAATTTCATTTTTCTATATGGCTGAATATTACACCATTGTATATTTATACCACATTTTCTTTATCCATTCATCCATTGATGGACACCTGGGCTGGTTCCTTAGTTTGTCTATCGTGAATTGTGATGCTATAAACATGGGTATGCTTATATCACTGTAGTAAAATGACTTTAATTCTTCAGGGTAAATACTGAGAAGTAATACAGCTGGATCATGGTGGTTTCATGACTAGTCTTTTGAGGAGCCTCCATACACTGATTTCCATAATGGTTAAACTAATTTACAGCCCCACCAACAGTATAAGTTTCCTTTTTCTCCACATCCTCTCCCGTATTTATTATTGTTTGTATTCTTGATAGCTACCATTGTATTCTAGCTGGTGTGAGTTGAAATCTCACTATAATTTTCATTTGCATTTCCCTAATTGCTAATGATGTTGAACATTTTTTATTTGTTGGCCATTTGTATTTCTTTTTTTGAGAAGTGTGTGTTTAATTCATTTTCCCGTTTATTATTTGATATTTTGGTGTAGAGGTTTTTGAGCTCTTCATATATTCTAGATAGCTACTCTTCTGACAGGGGATTAATATCTAGCAAAGATTTTTCTTCCATTCTCTGAGTTCTCTCCATATTCCTAATTGTTTTCTTTGCTCTGTGGAAGCTTTTTAATTTGATGCTGTCTCATTTATTAACTCTTGGCATTATTTCCTGAGGTTTAAGGGTCCTGTTGAGAAAGTCCTTTTCTGTGCCTAAAAGCTAGAATGTTGATTCTATGTTTTCTTCTAGGAGTTACATAGTTTCTGCTCTAATTCCTTGGTCTTTAATCCATTTTGGGTTGATTTTTGTACAAGGTGAGAGATAAGGGTCTACTTTTATTCTTCTATATGTGGATAACCAGTTTTCCCAATACCATTTGTTAAAAAGACTGTCTTTTCTCTAGTGTATATTTTTGTCACAGTCAGATGACTATCTGTGGGTTGATCTCTGTGTCTTCTAATTTGATGCTGTCTCATTTATTAACTCTTGTGTCATTGGTCTATGTGTCTGTTTTTATGCCAGTACCATCCAATTTTTGTTACTATAACTCTGTAGAATAATTGGAAGACAGGTATTGTGACGCCTCTAACATTGCTTTTCTGGCTTAGCATTGCTTTGTCTATTCTGGGTCTTTTATTCTTCCAAATGAATTTTAGGACTGTTTTTTTCTAGATCTGTGAAAAATGTCATTGTTATTTTGATGGCAATTGTATTGAATCTGTATATTACTTTTAGTAGTATGGCCATTTAACAATATTAATTCTGCCTATTCATGAATATAGAAGGTCTTTCCATCTTTTGAGGTCTTCTTCAATTTCTTCAGTGTCCTATAGTTTTCATCATAGAAGTCTTTTATCATCTTGGTTAGATTTATTCCACAAATAGGACTTTTATCAGTAAAGTTTCCTCTGTCCTACTTAGAACTTTGTTTTCAAATTATTTGTATGTTATTATTATTGCCACTTGTTTCTTTTTCTTTACATGTCTCTCAAGTCTTTGCCAATTTTATTTTCCTCCCCCCTCTGTCATTTAATTCTGATCCTTTATAGTTCTACCTCTTTTGACTTAAATCTAAGTCTTTTAAAAATGTAACATATCTTATTTATATTTATTTAACAGGTTTTCTTTCATCTTATTTTATGCTGTTTGTAATTCTGTTTCCTTTGTTCATTGCTTTTTTCTCCCGTTTTGATCAAGTTTTGTTTTTTTTCTCTCCAAGTGAATGAACACATTTTAGTATGCTAATTAAACTTACTATATTTGTTTTACCTACCTCTATATTCAGTATATAAATATAAGAACCTATGCATCTCTATTAACATTAAGAATGAAAAGTTTGGTAGTTGAAATGTTATAAATTTTAGCAGGCTGAAATTCTCCTTTTTCTATTCCCTTAATCTCCTTTACCCCTGTGTTTTATTAAAATACTCTGGAATTTAATTTCCAAATCATTTTTTATACTGCAAGTTTTTTTATAATAATTTTTTTCATTGAATTCCACAACCACATTGATGGTATTTTTAAACATAATTATTTTGTTGATTTCACAGCTATTTCTTCATTTTTTTTATGCCACATCTTCCTTTATCTTGAAATTTTTAATTCTAATTTATCTTGTGGCTTTTTATTTGTTTGTGTTTTTTTATTGAACATATTTTTTTAAATGTTTATTTCTCCTACAAATAATTTTTTTCCCATTTATCAGAAACACTAGTCTATTGATTTTAATTAAATGGATATAGTCAAATAACATTTTTAAAGGGGGAAAGTATGTTTTGAAAATACTGAAATACTTCAAGAGAACAGTTTTAATGATTTAAGCCTTATAGAGTAATAATGTGTTTGTTTTAAATTTGAATTTTACTCTTAATTACCAAGAGTAACTGTACTTCTAGGGCTTTTCCATCCTTCCCTACTTCTTTCCTTTCTTCCTTCCTCTCAACTAATCTTAATCATTGCTAATTGATTTTGAGTTTTGGTATTTCAAGATCAAATTGTGTCCATTTCATTGCTGCTTTTTAAAAAAATTTTTTGAGAATTTTTTTTAATATTTATTTTTCAGTTTTCAGTGGACACAACATCTTTATTTTATTTTTATGTGGTGCTGAGGATCGAACCCAGTGCCCCGTGCATGCCAGGCGACTGCTTGAGCCACATCCCCAGCCCTTCATTGCTGCTTCTAATGCTTAGTTTTATAAATTCCATGTGGAATCTGTATACGGGGTAAAAGCGGGAGTTCATAACCCACTTGAATCAAACCGTGTAATATGATGTATTAAGAACTATGTAATGTTATGAACGACCAATAAAAAAATAAAAAATAAAATAAATTCCATGTGGAATCACATATCTTATTAAACATAAGACTTTCATTCTGAGTGTTTTAAAAGCCTAAAGAAAGAAGAGGCCTAAATGAAGGCCCAAGTATTGTTTTATTATTAATGTAGTCAAAAATAGAATAAGTTCCTAACTCACAAGCTAACTTTTAATGTGTTTATAATTTCCTTTGGCTATTTTTGATGCCTTGCTAAAATAAGTAGTTGGTATTAGTCTGTATAATTAGTTTACAATATTCTGATTGCATAGTCTCATCTGAAGGGGATATTGACTTATGCAGCTTCTGTTACAAAGCAAACTTTTTTTTAAGTTTATTGTGGATATTCCAAAAGATATAATTTTATTTTTGGCATTATCTCTCTTGAGAGTTTCTGATTTATACCTTACCCAGTACTAAGAGGAATGACAAGTTAGGAGATCTTTTAATCAGTTCTTTTAATAATCTTTTTCTTTGTAGTTAGTACAATGTAAACATAGAAAATTCACTGTCTCTGACAGAATACTTTCAAACATACGTGTGTGTGTGTGTGTGTGTGTGTGTGTGTGTATTTTTTTCCCCCTTTAAACTTTAAAGGTTATAGGCTTTTTTCTGGAACACATCCCTGGCGGCAAGTCTGATTCTAGGGTAGAGAAGAAGCCCCTGTTTAGAGACTGACCTAGAAAACAGCAATTCAGGCCAGGGCTTCTGATTGAGCAGTGAGTAAAGCCAACAGAGACAGAAATTTAGACCAGATAGTTCATGAGGAAGACAGTGGTGGTAAATGAGAAAGGGGACTCTATTTGAAGAGCTAGTCTTTCTTTTTTGTTGATACGAAAAATGGTCATAGTAAAAATAATTATGTTATAGGTAATGTCCTTGAAACAGAAACTTGAACCAGATTTCATCATTCAAAGTATGATTGATGTGCCATCTCTAGAGCACTTCATGATTTGCTCTGTCAAACTTACTTATTTGAATCAGTGAATCTTGAAATCATTAGGTACTTTTAGATACCTAGTAGTATGCTATCTGACAGAAATAAGAAGATAACATTGTAAGTAATTTTACCATGAGATTTTTCTAATTATTCTTATTTATTTGTTTGTTTGTTTGTTTGTTTATTTATTTATTTCTGTGGTACAGGGATCCAACCCAGGGCCTTGTGCATGCGAGGCAAGCACCCTACCAACTGAGCTTTATCCCTAGCCTTTCTAATTTTTTTCAAATATTAAAATTTCTCTTTTTTAAAAGTTATTATTGGGGCTGGGGATGTGGCTCAAGTGGTAGCGCGCTTGCCTGGCATGCGTGCGGCCCGGGTTCAATCCTTAACACCACATACAAAACAAAAGATGTTGTGTCCACCGAAAACTAAAAAATAAATATTAAAATTTCTCTCTCTCTCTCTCTCTCTCTCTCTCTCTCTCTCTCTCTCCTCCTTTCTCTCTCTTTAAAAAAAAAGTTATTATCATCATCATCTTATATAAATTACCTCATTTACCTTCCTGATAGTCACAAAAAGATAAGTTTCAGTTATATACAGACCATGTCAGACATAATTTTGGTACATAAATACAAGATACAGTCCCTAACTTCTGGGGCTATTTGATTTTAGTCCTAACTCACAAGCTAATTAACAATACAAGGCAGGACAGTTTAGGCAATAAAAAAATGAACAAATAGAAGTGGCCTCAGCATTTGAGTTAATAAATTAAAATATAGCATTAACTAATAATTACTTTTATTTTTTGTATTTTTATTCTCTCTAAGTATATACTCCCACTATATATATAATAGTGGGAGTCATTTTTACATATTTGTACATGCACACAATATAACAATATAATTTGGTCACTTTCTTTAAAAAGTACTTTTTTTTTGGTTTCTTTTTGATACTGGGAGTTGAACCCAAGGGCACTTAAGCAAGCCCTTTTTATTTTTTATTTTGAGACAGGGTCTCATGCAGTTGTTTAGGGCCTCGTTGAGTTGCTGAGGCTGGTCTTGAACTTGGAATCCTCCTGCCGCAGCCTCCTGAGCCTCTTGGATTATAGGCCTGTACCAGGATGCCCAATGAAAAATGCTTTCTTTTGAACTTCAAAAAACAGCATTTGTAGCTGCTTTATTTTCTCCATACTCTACTATTCCTTTTATACAGTTGCCTTTAGATGTGTTCTTAAGCTAAAACCAAAGACTTTTTCTTCCCTTTATCGTCTTGTATTTTTGGTACATGTGACACTGTCAATCTAGCCCTTCTTTTGGCTTCTTTGGCATTTAACTATCTTCACTCATTCTTTATAGTCTAAGCTGTATCTTCTCTGTGTTTTTCTCACTGTTCCTTCTCCTCGGGAGTTGAATTCTTGGCCTGCATTCTTCCATTTATTCTCTGTCATTCTGATGACCTCTTATAATGCCAGTATGTAGATCCTCCAACCATATACTTAGTCCTTTTAGTTCAGCTTCTTCATTGCTCTCTAATATAGTAGCTTGTATAGGTTGCAAAGTACAACTTTCAGTAACTATATAAAAACCTTACAGACAATAAATGCCCCTACTTTAAGTTTAATTCAAAGTTCTTTTTTTTTAAGAGAGAATTTTTTAATATTTATTTTTTAGTTCTTGGTGGACACAACATCTTTATTTTTATGTGGTGCTGAGGATCGAACCCAGCGCCCCTTGCATGCCAGACGAGCGCATTACCGCTTGAGCCACATCCCCAGCCCAAATTCAAAGTTCTGATGCTGGTGCATTTATGTAGTCAAAATTCCAAAGCTACAAAAAAGTATAGAATGAAATATATTCTCACCTACTGTTCTTCCATCTATACAGCATTTTTACCCATTGGCTATCAAAATCTAATTTCTTGCCTATTTTTTTCACAGATATTTTATATGAAAACCTGCAATTCTTACATTTATCCCATTTTATAGGCAAAGAAGTTGAGACTCAAAGATTTCAGTTAATTGGCTCTAATCAAAGAGATGGCAAATGGCAGAGCCAAAATTCTGATGTGAGTCTTCCAACTAAATATCTGTTATATCTTAGTTTCCAAATGCCTGATGAATATTTCTTCTTAGACTTAATATCTTATTTTCTGACATTCCTCTATAGTTGACCTACTTCATAAATTTTCAGTCTTTATAAATAGAATCAACATTATGTGGTCACCAGATTTGAAATTTTATAATCACTATTGAATGCTTCTTGTTCATTCTATTTTGTTATCTTTTAAATGTTTCTCACTAGCTGGGAGTGTGTTTTTAGTATGCACAAGGCCCTCTATTTGATCCCCAGCATCACAAGAAAAAAACAAAGTAAAATATCTCATACTTATCTTCTAATGTTCATTCCTACTACCTACTGAACTCTAACTCAGGCCATCTTCATTGCCTGCTGGAATTACTGCCATAGTCTATGGATTGTCCTCCTTAGCTTTCAATTCTCTTGTGAACTTACGTTGTTTCCCATTGCCAGAATACTCTTCCCTAACTCTGTCATCATTCCTCTCCATGGCTTCCTTTAATCGTTTTTCATCAAGCTGAAGTTACTGTGCCTGACATTCAAGAGCCTCCTAATCTGACTTAATTCTCTCTCTCAGCTTCCATCCATTTTGAACATATTTCCTCTTGGAAACAAATAAACACTCTATATTCTGGCTTAATTGTTTGCATTACCTAGACTGTCTTCCTTTTCCATTTCTACAAATCCCCTGCTTCTTTAAGGTCTATTCCTTCCATGATGGTTTTTATTGCTGCTGCCATTTTTGTTGTTAATTCGATTTTTCTTTCAATTGAAAAATATGCATACATGCACATGATAAATTCCTAGAGTTCAAAGTATTATAGTGAGTAATATTAAATATGTTTATCTGTATATCCTCCTAATCTTACTCACCCATACGCAAGAATTTGTACATCTTTTTTATCTGTGCAAATGAAAATATACTACATGCATGTTCTGAACCTTTTGCCCTTAGTGTATCTTGGAAATTGTCTCATATTAGCAGGTAGAGCTATTACTTTTTTTTACTTACATAGTATTGCCTTTATACTACCAGTCCTCCATTGATGGAGGTTATGAGTTGCTTCTAACTTTCAATAATTTTTACTGTTACTGTTAACATTGCTACATTGAATATTTTGTAAAATTAACTTTTGTGTAGGTGTGTAATCCCAGTGACCCAGGAGACAGATAGGAGAATCGCAAATTTGAAGCCGCCTCAGCAATTCAGCAAGGCTCCTAGGCAAATTAATGAAACCCTTTTTAAAAAAAGACATGGCAGGGGGCAGACAGAATATGTAGCTCAGTGGTAAAAAGTGTCCCTAGGATCAATCCCCAGTACTAAAAAAAAGGAAGAAAGTAAAAGAAAAAAAAATTACCTTTGTGAACATAAATTTTTGAATTGCTGAGTTCAATAATATGTATTTTTAAACTTTTGAGAGTTAATGCCAATTATCCATCAATGCAGTTTACACCATTTTACCCTTTATCAGTAATGTGTGAAAGTACCTACTTCCCCATACTCTTCAATGTTACGCATTAACCTTGATCCATCTGAAAAGCAATACTTCCTTTAATTTAAATTTTTGAAAATATGAATTAGGTTAAACATCTTACTTTTAAAGCCTATATATAAGTTATTTCTGTGAATTGCTGATTTTTATTGGATTTTGCCTATTAATAAGAACTTTTTGTGTGTGGTTATTGACCTTTTATTGATCTTATGTGATATAATTTTTTCCGATTTTGTCAGTTATCTTTTTACTTTTTGTTTTTCCATGTTAATGCCTAGCATTTTTTACAGTTCTGTTTTTTTTTTCTTTTATTAACCATAAACAGATTTAGTTTTATTTTACTCAAATGACTGACCAATTGTCCTTCAAATTTATTCAATGATCCTTCTGATTTGAAATGCCATTATTATATATTAAATTCTAATGTATATTTGACTCTGTTGCTTTCCAGATTTTTATCTGGATATTTTCTGATTTTAATTTTTCCATGTGCTCTTTGGTATCAAATCTCCTCCAAAATTTTGTTGGTGTTTTAATTAGAATCTTACTAAACTTATTGGTTAATTTAACCATTTCCAAAATTTTATTTTTTATTTTCCCCTAGACTTTAAGTTTTGTTCATTTTCTGAAACTCTGCCTTTGTGGGAGCATGGAATTAGCCTCATTTTACAAGAAAATTGTTCCACTGTATTGCACGTAGTCATGTTATGCAGAGTCCTATCACACAGGCTAGGCAAGAGTCACCATGCTATGAGCATATATCCATAGTTCACTGCAATGAAAGAAAAACTAACATTTAGTTTTTAGTTAATACTTCAGACAATTACAGTTAGGAATAGAGTAAATGACTAGAAATGAAGGATAGCTGTACTTATTTAAAAATTAGATAGAGTGGTCACATACTCGATGTTTTTAAATACACATACATAACATACTTATATATCTTAGGTAAATAAAATGGTTTATAATAGTTTTGCATTTATAGAAAAATGAAGAAAATAGTACACATACACTACACCCAGTTTCCCCTATTGTTGACATTTTTATAGTAATATGGTACACTTGTTATAAAAGAACCAATACTGGGCTGGAGATATAGCTCAGTTGGTAGAGTGTTTGCCTTGCATGCATAAGGCCCTGGGTTTAATCCCCAGTACTCCCCCCCACACACACACACACAAAAGAACCAATACTAATACATTGTTTATTATTATTATTATTATTATTTAAAGTGCATCTTTTATTCAAGTTCCTTTTGTTTTTACCTAGAATCCTTTTTCTGTTCCATGATGCTATATTATATTTAGTTATCATGCTCCTTCGGCTTCTCTAAGGATTTTGGCTGTTTGACCTAAGTTTTTTAATCATGGGTTAAATTCCTTTTGTATGATTTTTCTAAAAGCTAGAAAATTTAAATGGAGTTGACAATTTAGAGGTATATTGATGTTTCAAATTCTGTGTTCATTTCTCTTCACATTTCAGGCACTCTGTGAATGTGCTCTCCAGACTCCTTATGACAGCTTAAAGCTGGGGATGTTGTCTGTCCTTTCCACACTATCAGGGACTATTGCCATCAAACAGTACTTTAGTTTAGCTCCAGGTAAGGAAGAGATAATGTGGCTAAGTCTTTTATCTGTGTTTATGTCTCAAGTTATTTCCTCTGTGAAGTTTTAAATCTGGGAAGGTTTTAGTCTCATACTCCTCTGTATGCTAGTGATTTATTTGAAAATGATTTCTTAACTAATATTTATGAAAATAAAATCTTACCTCCTTCATCTTAACTCACAGATACTACTTCTCTGATTTGTCCTTTTTGAATTATATGCGAGTGAAACAATGTTTTTGAGGTTGCTTAAAATAGGTGATTTGCTTTTATGTCTCTGACTCAAAATGCCCTTTAATTTAAGTACATTTCAAAGGCCAATGGGTGGTGAATTTTAAAAACAAATGTCATATGCTTCCTTGTAGGTGTAAATTATATCTCTGGAAAATGATTAAAATTTTATTACAGTTCAATAATGCTTTTCTAGTTGCTTATTCACAATTATTAACTCTAAAACGCTTTTATTAATACTCAGTGAGGAACCTGTTTACCTAACAGACTTAAGGCTACAGTTCTTTGTTCTAATGAAAATGTTGTGAAATCTCTTTTGCTTCCTTTTCTAGTCAGTTAATTTGAACTGAAATAATTAAAGAACTGTAGTGTACATTTATTTGTCCTTTTTATGGCTGCATATGATGATTTTATTGAGTAAAGGAAATTTCCTGCCATATTAGTCTTACTAGGAAGCTAAAAAGACCTGATATTCTATTGCCACGCCTCCCTTAACAGCTAATATGCACATTTGTGGCCTGAATTTAATTAATCATTCCCATGCCACAGACTAAATTTGGAGCAGTAGTAAGAAGTAGGGAAGATATGTTGCTGTGTCTCCAGAATGAGATCAGTAGTACCAAAAAAAAAAAAAAAAAGAAAGAAAGAAAGAGAAAGGAAGGAGGAAAAGAAAAGAAATTATATACACAATATCATTTATAGCATCATTCATGTAATAGCAAAATATTGTGCATTGGTGGAGCATCATAAAAATGTCTGTCAATAAGGTATTCATTAAAGAAATTACAATATATTATTGCAATAGAATTCATGCAATTTTCATGCAATTTATTAAAAAGGAATGTGGCATGAAACAGTCTTGATAATACTTAAAGAAAATTATAGTAAGGTGTAGAATAGTGGATAAAAAAGGGAAAAGCAAGGAATAAATATGCTTGCAAATAATAACCTAAGAAATTGGTAGCATTAGGTGGATGAGGGAGACTTTTTTCTCACTAATCTTTTCTACTATTTGTTGTGCCTTTAGAACTGTGTTTTTAATCTTAGAAAATTATTTCTAAATAAGTCAAAATTATTAAAATAATCTTATTCTTTAAAAAGTTAACAGTAAGTTCTTGCTGATTTGTGGGATTTGGGAAGATTTTGTTTTCTTCCTTGAATTTTCCTACCTTTTTCAAGTTTTCTATGGGGATTATTAATAAGGAGAAAAAGAAAAAAAGCAATTTATAAAACATGTTTTCAAATTTATAGAGGAATCTGCATTGTCTTTATCACATGAGCAAGAAAAATTAGAGAAAATACAATTTTCATAATTTAAAAAAAGAATATATACTTTCATCTTTCTAATATTTTGCCTATCTTAAAAGCACTGAGAGTTTTACCTAAGCTAATATTTTTGTGTTAAACTAGAAATCAATAAGATGACCATATAACAACACTGTCTAGGGTAATCTTGGTTTATACCTATTGTAATTAATTATTATTAATAGTGTTCCTGTCAATCTCAAAAAACATGGTCACCTTTGGTATGAAAAACAAGGTTGAAGTTGACAAGAGTCATGGAGAAATAAGCAGAGGAAATTAAGACAAGAATGACAAATTCTTCTAATAAGATAAACAAGCTTAAATCTCTTTATTCCTCTTGAAACTCATCCAGTTATAACTGGGATCTTCTCTCCTGTAAATTAAAATAGTCACAACTCAGCCCTCCATAGCAGAATTTGATATGTGAATTTAAAAAGTTGCTGCAATTTGTAGCGTAGAACTTAAGATACAAAGCACAAAAATAGCGCATTTGTAACAAATAGACCTTGATGGCAGGCTACTTAATATCTTTGACTTCTTCTATAAAAATAGAGTATTGAATCATGTGATCCCAGAATTTCCCAGCTCTGTATTCAGGAATTCCTATATTTGCTCTCTTCAAGGAGTGGTTTTATCTGACAAGAATCCTACAGTGACATCCATCTTAATCCATTTCCTTTAGAATTCCCAGGATACTATCTATAGTTTTTTTGGATTTTACACTTTTTCTGTCAATTTTTATTAATATTTTTATGGGAAAGTCCTATATTGATTTTAGATCATAGTCAGTACAAAACTTCTAGCATATACCTGATGTACCTTGATGGGTAAAGAGAAATGGTGGCAATAGGGGTCAAGGTAAAAAAAATTTGTCAAATTTATTGTTAGGGATTTTCTCATTAAACTTAAACTGAACTTATAAACTGAACCGCTTTTGAGCTATATGAATGAATTATAATCTGTCTTGCTTTTTTCAACTTGTTCAGGAAATGTGGGTTCTTCCCCTAGATCTTCTGATTTAGTCAAATTAGCCCAAGAGTGCTGTTACCATAACAACAGGGGCATTGCAGCTCATGGAGTAAGAGTCCTAACAAATATAACTGTTTCTTGTCAAGAAAAGGGTAAGTTTGGTCAAGACTCAAACTATATATAATTTTGGATTAGGGCTTGGGCAGAATTCTGTGTTTGGTTTTTTAATATCTTATTATTTTTACCCTATGTGCTTTGATCAATAGTTGCTTCCTTCTAAAGTGTTCTTAGAGCAAGCTTCCCAAGGCTACTTAGTCCTTGTGAAAAATAATAAAAATTTGAGGACTTTGATACTGAGATTGTGAAAGTGAAAGGTTTTAGGAAGGCCAGGCACAGTGGCACATGCCTGTAATCCCAGCAATTGTGGAGGTTAAGGCAGGAGGAACACAAATTTGAGGCCAGCCTCAGCAACTTAGCAAGGCCCTAAACAACTTAGTGAGACTCTGTCTCAAAAAATAAAAAGGACTAGGGATGTAGCTCAGTGGTAAGGCACCCTTGGGTTTGAAGGAAGGAAGGTTGGTTGGTTGGTTTTAGGAGCATTATCTCTTTCCTCACACTGTTTACCTTTGCATGTGTGGTGTTGTGGACAGGGATTGCTTAGAATTCTACCTCAGTGGTATAAGACAGTGTCTTCATTTATACAGAAACCTAGAAAGGTTATTTAATTAATCAAGGTGTTTAACAAGTAATTTCACTAGAAGCAAAGTAAATTAACAGAACAATGTGAACTAAATTTTCTTTTTCTTTTCTTTTTTCTTTTTTTGTACCTGGATTAAACCCAGAGAGGCTTAACCACTGAGCCACATCCCCAGCCCTTTTTAAATATTTTATTTAGTGACAGGTCTTACTGAGTTGCTTAGGGCCTCGCTGAGTTGCTGAGGCTGTCTTTGAATTTATAATCCTCCTGTCTCAGCCTCCTACGCCACTGGAATTACAGGAGTGCACCACTGTGCCTGATTGTGAACTAAATTTTCACAAAACTCATCTCTAGACAAACGTAGTATTAAACTGATTGATATAGTTAATGAGGACATGCAAAGAAAATTACGTACTTTTTTGTATATTCCTAACTTTTTTTTTGTAGTTGTAGATGGACAGAATGCCTTTATTTTGTTTATTTTTATGTTGTGCTGAGGATCAAACCCAGTGCCTCACGCATGCTAGGTAAGCGCTCTACCACTAAGCGCCAGCCTATGTTTCTAACTTTTGACCATGTTCAAGAACAGAAAATGCATCTTGAACACCCTGTTTCAGTGCTTATTTTGATTTTTATTAAGTAGTACAAGCTCAGGAGCCCTTCTTATCCCCACCCCCAGCCTTCAAAACGGCTTATTTCTAGTACCTATAATTTTTAAAATATTTTTTTAGTTGTAGATAGACACAATACCTTCATTTTGTTTATTTATTTAATTTTTAATGTGATGGTGCCAGGGATCGAACCCCATGCTTCATGCATTCTAGGCAAGTTGCTCTACCACTGAACCCTAACCCCAACCCCATAGTACCTGTATTTTTCTAGCACTACCACCTTCCTTGGTCTTTTACACTATTTGCCAAGATCCTACACTAACTCAAGAAACATTTCTTAGCCAGGCACCATGGCTCATACCTGTAATCCCAGTGACTCAGGAGACTGAAACAGAAGGATGACAAGTTTGAGGCCAGCTCAGCAAATTAGTGAGAACTTCAGCAATTTAGACTTGTCCTAAAATAAAAATAATAATAATAAAAAGAATTGGGGCTGGGTACAGTGGCACATGCCTGTATCTCAGCAGCTTGGGAGGCTGAGGTAGGAGGATTGCGAGTTCGAAGCCAGCTTCAGCAATAGCAAGGTGCTAAGCAATTCAGTGAAACCGTGTCTCTAAAATAGGGCTGGAGATGTGGCTCAGTGGTTGAGTGTCTCTGAGTTCAATCCCTGGTACCAAAAAAAAAAAGGACTAGGGATATAACTCAGTGGTAAAGTGCCCCTGGATTCAATCCCCAGTACCAAACACAAGAACAAAAATATTTCATAAAATTTTATGTTGGTTCTGATTTGAATAACTTAAACCAATCTTATTTATGGCATAATAAAAATATCTTCTTCTATGTAATATATAAGACTGCTGTATGTTCTCAGATATCACATATAATGTAATGTAAATACAATTAAAATTCATTTGTGATAATCTAGACCCTCCAGGGATATTGTAGCTGTATGGTAATGAAAAGATGCAGAACTACTGCTAATATGTGAAGCACCTAAGGGGACGGTGTCGTGCCTTAAGGTCAGACTGGAAACATTAATAAGTTTGTGTAGAGTCACCATTACTTCATAAAAGTGGTTAATTTGTCAGAAACTGATAACTATTATATCTGAGGTGGAAGTAGACAATCTGCATAATTTATGTCTGATTAGGAAGATTAACATATACTGCATAGTTTTTCTATTCTTAGTATTTTCCTTAGCTAAGCTGGCAGTGCTATTTCAATTTTGCTTTATTTGTAACTTTATGGGTTTAGCTCTTTGATTTAGTGTGTATATTTTTATAATCTTCAATGAAGTGGTAGAAAAAAAGAAGTCTGAAGATAGCCTTTACATCTCAAAAATAATTTTGCATATGCTTTTTCAAGGAGGTTTAGCTTTACACATTTAAGCATTTTCTGTATCTTAGTCATATGTGTGTGTGTGTGTGTGTGAGAGAGAGAGAGAGAGAGAGAGAGAGAGAGAGAGAGAGAGAGAGATTGTCTACTTAATCACCCTAAAACTTAGTGCTTTTTTTTCTAGATCTTGTGGCATTGGAGCAAGATGCTGTCTTTGGCCTGGAATCCCTTCTGGTGCTTTGTAGTCAAGATGATAGTCCAGGTGCTCAGGCCACTTTAAAGGTGAAAATATCATTTAATATAATGCCTGTTTTCATTGCCTAAACTAGGGAGTGGCAGTCTTTCAGGAAAGGGTCAAATTATTTTAAGTTTCGTAAGGCCATACACTCTCTCTCTCATAGGTACTCAGTTCTGCCACTATAGGGCAAAATCTGCCATGGAAAAAATGTTTAAGGTGAGGAGAGGATATCTGTTCCAGTAAAATTTTATTTACATAAAATAGGCAGAAGACTAAGTTTGCCCAACAAACAAGTTTGTCAGCTCCTGGTTTAAACAAGCATTTGCCCTAGATCTTCACTTTGAAAACAGGCTTTTGATAGCCTTGGCCCATTTTGTTATCAGTTGTCAATATTAAGTTGTAATAGACACAAAAGATGGTCCTAGACACTATAAAGTTAAATAGGCAGAACTCAGACTCTTAGAAATTTTAATCTGAGGTAACACTGTTGAGGCCACAGTTTTAGTTAGATTTTTTGCTGCTATAGCCAGTACACCTTAAAAGAATAATGTAGAGGAGGAGAAGTTTATTCTGGCTTATGGTTTCAGAGGTCCAGTCCATAATGGTTGGTCAGCTCCATAGCTCTGGGCCCAAGGTGCTGTAGAACATTATGGCAGAAGGGCATAACAGAGGAAAGCTACTCATAACATGACAGCCAGGAAGCATAATCTATATGTACTGTACTCACCAAGAACAAAATATAAACCCCAAAGACACACCCCTAGTGACCCGTTATCTCCAGCCACACCCTTCCTGCCTATAGTTACCACCTAGTTACTGCATATCAGTGGGTTAATTCTCTAATTAGGTTACACCTCTCAGAGTCTAAACATTTCAGCTTTTGAGGGACACTTCATAGCTAAACCATAATAAACACACAAAAAATGATGAAATGACTATAGCCAAGCTCGTTAATTAGTATTCATTATTTTTTTTTTTAATATAGAAGCCCTAGTTTATAAGCAAAGGGAATAACCATTAAGAATTTTCACTTGTGGTCAGTGTGGTAGTGCACACCTGTAATCCCAGTGACCAGAAAGGCTGAGGCAGGAGGGGATTACAAGTTCAAGGGCAGCCTAGGCAACTTAGTGAGACCATGTCTCAAAATAAAAAGGGATAAGGATGTAGCTCAATGGTAAAGCATCCAGTACTGCCAAAAAAAGAAAAAAGAAAAAGAAAAGAATTTTCACTTTAAGTAAAAAAGTTATTTTAGATATGTTTTAGATTTTCAAAAGTGAAATGAAATACTGTTATTGGAGTGAAACATGAAATGTAATCTGTGATGATGCAAAATTAGTAATTGAAAAAACATAGGTAATACAAGTAAAAGCTGTTAGATGTACATTGAAGAATATAAGAACTTTAGAACTTACATTGAAGAATATAAGAACTTTAAGTTACGGTTTGAAAGAGACATTGACTCATTTTGCATGTTAAGAAAAGTTGTGATGTGATCATAGGGATGAATACTAAAAATGGTAATACCATTAATAATAGTTGATGTAGAGGTGGAGGAAGGAAATAGACAACATGTGTGTTTGACAATACATTCTGAGAGGATCTTTTCCTTAGAATCACAGTACATTTAAAACAAATTTTAAAGGAAAAAACAAATCCCTTTGAAGATTGTAGGTTTCCATAAAACATTGGACTCGAAACAGTGGCATAGATAATTAAGAAAGGTCTCTTGTTAGAGGAGTTTCCCAACTGGAGTAGGATATTGACATTCATAAAAGGGACTATAGTACCAAGCCAAATACACCAAAATCTCTGGTGTATAAACAAAGGAACAATTCTAATGAGAGGACAAAGTTGGGAGTGAGATTATTTTAATGTAGAATATTAGAGAAGGCTTCAATGAGTTGATGTTATATGAGTTGACCCTTGAAAGATAGATTAGAATTTTAGTAATTAAGGAAATTATTCAAGCCCAAGGGACCACTGTTACAAAAGACTTGAAAGCAGCAGTTCACCTGTTACGTAGGAAGAATGGTGAGTAACCCATTGTGACTAGATGACATAATAGGAAATTGGAAAAGTAATTGTACACTTAACTTTTTTTCACTGTAACCAAAATACCCAACAAGAACAACTTAGAGTAGGAAAAGTCTGTTTTGGCTCATGGTTACAGAGGTTCAGTCCATGGTTGGCCAGTTCTTTTACTCCAAGCACTGAGGTAAGGCAGAACATGGTGACAGAAGGGCATGGCAGAGGATAGCTGCTTGCTTCATCGTAGCCAGGAAGCAGAGAGAGAGAAAGAGCACAAGGCTCCAGGGACAAAATGTAAACCCCAATTGCATGTATCTAATGGTTTGTTTCCTCTGGCCGCAAGCTACCTGCTTATAGTTACTAATCTAGCAAATTAATGAATCCACTGATTAGTTTACAGTTTTTATAATCTAATCATTTCCACTCTGAATATTCCTTCGTTGCCTCACACATGAGCTTTTTTGGGCGTGGGTGCCTCATATCCAAACCATAACAAGCTAGATCATGCATAATATCAAATATCATGCTAAAAAACTTGGAATTGATTTTATAGATAGATAGGAGGTATTAGAATTTTAGAATAATAGATATGCTCTAACCTTTGTTATAATTGTTATTACTTGTTAGAGTGTCTATTATGTTGAAGGTCTTTGTATATATTCCTATATATTTCTTTTCATGAAATTTGTCTCCTTCTTATTAGAAAATTAAGATTCAGAGAGATAAGTAACCTGCTTAAAACCACCTAGCTAGTAAGGGCAAGATGAACTTCAGCCTTTTGTCACATGTTCCAAGCACCACACCAGTTGTGGATATTTATTAGAAACTTGACAAAAAAATCATTTGGCTATGAAAAAGTGAAAGGATTTCCATGGCTGGGATATTAGTGATATCATTAACTAGGCCTGAGAGAGAGAAACTCTAAAGCCCTCCCCTGTCTCCCATCAGTGGGATGAGAGTCACTGAGGGCATCTTTCTAAGACTGTAACACCAACATACACACACACATGCACATTAACTCATTAAGTTTGGGATAGGGATCTATAGTTTTATAATCTTCCTGGGAAATGCAGGCATAGGTAGTTTACAAACCTCACTTTTGATTCAGCTCTTGAAAAGTAGTAGCAGTACAATTATGGTGATGGTTGGCATATATTTACCTTTTCAGCATTATTCCTTATGATCTTATGATCTGCATCTTGTCTTTTTTTTTTTTTTAATGATCTTAGGTTGAAGTGAACGGTTGATAGATTGATATACAGTCCTGACTTGTTACTTTAAATATGGTATACTTCACAATCCCAATGTGAGATTTAGTGTGTCACACATTTCTTATGAAGAAAAAGTTATGGGGCTGGGGATGTGGCTCAAGCAGTAGCATGCTTGCTTGGCATGTGTGCGGCCCGGGTTCAATCCTCAGCACCACATACAAACAAAGATGTTGTGTCCGCCAAAAACTAAAAAATAAATATTAAAAATTGTCTCTCTCTCTCTTTAAAAAAAGAAGAAAAAGTTATGCCTGTAAAAAACATTCCTCTTGATTTTTATCAATAATTTATACAAATTTCTTTTCTTTTTTTTTTTATTATTTTTTTTATTGGTTGTTCACAAAAATTTCTTTTCTTTATAGTTTTACTTAACTACATTCAAAGAGTAACTATAACTAGTCCACTTTCTTTTTGGTGTGCAGATTGCTCTAAATTGTATGGTGAAATTGGCCAAGGGCAGGCCCCATCTTAGCCAGTCAGTGGTTGAGACCTTGCTAACTCAGTTGCACAGTGCTCAGGATGCTTCCCGGATCCTGATGTGCCATTGCCTGGCAGCTATTGCCATGCAGCTGCCAGTGTTGGGTGATGGAATGCTTGGTGACCTCATGGAGCTCTACAAGGTGATCGGACGATCAGCCACAGACAAGCAACAGGAACTTCTGGTAAACAGCCTTTTTTAAAACCTTCTGGAATGACAAGATCTAGTCTAGGGGGGAATTAGTTTAAGAAGTCAACTCTACTGATTGACTTTCCTTATGAAACAAATAGGTTAAAGTAATATCAAAGACTGAGAGTGTGCTGAAGTCAGTATAAAATGGGTACGATGAATTTTTTTAAATATTTTTTTTGTAGCTCTACACAATAACTTTTATTTATTTTTATGTGGTATTGAGGATTAAACCCAGGGCCTTGCACATGGGAGGCAAGCGCTCTAACGCTGAGCCATAACCCCAGCCCTGATGATGAATTTTTTTGTACTGCAAATTGAACATCCCTAATCCAGAAATCCATAACCTGAATTCTTCTGAAATCTAAAACTTTGTAAGCAGAAACTGTTCAAATCTGCTTTAAAAGTTTCAGATTTCAGAGTATTTCCAATTAAGGATGCTCAAACAGTAAAATCTATGCAAACATTCCAAAAAGTGAAATACTTTTAGTCATAGGCATTTCAAATGAGGGATATGCAAGGTGTATTTTCACTTTTGACATGGAAGCCATGTTTAGTTCAGATCTAAAATTACTTTCTTCCTAAACTCTGTCAGGTCAGCTTATTTTAGCCAAAGCCTTCAATCTTGTGTTTTTCTTTAATCACAAAGGATGAAATGAAAATGAATTTCTTACACAAATAAATAATAAACTGAACTATTTTGCATCTCAGAAAATGTTAGAAATCTAATAATGACAATAAATTTACCCAAATTCCATTTTCCATTACAGGACCTGTACAGCTGTTTAGGATTCAATTTAGGCTTCTATAGACTTGGGATTAGGAAACTTGGGTGCTTGGAAAGCAACAGAAGCTGTAAAGGCTATATAAAATAATTTTTAGTTGAAAGTTCTCCGAGGCTTAGAGTAGGCTACATTCCGAAGAGTCATAAATTAAATGAGAGCTCTAAGAGGGCCACTCCATGTTGTTTCTCTTCACCTGAAGCTAGAGCTTGGAAAAAAGCAATGACTTATTCATGCCTGTTTTATGTGTGATCCTCAAGGGACATTGAGTAAAAGACTGACCCCCATCTCATCATTGGCTATCAGAAAATGTTGCCCTGATGACTAAATGGAAGTGGTCATGGAAATGACACCATGCAATTATCACAATGTGTTTAACAATATCTTCATTTGTATCAACAATAGGTAGTTGGTCACATTTATTTTCTATTGAAGTAGCATTTTAAACTCAAGTTTTTTAATCCCTTGAAGGCAGGTTTTTGTTGTTGTTGTTGTTGTTGTTTATTTGTTCTGGTGGGTACCGGGGTTTGAACTTTGGGACACTCAACCACTGAGCCACATCCCCAGCCCTATTTTGTATTTTATTTAGAGATGGGGTCTCACTGAGTTGCTTAGCACCTCACTTTTGCTGAGGCTGGCTTTGAACTCACATCCTCCTGTCTCAGCCTCCCAAATCACTGGGATTATAGGCGTGTGCCACTGTGCCTGGCAGAAGGCAGTTTTTAATTATGAAAAAATATCTAAGGAATAATACAATAAAAGCTCTTGCATTCATCAGCTGGTTTAAGACAGAGTAAGACCCAGGAATCTATAGAAAGTATCACCAATACAGCTGAAGCACCCTAATAGCATCTCCCTTCTCTCAGAGGTAACCACCATCCTGAATTTGGTATTTATCATTCCTATGCATGATAAATGTATGTCCCTAAGTAATATGTAGTATTACTTTGTGTATTTTAACCATGTAAATGTTATACTACTGAAATCCTTTGCAGTTTTCTAATTTTGCTAATCATCTATATTGATAAGTATATCTATGCAATTCACTGACATATGAGATCTCATTTTGTGATTGTATTTATCCTTATGAATGGGCATTGTTTCTAATTATTTACTTTCATAAATAATGTTCTTAATGGAATCAGTTGTTCAGTGGCTTTAGAAAGAAATTCTAAAAATAAATGTCAGTGAAAAACAAATTTATTCTTTTTAAATGAACCCTAGTTCATTTTTTCCCTCTTGGGTAGGTTATCTGTGATACTGGACAAAATTACATGAATTTCTTACTTCTTGCTCAATGTTAGGTGAGTTTGGCTACTGTGATTTTTGTAGCCAGCCAGAAAGCATTATCTGCTGAAGTAAAGGCAATAATTAAGCAGCAACTTGAAAGCGTCTCCAATGGATGGACTGTGTACCGAATTGCCAGACAGGCTTCCCGAATGGTATGTATTCTTCCGAGTAACCAGGGTTGAGGGAAATGTCAAGTCATATATTGTATATCTTGTGATTATTAGTCATCAAAACTGAAAATAAAGGTTGAAGTAATTTTTACTCATAGGTTCTAAGAATGATGAAGAAAAGGACCGAAGTTTTAACCTTTCTCATAACAGAATGCTGTATTTGTTGTTGGTGTTTATCAGTGTTATGAAGAAATTAAAATCGAACTCTGGCTATAGATTGTTCATACTACTTTCATGATGCCTACTGTTTCTGCCTCCTTTATCAATATATTATCTTTCTTCCCTTTCTCTTCCCAACCTTATCATTCTTTAAAAGAAGCAGGAAAGTTGTGATATAGTGTACTTTTCTTAGTGATATGAAAAGCCCAACAATTTTTATTAACTTTCTTTGAGAAGAAATATAAAGGTTAAGTAGTACAGAAGTCTTTGGATCTAGGTCCAGAGACTTTGAGAAGCATTTGGCTGAGTGATTGAAGTATACATTCTCAGGTTTTAAACTGTTTCTCAAATGGGAGAGGAACACTATTGGCAGGATAATGTTCTTTGTTATAACAAACCACCCAAGCATCAAAGCATTGCAGGACATTGAGCATCCCTGACCCCCAGGCATTGAATGGTATTCACATTCCCCCCTACAACTGCCCCTCCCCCGGGGGTTCCTTTTACTTCACAAAATAATAGCTCATTCAGAATGACATATATATATAGTAAGTATATATACTTTCTATATTTCTATTTCAGACTAAAGATCTCGTCTTGGATTATAGTTAATTGCATTTGTTTTCTCTTTGAAACTGGAACTGTTTTAGTAAAGAACTTAAGGCATATGTTACATAAAAGCAGCTCAGCATATTTTCTCTGAAGAAATATTCAGACTGAATCTCAAAAAAATTACATAATATGAGGAATGCTTATTCAAGCTTATCTAGAGTTTGGGTTTGTCTTTGACTTGCTGCATCAACTTCAAATGCAAGAACTTCATCATGTGCCCCTTCTATTACTTTCTTTCTTTTTCAGGGTAATCATGACATGGCCAGAGAGCTTTATCAGAGTTTGCTGACTCAGGTTGCCTCAGAACACTTCTACTTCTGGCTGAATAGTTTGAAGGAGTTCTCACATGCAGAACAGTGTCTTACTGGGTTGCAAGAGGAGAATTACAGTTCAGCACTTTCTTGCATTGCTGAGTCTTTAAAATTCTACCACAAAGGGATTGCCTCCTTAACAGTAAGTCTTTTTAATTTTCCCTTGGTGATAATGATTTGTGTGAGAATTCTCTCTATTTGGGGTTATTCTATTTTAACTACTTGAGAGATCACTGCTGGTATGTATATCTGGCAATATCAAATTTACATGTAGGTCATGGAAATAAACCTTAGCCCTGTCCCCTTTTTAAAATTCATAGATTGATGAAAGTGTATGTTCTGTTTTTATAAAATGTGAGGTACCACATGTAAAAGGATTGCTGAATTCAGGGTAAATAGCATGGAGACAGAATCCCTCCTCTCTGGACTCCATTAATAAGATGTCAGCCTGACGCAGTACCACCATCAAACGTAAACTCCTAACCTCATCTCATACCTTGCAGTTAACTTGCTTAGTAAATAGACTTTTTTGCTTTCTTTTGTGACGCTAGGAATTGAACCCAGAGCCTGTGCATGCTAGGCAAGCTCTCCTTCACTGAGCTGCATCCTCAGTGAGTTTCTTGCTTTATAGATAAAGAAGAAATTATCAAGGATTAGTGTGTCCCTTTTTACCTCTTTGTGATATCCAAATTAACAGTTGGTCACCTGTAATTTTTATTTTCTCTGCCAAGAAGGTGTAAGGTTAATATTTCTTGTTTTCTTGAAATTATATTCCTAAGTAAAACCTATTCCTATTCCATAAAATGAGCATTTTCTGCATCAATGAAGGGCTTTTTCCACTTAAAAGTAAAGAGTTTATATAATCAACATTAATCATTTTTGAAATATTGTTATACAACTTTAAAAATTGCATGTTGTAAGTGAGACAGGACCTTAAAACTTTGGTACCTATTTACACACATTTATAACATATATAAAATATTTTTTAATGGTGGGCCATCCCAGAAGAAATACCTCAAAGGAGATCAAAGAATAAATAGACAATAAAGAGACTATGTTCAGACTACTGTGGGGCACATATTTCTTTGAAGTATCCTTTATGTTTTTACACTAGAACTGATTGACACCTATTTAAAAAGAATGTAGAGGCTCCCCTCCTTTCTCTCTCTCTCTCTTTTTTTTAAGGGAATGCTGGGGATTGAACCCAGGGCCTCACTCATGCTTAGCTCACACCTTACCTTAAGCCTCTCCTCTCCATTTTAAAGGGTGGTGTCATCTATCTGATTCTGGGAATAGATTGTTGTTGGCTATATCAGGCTAATAAATGCTTCAGAATATTTGAGGTTATAATATTGGTTCAGATCAATAAAATTATTTCATTTTCTAGTTTATGTGGGGCAGAAAATTGTTAATCATTCATTACATTAAATGATAAAAACTGAAAGAGGCTTACAGACGAGTGATACAGATAGAATTAATTTTATAGAAAGTTCTGCTGAATATTTAATACTATTTTAAATGATTTGTGAAGTATGTATATTTAATGAGGGTTGGCAATAATTAAGTACTGAATTCTGACATAGGAAGAAAGCACTTGATTCACAGACAGGATACCCTTAAGTCTCAGTTCTGCCATAAACACACTGCAACCTGAGAAAAGTTATTGGGCCTCAGATTTTCCCTTTTTAAAGTTAGTTCTTTTATTCAGTAGATTATAAGAATTTGCTATATACCAAACACAGTGCTTTGAAGATTTAAAAAAGAAAGAAAAGAAACAGGAGCCTGGCACTCATGCCTATAATTCCACCTTCTCTGGAGGCTGAGGCAGGAAGATCATTTGAGGCCAGGCTGAGCAACATAATGAGATCCCCCCATGGTGGGTTGATCAGGTGTTAAAGAAATTATTTTCCACTTCAGAATTGTCTAGAGGAGAAGGCAGTAGGATCCCTAGAGTCCTTGGAAAATTCCCACATTTCTGGTTATACTATACTCTCAGGGTTTTTTGAAAATTGTTCTTTTATCTGTTCACTTGACAAGTGAGAAGTTTTTTGAGTAGTTTTCTGAGTTCATATGAACATAGACTTCATTTGCTTCCTGATACAAACTATCATAATCTGAGATTGTACAAGGTACTCCTTAAGAGGAGGCTTAAGGTAAGGTGTGATTTATCTGAAGCAGCTTTTCACCTGCTTCAGATAAATCACAGGTCAAAATTCTGTGCTTATGGGAACCCCATAGCAACATTAGGTGTTTAATTTCCCAACATAATGATAAATAATAGAGTTGTCTGGCTTCTTAGAAATAAAATTATAGTTGGTGGAGTATGGCTGTGACTCTGGCTTCTCTGGAGGCTGATGCAGGAAGATCGCAGTTCAAGACCAACCTAGGCTAACTTGGTAAGACCTTGTCTTATAATAAAACACAAAAAGGACTGGGTATGTAGCTCAGCGGTAAAGTGCCCTGAGTTCAATACATCAAAAAGGAAAGGAAGATTTGTTCCCAGGATGTAGGCTCCCTGTTTATCTCTCTTATTGTTTCTTTTGCTGAGAAAAAACTTTTTAGTTTGAGTAAGTCCCATTTGTTGATTCTAGTTGTTAACTCTTGCGCTATGGGTGTCCTATTGAGGAATTTGGAGCCTGATCCCACAGTATGTAGATCATAACCAACTTTTTCTTCTATCAGATGCCATGTCTCTGATTTAATATCAAGCTCCTTGATCCATTTTGAGTTAACTTTTGTGCATGGCGAGAGATAGGGATTCAGATTCATTTTGATGCAAATGGATTTCCAGTTTTCCCAGCACCATTTGTTGAAGATGCTATCCTTCCTCCATTGCATGCTTTTAGCCCCTTTATCAAATATAAGATAGTTGTAGTTTTGTGGATTGGTTACTGTGTCCTCTATTCTGTACCATTGGTCCACCCACCTGTTTTGGTACCAGTACCATGCTGTTTTTGTTACTATTGCTCTGTAGTATAGTTTGAAGTCTGGTATCGCTATACCGCCTGATTCACACTTCCTGCTTAGCATTGTTTTTGCTATTCTGGGTCTTTTATTATTCCATATGAATTTCATGATTCTCTTTTCTATTTCTGCAAGAAATGCTGTTGGGATTTTGATTGGCATTGCATTGAACTTATAGAGAACTTTTGGTAATATTGCCATTTTGATGATGTTAGTTCTGCCTATCCATGATCAGGGTATATTTTTCCATCTTCTAAGATCTTCTTCTATATCTTTCTTTAGGGTTCTGTAATTTTCATTGTATAAATCTTTCACCTCTTTTGTTAGGTTGATTCCCAAGTATTTTATTTTTTGGGGGGATATTGTGAATGGAGTAGTTGTCCTCATTTCCCTTTCAGAGGATTTGTCGCTGATATACAGGAATGCCTTTGATTTATGCGTGTTGATCTTATATCCTGCCACTTTGCTGAATTCATTTATTAGCTCTAATAGCTTCTTTGTGGACCCTTTTGGGTCTGCTAGGTATAGAATCATATCATCTGCAAACAGTGATAATTTAAGTTCTTCTTTTCCACACACTTCAGATAGAGCCCTAATAACCAGAATATACAAAGAACTCAAAAAATTAGACAATAAGATAACAAATAACCCAATCAATAAATGGGCCAAGGACCTGAACAGACACTTCTCAGAGGAGGACATACAATCAATCAATAAGTACATGAAAAAATGCTCACCATCACTAGCAGTCAGAGAAATGCAAATCAAAACTACCCTAAGATACCATCTCACTCCAGTAAGATTGGCAGCCATTAGGAAGTCAGACAACAATAAGTGCTGGAGAGGATTCGGGGAAAAGGGCACTCTTGTTCATTGCTGGTGGGACTGCAAATTGGTGCAGCCAATTTGGAAAGCAGTATGGAGATTTCTTGGAAAGCTGGGAATGGAACCACCATTTGACCCAGCTATTCCCCTTCTAGGTCTATTCCCAAAAGACCTAAAAAGAGCATGCTACAGGGACACTGCTACATCGATGTTCATAGCAGCACAATTCACCATAGCAAGATTGTGGAATCAGCCTAGATGCCCTTCAATAGATGAGTGGATAAAAAAAATGTGGCATTTATACACAATGGAGTATTACTCTGCATTAAAAAATGACAAAATCATAGAATTTGGAGGGAAATGGATGGCATTAGAGCAGATTATGCTAAGTGAAACCAGTCAATCTTTAAAAAACAAATACCAAATGACTCCTTTGATATAAGGGGAGTAAACAAGGACAGGGTAGGGACAAAGAGCTTGAGAAGAAGATTTACATTAAACAGGGATGAGAGGTGGGTGGGAAAGGGAGTGAGAAGGGAAATCGCATGGAAATGGAAGGCGATCCTCAGGGTTATACAAAATGACATATAAGAGGAAAGGAGGGGTAAGACAAGATAATACAAATGGAAGAAATGATTTACAGTAGAAGGGGTAGAGAGAGAAAAGGGGAGGGGAGGGGAGGGGAGGGGGGATAGTAGAGAATAGGACAGACAGCAGAATACATCAGACACGAGAAAGGCAATTTGTCAATCAATGGAAGGGTAACTGATGTGATACAGCAATCTGTATACGGGGTAAAATTGGGAGTTCATAACCCACCTGAATCAAACTGTGAAATATGATGTATTAAGAACTATGTAATGTTTTGAACAACCAACAATAAATAATAAAAAAAAAGGAAAGGAAGGGGAAAGGAAAATTATAAAAAGTCTTTGGGGGATGGGGGTCTGGCTCAGTGGTAGAGCACTTGCCTTGCATGCACGCAGCCCTAGGTTTGATCTCCAGCACTGCAAAATAAATAAATGAATAAAATAAAGTAGTCAAATACATAGAAACAGAAAGTAGAATGATGATTACTCTTGGGTTGGGAGGGGGGAAAGGGAGATTATGAGTATAGAATTTTCAGTTCTGCATGATGAAGAAGTTCTGTAGATATTTTATGACAATATGAATATACTCGGTATATACCTAAAGATGGTTAAGATGGTGAATTTTACTGGGCGTGGTGATGCACACCTGCAATCCCAGCAGATCAGGCAGGTGGATCCCAAGTTCAAAGCCAGCTTCAGCAACTTAGGCCCTAAGCAACTCAGCAAGACCCTATCTCTAAATAAAATACAGAAAGGGCTGGGGATGTGGCTCAGTGGTTAAGTGCCCATGGGCTCAATCCCCCATACCAAACAAAAAAAAACAGGTGAATTTTATGTTAATGTGATTGTTACATGTATTTTTTTAATGAACTTATCAGGTTATTTTCTTTTTACCCTCATTATTTTCTTTAGCTAGCTTCATTTAGAATATATGCCATATTCTATAAATCAGAAATTCAGTGAAATAGCATTATATGTGCGTTTAAGATAATTTAACTCCGTATGTTTGAACAAAAGTGGGGAAAAAGACACAAAGAAGAAAAATAACAAATAATAGGACAGGAAAAGAGGGATTTAGATAATGGGTACAGTTCTGCCAGCCATTCTTCTCAGCCCAGAGTATGAGAAGACGATCGTTGTTTCTTTGTCTGGCTGTGTTGAACTGAATGAAATAATTCCTTCCTGGGGAAGGTTTGGGATAGTTCTGACTATAACAGTGTTTGTTTTATCTGCTGTTTAAGTTTTAGCCCTAGTGTAAAGGAAAGTAAATGATACTTCTTTTATTTTCTTTCAGCCTTACTCATAGTTCTGGAGTCTAAATTTTAAAGTCTTTGACCTCTGACAAATCTATATTTTCTGTGTTCTTTTTGAACATGTGTTCTATATCTAACATTGCTTTCCTTCAGTATAACATGATCCAAGATGGAACATCACTTTCAAGGTTATCATCAATCAAATGTTTCTTGTTAGAAATAAATCCAGAGTAGCAGACAAATCTTTCTTACTATGACTGTACCTTGCTTATCTTTCAGTTTTATGATGCATGTTAGAACAATATTACCAGTGTTTTTTGTCTGGTAAGATGGTCCATACTGTATTGATATTACAGTATCATAGTATGCATGTCCCTTCTAAAGTTGTTGGCAAGCAGTAAATTTAAAATAGCCAGTAGGTGCTAGGGCAGAGAAGGCAGAACAAATATGTGTTTTTACAAGAGCAAATCAGAACTCATTTAAGAAATTAAAAACAATTGAAAGGGTCTCATTAATACTTTAATATGTACTGTTTCATAATTAGAACAAAATATTACAAAGGTTGAAGACCACAAAGAAAATATACTGAGTATAGTTATTACCTCTACTTAATAGGAAATGTTTCATCAAGGGCCTTGGCAGTTTGAGAAGGATATCAGGTGAGTGTACACTCTTATAAGGAATGTAGGGAGTAGCTTCTTATTTTGTAGAGTAAAACATGACTTATCACTTAATATAATTCATATTTGACACCAGAAGTACATTAAAGTCAATATGTGATACTTGGCCAAATGGATAATATTGTAAGTGATTCCTAGAACCCCTAAAATGCATGTCTGGCTCTCCTGCTAACAAAGTAGTATGAGGTAGAGTCTAAGAAACAGCATCAGCAAGTTTTAAGAAGATCATATCATAGAGGAAGATTAATTTCTCCATGCCTCCCTTTATTGTTAAATTAGCATATTCTTAGTATGTGCCTTTTGTTGAAAACAGCTAAGTTCTCCACTTGGACGTTTGCTAAATAGATGAAGTAATTATCTTAGTTCTCTTTTCTTGCTGGTTTGACTTATCATTCCCACCCCACCCACCCCCGCCGCATATCTAGCTAATGCTACTCTTTGCTATCCAAGACTTACCCCTTTTACCCCTCTATCCTCATTGAAACTTATTTGTGTGTAATAACCTATTCTTTCTTGGTAGCCTCTCAGGGTCTCTCAAGTGTCTACTTAGAAACTTTTTAAGGGCTGGGGATGTGGCTCAAGTGGTAGCGTGCTCGCCTGGCATGCGTGCGGCCTGAGTTCGATCCTCAGTACCACATACAAACAAAGATGTTGTGTCCGCCAAACACTAAAAAATAAATATTAAAATTCTCTCCCTCTCTTTTAAAAAAAAAAAAGAAACTTTTTAAATTAATGTGGGTTTGAAGGCAGCCTTGAGGCAATTTTGTGCTTTTTTTTTAACAGTAACTGTCTAGAAATATTTCTACTGTCCTTATCTTTCTTTTCCTTCCTGCCTAACTTTTCAAGATGATATTAATGATTCCAGTGATGAGAATTTCAGATTAGAAAGGGAGAAAGGTGATAAAGGACCTTGGAAAAATAGTAATGTCATTCAATCATCTCTAAAATGATGTCTTAATTGATAACCATCTAGCAAGCCCACAGGTTGTGGGGTGTCTGTGAATATAAGAAGGAAGGAACTGTTGTAAGTTGATAGAACATGAAGAGCTGATGCTAATAACAAGTTTTTCTTTCTAATATTATATAATTCTCTATATAAAATTTAGGTGTTTATCCATCAGTGTTGTAACTATTGCACTTGTGAATAAACTGACAAATATAATCATCTCTGGTATTCAGGAAGATTGGTTCCTTAACCCTCTGCATATACCACAATCTACAGATACTCAAATCCCTTGAATAAAATGGCATTTGCATGTAACCTAGGCACATCCTCATTTTAAATTATCTCTAGATTACTTATAATACCTACTACAATTTAAATGCTATGTAGTTAGTTGTTATACTATGTTGGTTAGGGAATAAAGACAAGAAAAATTAGTCTATAATGTCATTATAGATGCAATTTGTTTTCCAGATATTTTTAACCAAGCTTGTTGAATCACAGACACAGAATCTGCAGATTCAGAAGGCCAACTCTAATTAGTGCTACCCCATCTCCCTGTTGTGTTTACTTTGCCTTAAATATCTCTTTTTTATTCCAGGCTGCCAGTACACCACTGAATCCTTTAAGTTTTCAGTGTGAATTTGTAAAACTCAGGATTGACCTTCTACAAGCCTTCTCTCAACTCATCTGCACTTGTAATAGCCTAAAAACAAGCCCCCCACCTGCGATTGCCACAACAATTGCCATGACCTTAGGAAATGACCTTCAGAGATGTGGTCGAATCTCCAATCAGGCAGGTGTTAACTCAGTGCAGTTTTTATTTTCTTGAGATTTTTTAAACTGACTATGAGATAAAAAGTTCTGAAAGGGAAAATCAGAAGTTTGACTCAGACATTGTGTCAAATGCTTATTAACTCATCTTTCTTGCCATATAGACTAATGTGTTATTAGAGCAACAAAGTGATCAATGATGTCTCATTGGAGTCTATATATTTATATAAAGAGAATGGAATTGTATTTTAAACTTTGAAATGTTTTTGAAAATTATTTTAGTAGAACTTGAAGGTAAAATGTTAATGTTTGTATTTCTATATATTATATAGAAATCATAATCTTATCAACATTTGTAATTTCATTTGTTATCTATGTTGATTTTATTTAACAAAGTTTATGAAAACAAATAGAATGATAAGAGTAATTTTCCTTGAAAATTTGTCTGAGAATTTTTGTCTAAGAATGGGGTTTTCATTTTTGTATTGTTTATGCAATAAGAGTAGCATGTTTGTTTGTCATATTGATTTTTTTCCTTCTTTACAGATGAAACAGTCCATGGAAGAGTTCCGAAGCCTTGCCTCCAGATATGCAGATCTTTATCAGGCATCTTTTGATGCTGACTCTGCAACTTTGAGGAATGTAGAACTGTATCCTAAGCTTGCTCATCTTGTATTTCTTGTTTTGGGAAAGTATTCTTTTTGAACGTAGACTAAATACTTCAGCAATGCCTGTACACAAAATCTACATTAGATAGCCCTCAAATTTCTTATAATTAATAACTTCTCCCTGTGAATATAAACAGAATAATTATACTTTTTAACTTAAGCCAGACTTTAAAAAAAAAAAAAAAATAAGTGGTGGCTCAGTGGTGTTCTCTCTGTACTTCCAGGAAGAGAATATCCAAAGCCTGAGTCCTGCCCAGCATAGTGGCATACTCCTATAGTTCCAGCTACTTAGGAGGCTGAGGCAGGAGGATCACCTGGACCCAGGAGTTGGAGGCTAGCCTAGGCAACATAGCAAGACCCCATCTACATTAAAAATAATAAACAACCTCAGTCCTACCAGTGTGGTGTATACCTTGTGCCCACTTGAGTTCCAGCAGTACATTTTGCCACTAGAGAACATTTTCTGTTTCACCTCAACTTTCTTCATGGCTAATTCTCATCACCTTTATCAATGATCTAGTCAGTAGTTTTAATCATCACTTTTGTTTCCTAAATCCTCTTTACATTTTTCATTCTTCTTTCCCCCTCCCCCCACCACCCCAGCAGTACTACTAGTACTAGGGAATCAATTCAGAACTCATGCATTCTAGACCTACCAGTGTTCTACCAGTGAGTCACATCCCCAGCCTTCCATGTTTTCTTATTAAGAACTTCAAATCAATTTTGGAAGGAGGAAAAAAAATTATATTAAGTTGTAGGACTTGCCAATCAATAGTTCTTGACATTTTTAGTTTATTGATGAAACCCTAATGGATACTATGAATCTTCTGCCCTACAAAATGCATATCATACCCCAAAATTTACATATAATTTCAAGGGAATTGACAGACCCCTTGAGTCCTAGCTGAGGAATCATGAAGTTAAAAGTCTACAGACCATTGGTTTCTTTCTTTTAAAAAAAAAAAAAAAAAAAAAAAAACTTGTAGCAATGAAACCTTTTTTGCTTTCTTTTCTTGTTTGTTTCAAATTCTTGTGAAGAACCTTGATTATCTAAGACAGATAAAAGTAGTTGCTGTGAATTGTCAGGTCTATTGCCTGGTCCCCTTTTCCACTTTATACACATCTGAAATACCCTTTCAAGAACAGAGTTTGACAGCTGCTAGGACAGGCAGTATATCTTAGAAGAAATAGAGCCACAGATCATTTGAGTGCATAACATTATGATTTCACTAAAAACACAATCCTCATCTTGACTCTTTTGAGTATTCAGATACTGTAAAATCCATAGTGGGTTTCTCTGTTTTCATATTTAACCTTAACAATAACCTAGACAGCAGCAGAGCTGTTTACTGATATCTCATGCCATAGAGGCCCTGATTTTGGATCCAGAATCAGCAAGGTAATTCTAATAGTAGTTTACATTACAAAACACTTTTATATATTTTATTTTTCCTAATCATTACCACAGTGTTTCAGAAAGGAAATTAAAGACAAAAAAACAAAACAGGAAGAATTCTTCCAACATTTGCCCAGGGTCACATAACTAGTGACCATACATAAATTTCCATTGTATACTTAAATCTGCTTCCTGTCACCTGGACTTAAATAACTGGGAAGGAGTTCTTTGTATATGAACATTCCTTCTTGTTTAACTACATTCTTGTATAACTACAAACTGAGTTAATACAATTAAACTTGAACTTGAAATTTTTTATTTTTTGATTTCCTAAACCAAAAGAAATTCCTGATTTTACTTTATTAAAATTCTTCTCTTCTTTAATAACTAATCTCATATTTAAAATAATTATTTTTATTAAAGAACAATGCATTGTGGTCCCCCCCCCCCAGGAGTATTCTACCTTAGAATATACATTTCCTTGTCTATAATTTGAATGAAGTAAGACCTGAGATTTCAGAATCAGCTTCCTCAAAGAGAATGTCATCAAGAAAGCAACTTAAACTTCTCTACCCTAAAGTTTTATTTCAGGGCAATTCTGAGATCTTTACTGTCTGTTTTAAAATGTTAATCACTTTCCAATACGGTTACTTGGCTATTTTTTTTTCCATCTACCCAATCCATCTTAATATCTTCATTTCTTGTCTTAACGGAACTTAAAATATAGGACTGCAGAAAAGAGAGCTTTGGACCCAGGCAAATATTAATGTGAACCCTTTTCTGTATGACATGTTTACTCTCATTGAAGCTACATATATAAAAACTGTGGGTAGAGAATGATCCCTGTTTCCCAGAGTGGTTATGAAATTACCTATGTAAAATGTCTGGTGAAGTGCCTTGCACATAGTACGCAGTAAAAGGATATAAGGGTATAATACCAGTGCTATACCCAACATATTTAAATTACTGTATTGCATTTTTCAATCAGTCCTCTCAAAGTTTAGTTAGGATGCAAGGGTTTTACCTTCTCATCTCAGAAACAGTTTCAGAAATGTGTGGTGTTTGAAGCAATAAAAGAAAAAGGAAGGAACTTTTTAAACGTTGCCCAGCATGCTCTGTATACCAGCTCTTCCCTGCACATTTCTGTGCATTTTATTTCCAGGCTTTAGTTCATAGCATCTCCCCAGCCATGTATGCCCCAGTACTTTACATCTTCCCAAATATTCGTCCTGCTTCACCTAGTGATTTGTTCCAGAGAAGTCTTTCCTATGGCCCTCTTCAGTTGTCTCTATATTCTGATCTGTTATTCATGTATCTAATTGCTAATTTAACACTTATCAGCTGGCTTTATTGATAGTTTCCTTTTCAGATACCCTGTGTTTCTTTTGCCTCATGGCAGTGACAAGTTTAGATACTTTTATACTGCCTAACAACCAGAGTGGTTAATTACATCATTTTGAAATCAGATCTGGGTTGAAATCCCAGCTTGCTACCTACTAGTTAGATGAATGTAGGTATAATTAACCTCTCCAAGCCTCAGTTTCCTTATCTGTAAATGGAAATTATTTCTTTGTTTTAAAAATTAAATGGGAATATATGGAAAGCCTGGCACATTTAGGCATTGAAAGAGTTACCATTTTGGTTGATTGATACTGATCTTTATTTTAGTTTCCAGGAATATGGATCTAGTGGAACAGCCAATGCTGATAGTGAATATGAAAGAAGAATGATGTCTGTGTATAATCATGTCTTGGAGGAGGTGGAATCGCTCAATAGGAAATACACCCCTGTTTCTTATATGGCAAGTAGTGCTTGTTTTATTGAGTTTTTATTTGCTGACTTTTTATTATGGAGAGCTGGGTTTTTTGATCCATCCTGACACTTGTAACTGTGTGAACTCAACAAATTAACCTCTGTGCTTGTCTCCTTACCTGTGGAACAGGGTTAGTGCAGTACCTACTTCATGGCATTGTTGTGACAGTACTTAGCGCATCTCTAGCTGCTACATACCCACATTAAACGTGTAAAGTCTGCTCTACCTGAATGTAGACCAAAAAAAGAAAAAATTTTTTTTCTTAAAATGTAACTGAAGTTGCAATAGCTCTTAACCTTGGCTACAAATTAGGGTCATTGTGGGAGCTTTTAAAAAAATCCAGCAATATCCAGGCCCTACCCCAGACCAGTCAAGTCTGAAATGAGGCCCATACATTAGTGTATACAGTATCCTATTTAGAACAGTTCCAACTTACACATTTTGGACATTATGATGGTGCTAAGTGATTTGTATTCAGGAATGAGTCTTCATACAACCTTTCAGTTTTTCATTTTCAGTACAGTAGTCAACAAATTATATGAAATATTTAACACTTTACTATGAAGCTGATTTTATAATATTTATTCAATATTTTATTATAAAGTATGCTTTGTATTAGATGATTTTGCCCAAATCAAGGCTAATATAAGTGTTCTGAGTACTTTTAAGGTAAATTATGTATGGTGTCCAGTAGGGTAGGTGGATTAAGTGCATTTTTTGACCTTTGATATTTTCAATTTATGATGGGTTTATGGAACATAATCCCATTATAAGTTGTAGAACATCTGCATTTTTAGAAGCTTCCAGGTGATTCTCTCATGCTACCAGAATTGAGAACCACTGGCCAATTGAAACAGAAAAAAACTACACTTGTTTTCTTTCTTTTGTGCGTGTATGTGTGTGTGTGTGTGTGTGTGTGTGTGCGCGTGTGTGCGCGTGCGCGCGCGCGTGCATGTACCACTGGGAATTGAACCCAGGTGTGCTCCACCACTGAGCTACATCCCTAACCCTTTTCATTTTTTGAGACAGGGTCTCCCTAAATTGCCGAGTCTGCCCTTGAACTTGGAATCCTTCTTCCTCAGCCTCTCAAATAGCTGGGATTATAGACATGCACCACTGCAGGCTGGGCTTATTTTCTGACTGGCAGTAAATCAGTTCCTGCCAGGTGATGACATTCATGTATTTTAGTAGATATACTCTTTGAACTGAATCTCTGCTGCTTTAACATTGTTGCACTAACTACTTTTTAAATCTTTTCCCTTGACTTCCCAGTTGTAGGGTAGACTAACAAACTCTCGTATTTTCTCCTCCTTGTCTGACTATTCACCAGAATCTCAGCTCAGACTTCTGTAACAGAATATCACACATTGGCTAGTTTAAAGAGCATTTTATTTCTCATAGTTCTGGAAGCTAGGAAGTCTAGGATCAAAGTGCCAGCAGTCAGTGCCTGGTGAGGGTCTCTCCATGACTTGCAGGTGGCCATCTTCTTACTATGTTCACATGGTTGAAAAAGAGAGTGTACTTTGGCCTCTTTTCCTTTTCCTTAAGGACACAAATCCCATATTGGCAGCCTCTCTAAATGCTATCAATTTGGTTGTTAGGGTTTCAATTAATTTGAGGGGACATAGTCAATCCATAACAGCCAGCCTCTGACTGTACACTTTGGACAGTTTCTCTTCTCCTGCTCACATGTTAGATACTTGTATTCCCTATAGCCCTTTCCTGATTCCTGCCCTTTTTATACTCTTACCCTTTGTTAAGTGTCTTAGAAAAAATTGGAAGGATGTGTCCTTCATTAAGGAGTTAGTTTAGATTTAGGATAAATGCTTTCCTTGACATAATTCTTTTCTTGTAAAGTTATTAATAGTATTTGCTGAACTGATAAGTGTTTGACACTGAGATTCTTTGCTGAGAGAAGTGATAAAGACTATCTTTGAAAAAATCCACACGTCTTTGTGAGGAGTGATCATTTTGATACTCCCAGAGCATCACCTGAAGGAATTAAGTAGATGCCAAACAATAACTCCACTTTGATGGAGCTGATTCTGCTGAATATAATGGAGAGATGAGAAATTTCTCCCTAGGAGGAGATATAATATGGAGCAAAGAACCCTCTGTTTATTCAAAACTACATTCAGATTCTTGTGCTGTCTTTCAGTAGCTCTGTAACGTCCTTTTGTATGAAGTACAAAAAAAATAACCAACCTCATAAGATTTCTGTAAAGTTTCACATAAATAATGCATATTATCTAACATAGGACCTGGAGTATAAGGAGTACTTAATCAACATTAAATTTTTTTCTCTCTTTCCAGATTGTATTTCTTACACTTGATACTTTGTGATACTCAAATAGTTTAGGGCTGGTATTGTGGCTCAGCGGTAGAGCGCTCCTCTAGCACGGGCGGAACCTGGGTTCGATCCTCAGCACCACATAAAAATAAAGGCATTGTGTTGTGTCCATCTACACGTAAAAAATAAATATTTAAAAAAATAGTTTAAACTATCCTAGGAATAGAAAAAGACATAGGGCCTTCCCTTAGATTTTGACTGGGTGCAGTGGCACATGACCTTAATACTAGCAGCTTAGGAGACTGAGGCAGGAGGATCATTGAGTTCAAAGCCAGCCTCAACAATTTAGTGAGGCCCTAAGCTACTCAGCAAGACACTGTCTCTAAATAAAATATAAAAAAGGGCTGGGGATGTGGCTCAATGGTTAAGTGGCCTGGGTTCAATCCCTGGTATCAAAAAAGAAAGAAAGAAAGATTTTATAAACAAATTATAGTATGTGTTCTGCATAAGGTGGCCTTGTAGCACAAAAGAGAAAATGAGTTTGCCTCAAGTTCCCGAGACCCTAGGTTTGATTACCAACACTGCAAAAAGAAGAAAGAAATTTATGTAAAAGGATTGATAATGGGCTGGGGTTATGGCTAAGTGGTAGAGCACTTGCCTAGCACATGTGGGACACTGGGTTCAATTCTGAGCACCACATATGAAAAAATAAAATAAAGGTCCATTGATAACTAAAAAAAAAAATATATTTAAAAAAAATAAAGTATTGATAAAATGTGATGGCAGGGGGCGTGTAATTCAAAGAGATGTCTTTGCATGTGAATTAGACAGATGAGGAGGGGTAGGGAATCTCAGGCAGAGAATGACATAATTCAAGAGCAGAGGCATACGATAGCATGGTGCCTTTTGGGAACACTTTGTTGTTGCTGCAGTGTCATGTGCAAGCCAAGCACTAGAGAGATCATCCTAGAGAGGTAGGTAGAGAGAGCTGACCAAAGGCTTTCAACACAGCATTAGAGAGTTTGGACTTTACCCTGAAGGGACTAGGAAGCCTTTTAGGAATTTTGAATAGGTGAGAGAGAGAGAAGTGGTTAAGATACAATTATATATTCTTAGGTACAGACAGGAAAGGTAATGGCTTGGAGGGCATGCATTACTTTTGCAATAATACAAAGTAAGAGCAAATTAATAAAATGTCAGTAGAAATGAGAAGAACAGCTGCATAGGAAAGATATTTAGGGGTTAGCAATATTATTTTCAAGGTTTTGTCTTTTTTGTTTGTTTGTTTTAATTAGGTATGAGGTAATGCAGACTAGATTCCCAGCTTGAGTGACTGAGTACATTACTGGTTGGTCCTTTACTGAGACAGAATATACAGGGGTGGGGAAGGAAGGTGAAGGTTTCATTTTCAAATATTTGGCCATGTTATAGGCAGTTGGGTAACAGAGGTCTGGAGTTGGAAGAAAGGTAGGCTGAGATGCAGATAGGGTAATCATGAGCATAGTTGTTCTTAAAGTCATGGTAGTAGAGAACATTGCCTGTGGAGAACCTAAGAATTGAGAAGAGAAGATGACTGGGGAGAGACCAATATTTAAAGAACTTGCAAAAGAAGATCTTAGGAAAGAAGATGGAGGAGAAGGAAAAAATCAGAAAAAAAGTGAGGATCAGGACCTTTTTCAGTTGGCTTTTCATTGCTGTGACCAAAATACCTAACAAGAGAAACTTAGAAGAAAGTTTGCTTTGTGCTTATGGTTTTAGAGGTTTCATTTCAATCCATGCTCTGAGCCTAAGTTGAGGCCAAACATTGTGGAGAAACTTAGCAGAGGGAAGCTGCTCCCCTCATGGACTAAGATTGAAGGATTCACTGTAGTGTTTCTGTTCCTCTGCAATTAGCCTAGGATTTTCAAAATTCATCTAAATGTGTGAAATAGATCTTTAAAACATTTTATTAAACTTTCATAATTACATACAGATAGATTATATAGTCATCTTTAATCTGAACCCTGGCAAATTTCCACAATTGCTTACTTTCTGGAGATCCATGGCCTCTGTGACAGAAAAGCTACCTAGTGGAGATGGAATGAAAAAATGAGCCAGTTCATAGCTAAGGTTCTGCATGGGATCCCGTGTCAGTCTTTGGGTGGGTGTATACTGCTCTGGCTTTTTTACCATACTTTTTGTTCTGCCATATGAAACTCTGGCTTAGTGTCTCAAATAATTGTGTAATAATATGGCTGTAGGTGCTATAGGAACATGAAATTTGCCTAATGCTTGGCCTTGAAGAATATGGATTTTCTCCCTTCTGTCATTTCTTACTGAATATAGTTCAAAATAAAGTAGAATCTGTAATTGTACTCCTTGACATGAACAATTGAATAGATATACACAGTTTCTGGATGTTATACCTATTTCCTGATTGCTGTGTATTTTTAATGTTCTCTGTATGAGCATTTGCAATTTTAAACTTCTTCATGAATGTACCATTTGTTGATGAAATTTGAAACTTATTTTTTATTTTCTTTTCTTCCCCCCAGCATACAGCATGCCTCTGCAATGCCATCATCGCTTTGCTGAAAGTTCCCCTTTCATTTCAGAGATATTTTTTCCAGAAACTGCAGTCTACCAGCATCAAGGTAAGTTAGAGAGAATACTAAGGTTAATATAGGTCAAAAATCCAAATGGGATGTAGCTACATTTTAGTATGTTAACTTTGGTTTTGATGAAATTTGTAGCCTTTTTAATTTTTCCCTTTCCCTTCCTTTAGCAAGGATTTGGAGAAGAGAATGGGATTTGAGAGTTAATCCTCCTTCTCCCTTCCTAGCTGTTGGTACCAAATACAGTGAGACAGGCATTTGGGTAACTGGAGCCTATCCCTTGACTCCTACCTCCAGGCATAAGTTAGTGATTTTCATCAGAGTTGCCTACTAGGATCTTGATCTGAGTCTTAACGTCTGATCAGTCTGTTCAGACCTAACTTAAACCAAATCAAGTCCAGTAAAACATCACTATCACTGGTTCTACCTTCAAATCTCTTTTGCCTTTGAATAACAGCTTTTGGGAAACTGGACAATGAGTAGAGTTAGTATTTCTTAAATATTTAAACTACTCAAAATTCAAAAACTTTTTTTTAAAGAGTGTGTGTGTGTGTGTGTGTGTGTGTACACCCATTCCTGCCCTTCACTGAGCAAGACCCATATGCTCCCTCAGAGGCCAGTACAGTTCATCTAAATGAAAGCATGCTACATGTGAAAGAATGCTACACGTGTACATATATACAGCATTAACATATATACACACATATATACAGCATTAATATACAGTGATCAGAAAAAGGGGTTGAACCAGCTGTGTTCTGCCACTGGACTATATCTCCAACCCTTTTGATTTTGAGACAGGGTCTTTCTAAGTTGCCCAAGCTGATCTTGAACTTGGAATCCTCCTGTCTTAGCCTAACAAGTTGCTGGGATCACAAGTGAGCACCACCATGCCAGCTCAAAAGCTATTGAAGAGCAAAGAGCAGCTCGACATGAAAATTTACATAGTTCATTTCCCTACTGAAGTGGTTCATTGACAAAAAAAAAAAAAAAAAGTCACACCCCAAACTTTGGCAGAACGGTGCCATTGCTATCCTGTAATCCTCTGTTACTATCAAACAAAACTGAGATTTGAGATGAAAAAACTTGGTGGTTTTTAAAAGGAGCATGAGAGGTAAGGAAGCTAGACTTTGAAGGTACTTCTCCTGGTTGTGCCAACACAGTTCATAGGGGTAGAAGGATGCGTGTGTGAATGTACTAACCTGTCACCAATGATCAGCTCAGACATGTTTGTGGGAAGAAAGCTTGCTCTTGGTTGTTGGCATTTATTTTAATGTTCACATTTCAGCTTGCTCTGTCGCCATCCCCCCGGAACCCTGCAGAACCTATTGCTGTCCAGAGTAATCAACAGCTGGCACTAAAGGTAGAAGGAGTGGTTCAGCATGGATCTAAACCAGGACTCTTCCGCAAAATTCAGTCTGTCTGTCTGAATGTTTCTTCCACACTACAAAGTAAATCTGGTCAAGACTACAAGGTAATTTAGAAAAGAGGCAGAATTGTGATGCAAATTTTACCAACTCACTAATGAGAATTTTTCATGGTCAAGTAGATTGCAGTTACAGCTCCAAAGGAATCAGATGAATATAAAAGCATATATTGGGGGTTTGAGGAGACTGTTAACCAATGCTTTTCTTTTACCTGTCTGAGCCAGTTAATAACGAGAGAAAGCATCCAAGCAGGCAGAGATCAAAATATGAGTTTGATTACTGTTAGAGCTGTGGGAAAACCTGACTCAGGTGCCTGGCAGTGATTTTTCAATCTTATACCTCTGGGTAAATTATCCCACCTAGCCTCAGCCTGAGTCCCTATACCCCATTCCTGCCCTTCACTGAGCAAGACCCATATGCTCCCTCAGAGGCCAGTACAGTTCATCTAAATGAAAGCATGCTACATGTGAAAGAATGCTACATGTGTACATATATACAGCATTAGCATACAGTGATCAGAAAAAGTCAAGTCTTTTTTTTAAGGGTGTTTGCTACCTTCAGAAGTCACAAGGTAGGTAAGTATTAAACAAAACCAGGTTTATATTGCTGGTGAGAGCTAGGATGTTGAATGTGTGCCTACTAATTATCAGTGTTCCTTCTTTTGGTACCAGGGATTAAACCCAGAGTGGCTCTACCTCTGAGCTGCATCCTTAGCCCTTTTTTTGCTTTTTGAGACAGGATCTCAGTAAGTTCCATAGGCTGGCCTTGAACTTTCAGTCTTCCTGCCTTAGCCTCCTGAGTAACTAGAATTATAGGCTGGTGCTACCATACCCAGCAGTGTTCCCTTTTAAGACATCTCTTTCCTTTTCCTTAATGATTTATCCATAAGGGTAAACAGTAAGTGGGTAAAGGGAACAAATCTACTGTAGTTGTACTAGCAAAGTTGCCCAGATTAGTTGTATCCAGGTTTATTGTAGCATGTTTGAACTAAGATCCTCATGGCAAGGAAGAGAGGGGTATCAGTGACGATATTTTAAAAAGAGCATTTCATTTTCTTAGGTAGTTTGTGGCTAAAAAATGAGGTCAAGGACTGGTTTAAGCCATTATTACTTTCTTTGGTACCTCTTACTCTGGCACTCTGTCTACTCCTGTAAGGCTCAGCCTTCCTATCTTTTCCTCTCTTTTGATTCATGACCCAAAGTATAGTGCCTTAAGTCACCAGTAAGTAAATATTTAAGTATTTGGTGAATGATTAAAAAAAAAATTCTTTACTCTGTAGACTATATTTAGAGTACAGCTGTTACAGCTGAGTAATCTTAACTGTCACAGAAGATTATAGTGAGAGTTTACATAGTTTATGGTAGTCTGGAGGTCTGCCCTCACTTTGGATTTGAAACAAGTAACTAACTACAAATCACTTTTTTGCTTATGTATAATAATTTTCTCTATTATTGACTTAGCTCACAAGAAGCATTGTTTAAAGTCAGCATAAAGCTGTGTTAGTTCATGATTACCTTTCAGTTTTAATTGCAATTAAAATGATTCCAACTTAAAATGCAGTCATCCATTAAGATTGATCAGATTGGGGCTGGGGTTGTGGCTCAGTGGTAGACCACTTGTCTAGCATGTGTGAGGCACTGGGTTCGATTCTCAGCACTGCATATAAACAAATACATAAATAAAGGTCCATCAATAACTAATAAAAATTAAAAAAAAAAAGATTGATCAGATCTCCTAGGCCTATTTCTGGTGCTTTTAAGGAAGTTCTTTGGTGGGCCTGTTACGTTAGAAAAATAAAAACCCTACAAAAGCCAGTCATGGTGGCATATACCTGTATATGTATTGTCCCTACCTAAATACAAAGATGCTAGGAAATTTAGGGTAGAAAATGGGCCTTTGATGAGGGATTGTTTTCAGTTATAGTACTCTGTCATTCTAATATTCTATCAAAAAAGGAACAAGATTGCCTATTTTCTTATTCTCATATTCGAAATACAATTGACAGGTATGTTTCATATAGTCAGCAGTTAGCACAGCGACTCAGGAGGCTGAGACAAAAGGATCACATGTTTAAGGATAGCCCCAGCAACTTAGTGAGACCTTGTCTCAAAATAAAAAGGGTTGGGGTCTCACCCATGTCCCTCGTGGACAATGGAATTTGGGTTTCCTCTACATGATGCGGACTGGCTACAAAATAAAGCTAAGAAAAGAAGTCAGCGAAAAAACAACACTGCGCAGAAAGTAAATTTTAGAAAGTGAAAGCAGAAGGCTCTTCGACTTTAGGGATGGAACTTCCACACTGGGAAGAGAGAGAGAGCGCCTGCATTTGCTTTACTACATGGGAAAAACTTCAAAGGTTTTCCATAGAATGTTCTTCACCAAATTAGGGAGGAGGTGGGCTGTCTAGTTTTCAAGGGGTTATGCCCAACTCCGGAGCTATGAGCTATGAGATCGGAGCAAAAACAGAGGTCAGTGCATTGTGCAATCCATCCAGTGGGAGAAGCCACAAAACAGATTGCAATGCCAAACCTAAATCTCCTTGGCTCAAGGCCAAGTGAAGATGCTCAAATAGATCAGGGGTGGCTCTCCACGTTGGTGATGTAGCTTACACAGGGAAATGTCTCTGAATGACCTCATGATAACTGCTCATTGAGACACTTTTTTTTTTTTTTCAGGGTACTGAGATAGATAATTGCACTACAGAAACACAGAGCAATCTGGTCAAATAACCATTAATATTACTTTTATATTCTCAGAATAAGTCTGCCTCTTAATAGGCTTTATCTTGGTATAGGTGAGGATCCACTAACAGATATTCTATTTGGAGGACAAAGGCATGAGTGTCAATGTTATAAATCTAAGATAATACATAATGTTACTAGTCTGTATTATACTACTAGTGTAATATTATGCTACTAGTCTGTATTAGTTATTCTGCCAATATATATTGTACTACTAGTCTGAATAGGACACCCATTAAATGAGCATTGTGCAAGTTCTAAAGTTAATTTACTCCTTTAAGAGTAAAGAATGACTGAATTCCTTTTGTAATATTAAATCAGACTAAGGGAGGAAAATACTTAAATTAACTTGGTGTTATATTCTTATTTAGTCTCTTAAATTTCAAACTCCCTGAAATAAGTGGCTGTATCCTATTTCTTCCAAATATCTTTCTACAGACTAAAGAAAGGTGGGGATTTAGAGAATTGGGTGGAGAGAGCACAGAAGAGAAGCCAGCACATTAGGGGGTTTAAGAGTCTCTGGGAGCTCATTCTACTCAATGAGAGTAGGAAGCATTGTCACCTGATAGTTGTGAGGGTAGGCTCTGGAGTTAGCCTGCCTGAGTTCACACTCAGCTCTGCTACTCACTAACATTCTTTGGAGAACCTACTTGACCTCTTTGTATCAACCCCACAGCTGAAAAGCAAGATAATATTAGTACCTACCTTTTGGTTGTTTGCAAGGTACCAACCACTTAGAATAGGGTGTGGCTTAGAATGAGCACTGAATAAATGTAGCTGTTGTCATTATTTAACAATTCTTTCATTCCAGATACCCATTGATAATATGACCAATGAGATGGAACAGAGGGTTGAGCCTCATAATGATTACTTCAGTACTCAGTTTTTGTTGAACTTTGCTATCCTGGGAACACACAACATTACAGTGGAATCCTCAGTGAAAGATGCTAATGGTATCGTATGGAAGACTGGCCCCAGAACTACCATATTTGTCAAATCTCTAGAAGACCCTTATTCTCAGCAAATTCGCCTACAACAGCAACAAGCCCAGCAGCCGTTACAACAGCAGCAACAGCGAAATGCCTACACACGGTTTTAACCATGCAAGTGCACTACAGCCTTCAAGGGATTGATCAAATTGACAGAAGTAGTTTGCTTTTTCTTATGTATTAAGTATGAAACTTAAATGTGAAATCCATTTATTCGTTGATTTCTCTAATGTAACGTTCTGGAGGAAAACATCTCTTCCTGTAAAAATTTAGTTTGAGAAATGATTGGGTTCCTGGCCAGAAAGTTGTTGTTGTTGTTTTCCCTTTTCTTTTTTAAACCAAGTCCTTTATCTAACATATTTAACATTTTTATTGTTTTACTATTTTTTCTGTTACTGAGCTGCTGCTTCTTTCCGGAATAGTCACATATTTTGCTTGCTTCGGTGGCACATATACTAAAATTGGAACAATACAGAGAAGATTAGCATGGCCCCTGCACAAGGATGATATGCAAATTCATGAAACATTCCATGTTTAAAAAAAAAAAAGTCACATATTCGATCATAGAGTTAGTAAATTTGACTGCTTCTCTACTGTAATACATCATTTGCTGCCTGATATGGACCTGGAACTTGAGCTAAGCATAGGAAGCTCTAACCATTCAGTGCAGGGTTTATTCACGAAGTGGGAACTGAGTCCTTCTATAAATGAACTGAAAAGTGGTTCCACAATATCCTGCCTTCTGGACTCTGAGAACCTGCAATCTAGCAGAACTGAAACATGCTGCTGCATTATTTCAGCCACTTACCTATCTCTTTTTGTGCTAAAGCAGTTTTAATTTATTGTTTTGATATATTAGTTGAGCAGCTAGCAATTACATAGAAACATTGGAGATTAATAATTTGTTATTTTTTCTAATATAGCCTGTGAATGTGTTTAATATAGACTTTTTACATTGTTTCTATAAGTGAAAACATCACTCATTTAATATCTTAATGTTTTAAGTTAATAGGGGCAGATCTCCTTTGATTGGTTTGGTTTCTCTGTGATGAGTCATGTAATATTATACTGGATTGTCTAGAAAAAAACTGTCTCTTTATAATACAACTTCAATTAGTTGGGATGCTCAGGGAATAGAGTTTTCTGGTTAGCCAGAAAAGCCCTTTTTTTCTATTTCAACAGTGGTTGAAAACAACAAAATAGTATACTTTTTTTTGTCTTAACCCAGATTACAATGTGTAATTGAACTGTTTCTTGATTTGAGATCATTTAGTGCTTTGGGATCATGATTTCTGAACATCAGGGATGATCATAGGATTGCAGGTATTGCTAGCTAATTGGTCTGGATGCAGCTCCTAAGATGAAGCAGGACACGTTTCCTGGAATTGTCCTTTTTGAATAAATTTTTCAATTTCTTTGCCTGTGTTTTGCCCTTTCTCTTCAAAGTTACATTGATTCAAAAGAGGGTTAGAGTTTATGCTTTAAAAAAAAAATTAGGGGTTTTAATTTTTTATTTTTTTGTTTGTTTTATGGCCTCTGGGAGTGAGAAGTAATTACCAACTCAGGTCCCCCCAAGATCATTTGGCTTCATGAGCCATTGCCCCCTCATAGTACATTCTACTGCAAACACAGACATCATCATAGTATATACAGGTCTACAGTGTCCACTGTAAGTGACATCCCTTTAGAAACCATCCAAATGTACGCAGTGCACAATTTGCACAGCTGTGTCAGTGTTTGGGAGCAATGCCTGGGGGAAATATAAGAGCTGTGTGGAAGATGTGCAAACCCCTTATCCTTCTACCAGGTGTGGAAAGAGCTGAGTCAGACTCTGAGTTAGTCTGTGACCTAGAGCAAGTCATTTTATCTCTCTAGATCTTAGTTTCTTTGCAGAATTACTGAATTCAGGCTAGATTTCACCGGTCAAGGTAGCACACACCTGTAATCCCAGCGGTTCTGGAGGCTGAGGCAGGAGGATTGAGAGTTCAAAGCCAGCCTCAGCAATGGCAAGGTACTAAGCAACTCAGTGAGACCCTGTCTCTAAATAAAATAAAAATAGGGCTGGGGATGTGGCTCAGGGGTCAAGAACCTCTGAGTTCAATCCCTGCTAACCCACCACCACCAAAAAAAAAAAAAAGACCAGATTTCTTCAGTCTGGAGTTTTATTATCAGGTAACTGAAAGACAAGGAAAAAGATTTTCTCTAATTTTTCTTTTTTTTTTTTTTTTTTTTTTTTGGTGCTGAAAACTGAACCCGGCACCTCATGTGTACTAAGCATCCACTCTACCACTGAGTTACATACACTACAGCCCCAGGCCCCAGGAAGAAACAGGGTCTCACTAACTTGCTGAACCTCAAACTTAGTGATTCTCCTACCTCGTTTTACCATATATCTGGGATTATAGATATGTGCCACCATGCCCAGCTGGAAAAATTTTTATTTATTTTTTGATTAAGTAGTTGATATTACAATGTGAATTTCAGGTTTTTGGTACTGTGTCAAGGTAGAATTCTCTAAAAGGAAGCAAATCTAATACACTACCAATTGTCTCAGACCTTCCCAAATATGGTAGGCTTTTGATAATTGTAATTATGAACTCTTTGACTTGGTGTACTACAGGAACCCTGATACAAAATTGGAAAGGAATTATTAAAATAAAAACATCCAGTAAGATATGGTGGCACAGACCTGTAATCCCAGCTTTTCAGGAGACTGAGGTAGGAAGATGGAAAATTGAAGGCCAGCCTGGGCAATTTAGCAAAACCCTGTCTCAAAAAGGGCTGATGGAGTGCTCCTGAGTTCAATCCCCGGTACCAGGGGTGGAGTGTAATCCAAATAATTCAGGTTGTGAAAATAACTGAAGCCAAAAGACAAATGTATATCCTTTAGACCGAGGTTTGGAATTCTGAATTTATGCTTAGCATAATATCTACTGTGTATCAACCATTAAAAATTGTTTGGGTAAGACTAATAAATTTTTTAAAAAGTACTCAAAGCTACAGAAAAGATGTGCATACTAATTATTAAGTTAATTACAAGCATGTTCACAGAACTTAGAAATATGAATGATAAAGAATACTGGGTCTCCAGGCACAGTGACTCTAATCCCAGCAACTCAGGAGGCTAGGCCAGGAGACCAGTCTCAGCAACTCAGTGAGACCCTGTCTCTAAATAAATTCAAAATAGGGCTAGGATATGGCTTAGTGGTCGAGTGCCCCTGACTTCAATCCCTAGTACCCAACCCCACTACAGAAAAGAGTACTGGCTGGTTAAATATAGGAAGATAAGACTCATTTTTCGTGGTACTTGTGACTACAGTTCAACCTCATGGCTGAGGGAGCCGAACAACCCAGGTTCAAATCTTACCTCTATCTAACTTTATGACTTTGGATGAGCTACTTAGTCTCTCCATGGCTTACCTTCATCATTCCTAAAATATAAAAAGAGTGCTTCATGAACAGATGTGATGACTGAGTTCATATACAGCATTAATATGTGTACAGCACTTAGAAGGTGCTTTCCACATAGGAGATATACGTGTTTGCTGCTATTATTACTGCTACTATTATTATCTTCCCTCGTATTTTTGACAGCTTCCCTAGTATATTTTTCAGTCTTTTTTTTTTTTAAAGAGAGAGTGAGAGAGGAGAGAGAATTTTTTTTTAATATTTATTTTTTTTAATTCTCGGTGGACACAACATCTTTGTTGGTATGTGGTGCTGAGGATCGAACCCGGGCCACACACATGCCAGGCGAGCACGCTACCACTTGAGCCACATCCCCAGCCTATTTTTCAGTCTTAAGCTTAGCATTTTCTTTCTTCAAAATAAAAAAAAAAAAAAATGTTACTTTTTCTTTGCTGCTAAACACATTCAAGCTATCTTCCTCGTGTACAGTTTGGGTACATGAAGTAATGAATAATGTTGACCTAACTAAAATGGATTCTTTTTTCAGGGGGGTGGAGCAGTACTAGGAATTGAACCCAGAGGCACTTAACCATGGAGCCACATTCCCATCCCTTTTTATTTGTTTTTTATTTTGAGACATGGTCTCACTAAGTCCTAACTAGCCTCAAACTTCTAATCCTCCTGGCTCAGCCTCCCAAGTCACTGGGATTACAAGTGTAAATCACCATGCCTGGCTAAAATGGAACTACCACAGTGCTTTAAATCATTAAAATAGTTAGACAAACTTATACAAAGAAAATAATGTGAAAAATAATGTAAAATACTTTCTCCTGATTGTCTTTGATGGTAATAGCAATAGTATATTGACTGTTTAGAAATTAAAGTACTGTTGTATCCGAGCTTAAACTAAGAGATATTCTGATATCCACCATGCGGCCTGCGCAATGGTTTCATTAATGAGGTTCTTGGCATAAAAGTTAGTTAGAAGAGATTGAAATAAAACACACAGACTCAGTTACCTTATTTCTATTGCTAGGTCTGAGACGGCTCCCCTCTCTGGTTCCCTCCTCTAACCGCCCAGCAGGGCAGCAAGGATTACTCAGGGCTAGCAGGAGAGAGAGAGAGTGAACAGCCTGGGAGTAGCCTTTTATTGGGGAACAAGAGATTCAGGGAAGAATTCCATCCAATGAAGGTTGAGGGGGGACTGCACTCCAAGATCAGGGTCAGTGATTGGGCCCCCAGGGTCAGTGGTCAGGCACACCCCCACATGGATGGGCTCTCTCATCAGGAAAGGGCCGGGAAAGTTCCAACACAGCCAGAACTAATGGGAGCCACCCAATCACATGTCAGAAATGGTTTCCCACACTGATATGACTTATTTAGCTCACACAAACCAAGGTTGTAGGCAATTGCAACTGGAAGCTACATAAGTCACTCTTCATATTAAGATATGGTTCAGAGAAGAGCAGACCAACCAAACAAGATCTGCAGACTCGAGTCCTGAAGGTGTCAGTTTAAATTCTGTTTATAAGACTTACTTGTCAAGAATCTTTAGATTCACTAGATCTTTCTATGCTAATTATCTGCCATCAGAGTATTGAGAATAAAATGATCTGCTACTTGATATGTAGAGTATAAGGAGCATTGGCCAAGAGAACTTTCTATAATGATGAAAATGTTCTAAATCTACACAGTCCACTAATCAATACTTAAAATAATGCTAGTTTGACAAAGGATTGAATATCCTATTTACTTTTAATTCAGGTAAATTTAAATAGCATCATGTAGCTATTGCCTATAGAATTAGTGCAAAGGAGTGAAAAATTAAGAAATGAGCCAGTCTTGTATGTAGCACATGCCTGTTCTTCCAGACTCAGGAGGCTGAGATGAGCAAATTACTGGAGCCCAGAAGTTCAAGGCCAGCCTGGACACCATAGTGCGACCCTATCTCAAAAATAAATAAATAAATAAATAAAATGAAGCCGGACATGGTGGTACAAACCTGTAATCACAGCATCTCAGGGAGGCTGAGGGAGGAGCCTCAGCAACAGTCAGGTGCTATGTAACAACGCCAAGTGACATATAGATTCCAGTTGCAAATTACCTACAACCTTGGTTACTACCAGCAACTCCAAAACTCAGTGAAATCCTGTCTCTAAACAAAATACAAAATAGAGCTAGGGATGTGGCTCAGTGGCCAAGTGCTCCTGAGTTCAATCCCTGGTCTCCCCGCCACTGTCCCCCAAAAAAGTAGTAGTATGATGGGATGTAGTACAAGTCCAAGTCTGGTGAAGGGGCTTAAATTTGCCAACAGTACTCCAGCCAGAGGTTATAATCTCCCCTCCATTTCTTGCCTAAGAGCACAGACCTTTTAACTCCATGAACCTTATTTTATTGGCTTTATGGAAATCTATGAGCAATTGAATTTTGAGTTGCTATTGGGATTGAAACAGCAAGTCACTTTTTTCTCCTTAAAACACCAAGACCTTGAAGGGTTGGTTTCCACATTCTAATGAAAAATGCTAAGTATTGAAAATGTTTTATTTTTCAAATCTACAGTTTCAAAGCAGGGTCCCTATCTTTCACTTTATCATCCTGTTTGCTTCTTACTCTCCCCTAAAGCAGTTCTTCCCTATATGGTCAACTTAATTCCCTATATGGTCAACTTAATTGTGCAAGAAAACTGTCCTCTTTGTTTATTATTAGGGCTGGTTAAAGATTGAATCTTGCCAAAATAGTTTGAGGAATATCCTCACAGATCATGTCCCCAGGTCTAGCATCTCTATACCTAGCCGGCAAACTTAGACCAAAAATAATTTTATTGCTGTTCCCAGGAGATAGTGGTGTTACTAGTAAATTATAAATCATATAGGTAGGGTAATACCAAATTCTAATGGGCTTCTTTCAAATTGGCAATTTAAAGGAGGACCCACTCATGGTTCTGAATGACTCTATTTTGTCCCTCTAACCTTCTCAAGTTATTTCTCCTTCCCAGCATATTGCAGGCAATCATCTCATGCTGGGAATGGAAACTGTCTTCCAAGCCTCAGCTTCCCTGGCACCAGGAGGACCCTGGCAGAACCAGGCCTGCAACCAGATCTCAGCCTGACCATAATTACCTTGTATATGTAGTGTTTGGCTCCCAGACTTTGTCCTGACCCTGTATGATTCTGAGCCATTGTTAATAAGTAAAATACAAATTTTCTAGACCAGCTATATTGCCTATGTTGACTACACCAAAGTAAACTGCTTTCCTGCTTTACCTCCACTTTTCTCTCTACAAAGATTCAAGGTGAGGCTGGGGCTGTAGCTCAGTGGCAGAGCGTTGGCCTAGCACATGTGACACACTGGGTTCAATCCTTAGCACCACATAAAAAAATAAATAAATGAAATAAAGGCATGCTGTCCATCTAAAACTACAAGGTGTTAAATGACTGGACCTGGTCTGTTAAGATTCCCAGAGCCCCAGGACATGGTGGCCCACACCTATGATCCCAATAGCTCTGAAGGCTGAAGCAGGAGGATCAAAAGTTCAAAGCCAGCTTCAGCAAGTTAGCCAGGCCCTAAGCTGCTTAGTGAGACCCTATCTTGAAATTTAAAAAAGACTGGGGATGTGACTTGGTGGTTAAGCACCCCTAGGTTCACACCCTGGTACCAAAAAATAAAAATTTAAAAAATCCCAGTCAGGCCTGTGCTAGAACTCTAGTAACAAAATGAATTGGAAAAATCAGGGGAATGAGTTACCAAATAAATACAGAATATTTTAAAGAAAGGTGTAATACAGGAAATAAATAATCTGTACTTCATCTTCCTTTGGTTTTCTTCAAGATTTTATTTCTGAGTTTTGACAAAACTTATTTGTAACAATAAATCAAAAATGCTTAAAAGATTAGGACTAAATTATAGAGCTTTGAGATCTCTTATGATTTGCATAAGAATGGAAAGTACTAATTCTGTGCATGTGCCCCTAGGGATTTTGGCTGTCTGGCCTATTTATAGTTATAAATTTATGACTAAGAAAAAGATGATTTATTATTGTAGTACAGCTTGGACTGTGTATCTGAAAGTGCACTCCAGTTGAATGTAACTGTTTAATGTCTTCTTTTGCTTGTTATTCTGGCTGTTAGTCTGTGTTAATGATGACTAACTTGATAAAGGCAAAAAAATCTGATGGCTGGCAGCAGCAGGCCCTATTGGAAATTTGTTTTGTTTGGTTTATGGTTCTAGTTTTATTCTGAGCTGGTTAATTTGGATATCTTTTGTTTCAGAAGGCTAGTCAGAACTTTGGTTGCTAGCATATGATCTTTTTCTCCTTCCACTCCAATTCATAAATTTGCCTTTTTGCTTTTTATCTTTCTTCTGATCTTTGCAGTCTTGCCCCTTTCAATCCAAAACACAAGTCCTCCAGTTAGCTCAGAAGGGAGCAATGACTTTTTTGGATGATTATGGTACCTCAAATGGGAAACATTTAATATTCCTAAATTGATTTTCTTGCACATTAATCTAAAGTCCTTGGGAAATACAACAAAAGGATAAAATATATATAAATTCTGAATGGCCATATCTAAATTTTGATGCAATGAGAAGTGTTTCAGAATTTAAAGGAAGCTCCTTCTAAAATGACTGAAGCCTATGATAAATTAGAACATAAAGAAGGAGCTTTGTAAAGCTCCAAGGAGGCCTTCTCAGATAGGGTGGGCATAGAAAGTGTTCTTTTACCTACTCAGTAAGGTCTACATCTGATTAGAAAGCAAATTAGGTCAGAAGCACTTATCAACTAGACAGTTCTCCAAAATAAGTTTTTCCTAACTCTTTTCAAAAAAGTTTCCATTTGTAAGAGTATCTCCCTCTATTGATTAACTCTTAAAAAAGGAAAAGGTTTTAAAGGTTTGCAATACATCACAGTAACTTTTTGCCACTTTTTCCACATACGCACCAAAAAAGGAAATTAAGAGCTCTCAGAACCTTTCTGTTTGGTTCATGTTTCAGATGTGATGTTTTTATTTTAATTGATCTTCAAATAGACTCAGGAATATAAGAACTTTGTTTTCTTATAGTCCTGAATAGGATGATATTTAATGGGGGCAAAGATTAGCTGCAAATGTAAAACACTTAAGATTTGTCAAAAGGCCAGCCTCAGTTGGGTGCAGTGGTGCACAGCAACTCAGAAGGCTGAGGGAGGAGGATCACAAGTTTAAGGCCAGCCTCAGCAACTTAGCAAGACACTCTCTCAAAATCTTTTAAAAGTGAAAAGGGCTGAGGATATAACTCAGTGGTGAAACACCCCCTGCAATCCCCAGTACCATTAGTTAATTAATTAATTTAAAAGGCCAGCTTCACCCAGGATAAGGCTCTGCCTCTTGCCCTGCTTCAATGTAGATGGCCCCCAAGGTAGACTAAAAATAAACCCACTTAAAGTTCTGTTGAATGATAAACTTTTGTCATAAATACTACTGCAATCCCAAAATAGAGAGGTAGTATAAAACTAAGTAAGCACTTGGGTAAGTTGAAAAGCTATTTAAAGGATATGAAAGAGTTTTTAAAAGAAATAGAATTGCTGGGCCTGGTGGTTCATGCTTGTGATCCTAGTGATTCAGAAGACTGACTGGATCACAAATTCAAGGCCAAGTGGGGCTCAGTAGTACACACCTGTAATCCCAGCAGCTCCGGAGGCTGAGACAGGAGGATTGCAAATTTGAGGACAGCCTCAGCAATTTAGCAAGGCCCTAAGCAATCTAGCAAGATACTGTCTCAAAATAAAAGGGGGATGTGGCTCAGTGGCTAAGTCCCACTGAGTTTAATCTCTAGAGGTACTAAAAGAAAAACAAGTTCAAGGCCAGCCTGGACAACTTAGAGGCTTACACAGATATCAAAGGTACATTAGTGTTACTATAAAAGGAAAATCAAAGGTACATTAGTGTTACTATAAAAAAAAAAAGTTTCGGGTTCAGAATTATACACAAACTAAATATGTTCTTGCTCTTGTTAATTTTATTTGGTATTTTCCTTGTAAAACTTTGTAACTATTGCCTGTTACTGTTTTACAGAAGTACAACTTCTAACAGAATAACCTTAGTTAATTTGAGACAATAAGTCTTCACCCACAGGACAGATAGGATATAACACTGACTCCATTAACCACCCCATATGATAACTTCATACTGACTCCAGTTATATCAAAGGGGAAACTATAAAATTAATGTTATTATTCCCCTTCAAGATTGGGAAACTGGCCCTGTGGGTGTTCAATCACTGAGACTTGGAGACCAAAGCCAAGGAAGATAAAAGGGCAGCCAGTATTTTGGCCCCTGCCATCCAAAGGCAGCCAAGACCAAGGCCAGGATGGGATACCACTAAAAGGGTTCTGAAAAACCAGCCTCTACCTCAGAGCAAAGCCTGTCCAAGGAAGGGGTATGACCCTTGTCCTTGGAAAGACCCACAGAGCACTCCTAGGCACATACCCACCCTGCTGAGTTGTTTATCTACAAATAACAGGAGAGATCTGCGGAGCCAGGTGTCCCTGACTCAGTCAGGCTAGGTGAGGACCCATAGCAACCCCCTAACAACCACCAATCAGCATGAGTCAGGGAAAATACCTGGAATGCCAGATGAGCCTCCCAGTAATTTACGGTGGTTGATAACATGTTGGGAAACCGTGTAGTTCAGCACATACTCCCCTCGTATTCCCTCATGGTTTAAACCAATCAGTTCAAACAAATCCCTCTCTTTTACTAACCAATCACCCTTACCCAACTTGTTCCCACCAGTGAATGTGCTATTCATGTTTTAGAGTTGTTTTATGATTTTCCCGCAGTGTGTGATGATTTGCTAAGAGATGCTATGATGTATGTGAAGTCCCTGCCTTCCCCAGAGTGTATAAAACTGCTGCAAACCCTGGGCTCGGGGCCTCTCAGCGTCACCAGTTGCTGTGTGTGCGCGGAGGACCAAGCTAGTTCACAATAAACACCTCTTTGCTGCTTATATCGATCTTGGTCTCTGGTGGTCTTTGGGGGGTTCTGAATTCAAGCATAACAGTTCTAGGACTTAAAAAATCACCCAACCTCCCAATCAGGAGGATTGCTAAGACCCCAGAGGTCAGAAGCCAACCAGTATGTATTCCGCAAAAGGGAGGATCACTATAGAGGGAAATGTCCCCAGTGCTTCCAAGGGAAGCCATAAGGTCAACAAAACCCTGACCTGACGCAGTCTGGCTGGGCACAAAATAACCGAGCCGCCACACAGCCTTGTAGGTTCAAACAGCAACTCTTTATTCCTCATCTCTCACCGGCACTCTACACACACTTCCCGGGAACACACTGCCTCCACCGGGCTCCGCGTGCCAATTCTCTCAGAACCCCTCGAGAACTCCAAAGTAGCGGGGCGGGGCGCCAGGCAGCAGGATACGCCCTAATCCTGGAGCAGCCCTATTCCCAGCAGGATCCGCCCTAATCCCAGGGCCACCCTAATCCCTGAGCAGGGTCACCTTTCAACCATTCCCTCTGGCAAAAATGCCAGGCGTCATTCTGACTAAACTGTGGCTCTTAATATCTCCCCCCTTCTGTTTAATTAAACAACAAGCATGTGGCTTAGGGACCGTGCCTGTCTTAGGTTGTCCATACTACATATGGTCCTTACCCATCATCAGATGAGCTGACCTCAAGGTGTCAGCCTCCTGTCTTAGGTTGGTACCATTGTAATTGGATCTTACCCATCATTGCCTACAGGTCCAGCATACAGCCATACTTGTGGATAGGCCTTTGCACCAGTGGGGGGATGAGGATCTTTGCCTCACCTCTGTTGGCCCCCAAATTTGGCCTTGGTACCAGTGGGGGAGTGAGGTTCTTTACCTCACCTCTGTTGGCCCCCAAATTTGGCCTTGGTGCCAGTGGGGGGGTGAGGTTCTTTGCCTCACCTCTGTTGGCCCCCAAATTTTAGACCATCACAAGCAGAAAGGGAGGAGGATGCAAAATGCCACGGCACCAAGCCAAATGACAGCTCTTTTTGGAATGACACCATCAGCAAAGATACCCCAGCAATACCACAATTCACTGCACCAACAGATAGTTCACAATGCATGCAAGTGATACATAGTCCAGGCAAATTCTGCAAGCAGTTCAAAGCAGAGGAATCCATTAATATGTCTATTTTCCCCCAAAGTAAATCGATTCCTTGATTGAGCATCATTTGTTGAGTTATTATTCATTGATGCATCAGTTTATACAGTTTACTGTGATAGCTATACTGTGAAGCTGTAGTTTGGTTTTATCTTTGTCTTCACCGGCACTGGGATGAAGATAGGAATTCTGGCAATGATGGCTAAAAAAATTATGTAACATTCCAGCAGGCACTAAAAGAAAGCAATTTTCTAAACAATTTAGTATCCTGAATAGAATTAGATATAATGAAAAGGAAAGGTGAAAGTAAACAAACAAATCTGTTAACGTCCTTTTTTGTTCACATATTAAAACAATCCTCAACAGCTGTTTACCCAATTTAAATTAAACCATTTAAATCACGTGAATAATAAAAATATTTGGATCCATTTTTTCATGAGCACTCCTCATATATGATATATGGACATATGCACATATGCACACATAACACAATACATACAACACATAACATAATAGTAAAGGCCTTGTAGCTTTTCACAGGTGAAATCTCCATTGCAATGTTTAAAAACTCCACAGTCAAAATATAGAACTGATCAGAAAAACATTAACCTAGGTCTGTATGAGCTCAAAAAATAAAATAAAACTTTATGATGTGGGAAAATGCAATAATAAAATAGATATTGAAAAAAAAAGCACCCTGGTTACCACCTGGGTTTAACTCTTCTTATGATATCCTATCCTTCCTGTAACTTGCATGAGTCTGAGGGTATTCCCACAAGTAAGCCCCAAGGTTTCTTACATTTGAAATAGGCCTTAATGGTGTTCATTATTCATTAGCCTCCAGGTGTGGGAGAATCACTGTCGCAGATGTAAGAATAGCCAAACTGGAGTTCTGAATATCAGCTGTTATGGATTTGAGCCAAGTCTTCTTCTTTTTGGTCTGTAGAAATCGCTTTGGTTAGTCTCTCTGGAATCCAAATCAGCTGCTGTTCTCCCAGTGGAAACACACAAACAGACCTCCGACTCCAGACAATCACTGGGTCAGGACCTTTCCATTGTCCTGTTAGAATATAAGTACATTTTAATAGTTTGATGAGCTCTTTCAACTATGCTTTGTCCCTGTGGATTGTATGGGATTCCTGTTAAGTAAAACATTAACTGATTTTTCTTCAGGGATGATGTTCCAAAATATCCTATGTGCATCCTTTGGAAATTTAAAGATCCTTTTAAATTCAAGTCTTCCAAAAGCATTTTGCCTTAGTTTTTAGAATTACTTTAGTCCTTTTAATTTTTTGATGTGGTTTTAATTTTTTGATGTGGTTTTAGTCCTTTTAATTTTTTGATGTGGCTCTTGTCTATAAATTTTAACACCCTCATCTGAGACTTCTAATTTCTGCACCACCAGAAATTAAAGTTGATGGGCTTTTTGAAAAAATTACTAATAATCTCCTTGTTCTTCTATTTTATCCAATATTTGACTTTAAACTTCTCTCTTCTACCTTTTTCTATCTTGAATGTCTGTATCTAATAGTTGTCTTAGCTTTTTGCATTTTTTATCTGAAATACCTTTATTTGACATTTTTAACCATTTTTTATCTTGTTTCTATCTTCTAGTTTTCTTCTAAGGTTTGTACATTCACCCTTAGTTGCTTTTTTTTTCCTCCTAGTTTTTTGGGTTTTTTTGCTTCCTATTTTGTGGGTTTAAAATTCTTGTCTTCCTACATCTTTTCTATCTTCCTACACCTTTTTTTTTACCTTTTTGTACATCTGTATTTAAAGTTTTTCACTTCAAATTTTTAATCTTTTTTATCCAAATATTTTTATATCTTTTATCCTATTATCTTCCCATTTTCATGGTTTTTTTTTTAAGTAATGCTTTTAAGTTTAACTAGGCTTCGAATGAAACAATCTTTCCTCTGCCATGAAGGCATCTTAATCACCTTCAATTTAACCTTTTAAAGCCTTTTGCAACTTACTTAGACATTTTACAACTTTTTACTTTATCACACAAAGATTATCTCATCAACATTTCTTTTTTCTTTAACCTTTCATATTAAGATATATTTCCACATCTTGAATCTTTTTATATCTCTTTTCTAGCTGTTAACCCTTTTTATAAATTCACATTTTGAAACAACCCTTATAAAATTTCTGATTTAGTCAAATTACTCTACTTTAATAAGATGAAATACTTTCATGTTTTTTTATGGTACTATAATACTATAATTGAAACCCAACTGAAACTTCTTATACTCTTTGTATATAAATCACACCTGATAGAATCTTAACTCTTAGTAACCTTGTTTCAGCAAAGACACAGACACAAAGCAATATTAAACTTTTTTTCCATTTACCAATTTATGAAAACACACATAATATTTAAATATATTACCTTATGGAACTTAATGAGTAAAGAGTACTTGATTTTATATTTAGTGGTTGATGTTTTAACACTTTAGCTTTGTAAATTAATCAGATATCTGTAAAAATCAAGATCTTAGACAAGTATAGTAAACAGAATTAGCCATCTCCTTCTTGTTGAAGAAAAATCCTTTTATAGGATACCATGATGGTCCCATTGTGATATATTTAACAATTCCTCTTTAAAAAGCCATGGGCTAGGGCTGGGGATATGGCTCAAGCGGTATCGAGCTCACTTGGCATGTGTGCGGCCCGGGTTCGATCCTCAGCACCACATACCAACAAAGATGTTGTGCCTGCCAAAAAATGAAAAAAAATAAATATTGAAATTCTCTCTCTCTCTCTCTCTCTCTTAAAAAAAAAAGCCATGGGCTACATTTTTGTATTGTATCAACATATGCCCTAACTGTTCTTGGTCTTACTGGGGTGCCTCCTTCCTCTAACAATTTCTCTTCCTCAGGGGCGAACAACTTCAAACCTTGAGCCAACCATTTTCCCCAGTTTGCCTGAGAAAGTTCTAGGGACAGGCAACTTGAAATAAAAACAAAATAAATCAAAACAAAAACACATTGTTTTTTGAAATGGTCACCCATTTTTTTTTTTTTTTTTTTTTTGCTCTCCTTCAGGGGCGAGCAATTTCACTTACCCCCAAGCTTCAGGCGTTCCCTGTACGGGCCACCAAATGCCGCAGTCTGGCTGGGCACAAAATAACCGAGCCGCCACAAAGCCTTGTAGGTTCAAACAGCAACTCTTTATTCCCTATCTCTCACCGGCACTCTACATACACTTCCTGGGAACACACTGCCTCCGCCAGGCTCCGCGAGCACCAATTCTCTCAGAACCCCGGGAGAACTCAAAAAGTTTTGGAACTCCAAAGTAGTGGGCGCCCGCCGGAGGCAGCAGGATACACCCTAATCCCAGCAGGATCCGCCCTAATCCCGGAGCTGCCCTAATCCCTGAGCAGGGTCACCTTTCAACCATTCCCTCTGGCAAAAATGGCAGGCATCATTCTGACTAAACTGTGGCTCTTAACACTGTCCCATCCTGGCAGATATACAACTGGTAGATGGGAAAAAACAGGAACCTCTGCTGACCTTAATAAGGAAGGAAAAAGATTAATTTGGGGTCAAAATGAGGGTCTTGAACACCCATCAGGGAAGTATAACCAAAAATAAGTGAACTAATATAAGGATGAGAAAAAAGTCAGTCATGTATGGATAATTAAAAGGGAAAGACTGTGGCCCTTTTAAATATTAATTTGAGATGTGTACTTGCATCAGCCCTACCAAAAGAGAGTAAAGCTGAAAAGTTATGGAGAAGGGGTTCCTACACGATTGCCTGACATGAAAACCCTTCTACCAGGCAACTCTGCACAGAAGGCAGGACACATAGCTCAGACAAGGCCCCCTATTTACTAGAAACAAGGAAACAACTTTTATTTTCTTATCTAGTCAATACACATGAATCTATTCAGAAGGAGAGAGAATCCCCTACACAATTTATTTAGTTGAATATTTTCTGATTTTTACTCCCTTTTGAATTTTGCTTTTTGTAATTTATAGTAGTACTTCTACTTTTAGGTGCATGCATCTGACCCTTCTTACTTACAAACTTCAGCCATTGTTTAAAGTTAACTTGTTTACTACCAGGTCTAGAAACCTGTGAAGCCAGATTGGCTGACACCTAGTTCCCTGAAGATTGAGAAATGGACAAAAGATAGGGGGATTTGGACAAGCACTTAGATTCTTCACTTTGGCACGCAAATGATGTTGATAGAAAGTCTTGGCATTTCTGCCTCTAGTTTGCATGCATCCCCTTTTTCTGAGTCACCTTGGATTCCAAAAACAACAAGTCTGATTGATAAACATCTTGTGACAGTAGAAGCTTCCCCCAAGGCTTATCTGAGAGGAGGTCCCTCCCTGCCTGACCAATCCTGAGATAACAATGGACCAGACTACACCTGATCAAGATCACCTGCTCTGACAGCTGTGACATTTCCAAGGCTGCAACCCCCCCAACCCTTGTCCTCATTCTTCTTTCTATAAAACCTCAAAAGTCATTGTCAGCCGCATAAAGACAGGGTCTCCCTTGTCTACCTAGTGTGGCAACACTGATTAAAGTTCCTTTCATGCTTTTCACCATTAAAAGAATTTATGTCTGGAGGCTTGGTAGTAAAGGGGAGGGCATTCATGGAGCTTCTTTAGATTTAAAGGTTTTTATTTCCCTTCCCTGTAGTCTCCCTTTTACCTCTCTATTTTTTTCCATCCTAACTCAGTTTGAGGGTCACAGGAGAAGTTCCCCGACCACCATATATATGCACTTGCAGAGGACTCCCCTACCATGAGTCCCACAAGTCACCAGACCAGGAAGAAGAGTCAAAAGAAAATACATAGAGAGCTCCTAGGCATGTAGTCTCATCTAATAGATAAGGACTCTATTTTTAGAGAATGCATAGAGGGCTTTATAAAAGCAACTGACAATGCACAAAACAGTAACATTTCTGAAATTCTTTTTTTAAATATTTATTTTTTAGTTGTAGTTGGACACAATATCTTTGTTTTATTTATTTATTTTTATGTAGTGCTGAGAATGAAACCCAGGGCCTCGCAAATGTGAGGCACCTCTATGGCTGAGCCACAACCCCAGCCCCACATTCCTGAAATTCTTTTTTTTTTTTTAATATTTATTTTTAAGTTTTTGGCGGACACAACATCTTTGTATGTGGTACTGAGGATCGAACCTGGGCCGCACGCATACCAGGTGAGTGTGCTACCACTGGAGCCACATCCCCAGCCCCCTGAAATTCTTAATAATATTCCTTTGTAGCAATCAGGAAAGGATCTTTGGTAATTTGGAAACTGGCCATCATTTGGCATTTTTTTCTTTTGTGCCCTAGGAATACAGGGTTCCTTCCCTCTTGGCCTCTTCTTGACATGATTAAGAGACAATTGGCTACCTACTACTTGCAAGCCAGAGAGGAACTAGAGTATTTGGAAAAAAGATACACACTTAAAGTGTAAAGTGACCTCGAGGAGGTAGAAGCTTACACTCTGAATTAAATATTGTCTCCTTTGCAGGAACTACTGCTGCTCTGGTCAGTCTGCTGGGTGACTCCAACTCCTCAATGTCACATTCCCAAGTGCCAAGGCATTAGGGAGAAATAACTGTAATCATGGAATCACTTAAGCATCATCGAATCTATCCTACTCAGTGGTTATTGTGTCCCCTGGGATGCTCAAAAGCATATTAGCCCTGGCTAGGATTGCTCTCTCTCTCTCTCTCTCTCTCAGAGAGTGAGCGCATCTTGGCTCTCCTTGGAGGCCCTTGACATAGGAGAGACCCCTGAGTCTGTCCTGAGCAATTCCCCCACCCCCATGCCAAAGTGGCTGATGGAAAGCACTTTTTCCTCCTCCTGGGCACTGAAGGTAACTCAGCTGACATCACAGGACACTGCAGCTCAGTCAGCAACATTGTCTGAGCAGTAGTTTGTGAACTTGGACCAAATTCCCAGATCTCTGCCAAAGGCACAGCCAGCAAGGCCACAATTTTGAATTTATTCACCGAGTGTTTATTGAACAGACAGTGCACCAGGCACTGGCAATACTGTGGTGGAAAAGTTCCTTGGATTCCCATCTGTCCCACTCCCTGTTTTTCAGAGACCATGGGAGGGAGGCTGATGAGAAATCCCCACTGGCCTTGACTGTGCCCATGAGCTTCGCTGGGGAAATCATTTCTTCCAGTGAAAAGGAAAAGGAATGGGTTTGGACAGGGCTCTCCAGGTGAGCTCGCTAACGTTCCATGGCACCGTGTAGCCCTTCAGAAAAGTGCCCTGGGCCTGTGCCCATCCTTCAGCAATGAACCGTCCTCACAGTTCACTCCATTTTTCTTTATACCCAACTTAAAACACTGTCCTCTGAACCCTGCTTCAGTTCTTTGTCTATGCGAGACAGAGAACTGTGAAACCTTGGTAAAAGGAAAAGAGCCCCAATCAAAACACAGTCTCTTCTGACCCCAACTGTTCCACAGTGAAAAACCCACCTGCCCTTCCAGATCCCACAGAAACACCCTCATTCTGATTCCTCCAGCCAAATGTGTTCCTTTGTATCTCTCTGTGGTCAGTCTCCTGTCCAGCGTTGTGTACAGTCAGCTGCCTGACCCTCAGGGTCAGTGTAAATGTGCACAAATAGTGGTTAATGTTACCATTTCCTGTTAATGAGAACAAATAGCTCCCTCCAGTGTCCCATGCCCACATCAGCCCCCCTGGCTATTCCAAGTCTTCATTTCTCCTCCTTACATCTCTCGGAGGCTTGACTTCATCTGTGTAGAGGGGCTAATAACTATCCTGTTGAAGAGTCATGAGGATTAAATGTGATCACATACACAAAGACTGGGAAACAAACAGACTTATATCTAAAGTTAGTTTCTGCTGTCAGATCTATTTGGACATAAGCCCCAGGATTAAAAGAATACTTCAGAGCTAACGGATCAGAACTCTTTCCCTACTGAGAAGGTTTAGGAAAGCTAGCCATCCCATGCCCCCAACCCAGAGCACAAAACAAAACAAGAAAATTTAAACTTACAGTCAACTGTGAGGGCATGGCTTCAATCCCCAGTGCCATAAAAATCAATAAGTAAAATTGCAGTAAGAAGTTTAGGTCAGATACAGGAAGAACTTAATGAACTGTGAAAATAATTATACTTGGGTAGAGAGAGGTGATGGGAGGGGAGGGGAGGGGGGGATAGGGAGGGCAGCAGAATACAACTGACACTGGTATTTGCTGTATGTATACACATGGCTGTATAACCAATGTGATCCTGCAACCTGTACACATGGAAAAATGGGAATTCATACCCTATTTGAATCAAATGTATGATATGTCAAGATCATTGTATTGTCTTGAGCAACTAATAAAAAATAATAATAATTATACATAAAGGAAGGAGGCATTTGGGCTATGTTAGCACTTTTGAGGGGCTTTAGGACAGGAGGACTGTCCAACCCTCCCCCAGGGGGTGGGGGAATTTGCCAAGACCTCTCAGGAGGCAGAGGGCCTCTTAGCCCCATTCCATCAGCAGGATTTCATGGAGTCTACAGTCCCAGATTCCCTATCGAGAGCTTTGCCTGGGAGATGGGGTGTGGCGCTGCTCCCCACCAAACACAGGGTTCTGGCTGTGCAGCTGCAGATATAAATAACCCGGCGTGACTGTCCTTAGAGCATATGCCTCTGCCATTGCCCACGATGGGATGGAAAGAACAGGAGAAGGGTGCACAGAGGAGAAGCATGGGGGTGGGGGGTGCACCGTGGAGGGGAGCACCTGGGCCAACAGCTGAGAAGAGAGGGAAGGTGAAGAGGCTGATTTCTCTCACCTCCCAGTGTGGTCTGTGCGTGTTTATATGAGATATGTGTCAGGCAGGCGGGGAGCTGACCTACTTTTGAGGAGGGGAGGGGCGGTCCTTCACAATGTTCCTTCTTTCTGGTCCACGACCATCATCCTAGTACACAACTTCGTTATCTCTTCCTGGGGATACTGCCTTCGCTTCCTGTCTTCCTTGCTTTCCATTTCAGTCTCCTCGGAGTACACTTTACTTGCCATTGTTTCCCAATTCACTCTTCTGGTTAAAACACACACACACACACACACACACACACACACACACACACACACACTCACGCTGTTCCCAATACAGCCTAAATTTTCCATCTATCATTGAAGACCCTACAGTTACCAGCTTAGCAGCCTAGCTCGCCTCTTGACATGTGAGCTTCCCATGTATGTCTATGGCACATACAGAGTCCCTGCTCAGAGGAGAGCTCACTTTGTCACTTGTCGGGGAAGCAGAGAGTGTCCAGAGGTGGCAAAGGCTCACTGAGGGGAGACTTGAGAAGGAGGCGGTGTTGTTTTTCTCACTGAGGAGGTGCGCAAAGCACTGCCCAGAAGACCCTGCAGAAAGTGGAGTGGGCAACAGAAGATAGCAAGGAAGAGAAAAGCTAGGAAAAAGAAGAAGCCAGAGGTGGCCCTCAGCTTCCCGCCACTCCAATCCAGCGGGATTCAAGAGTCACCTGTGAACCAGATTCCTAAAGCTCAACTCTGACGAGTTTGTTTCTATGTGGGCCACCATAAGTTGCTTGCCAGTTCACGTTTTCCCCCTTGCACCCCCAGCCTTCATCTGCTTTTGCCTACAGCTTCTTCGACAGGATTTGGCCCTCAGGACCTCCCTCCAGGTGCCTGGTAACCTAGGGAGCACGTTTTCTGTTATACAGTTGGTAAAGGAAGAAGGCCCAGCTGAATTCCTGCCCCAGGTTCCCTGAGCTGACCTTATGTCCTTATAATAAAGTGAAAGATTCATCTCTGTGCTTTCTTTGGGCTCTCCCTGATACACGATCTTTCCCTACTCAGAGGGATCCTCAACACCATGGGGAGAAGTGGAGGGTTAAAGCAATAAGGCAAAGAAAAAAAGCAAGAGTTTTATTTATTTATTTTTTAACATCCAAAATAGGATACTGAGAAGAAAAGGGGATAGATTTTGGCTATGAAAACAGACAAAGAGAAGAACAGTGGGATAACCACAGCCACTTGGGACATGTTGAGTTTCTCATGGTTCCATGAACCCCAGAACATCGAGCACCTCTGAGCCTTGGATCTCAACATGCCGTGTACTTTTCCTTCTAGCTCTGCCCAGCAGAATCCCAAAAGCTCTTTACTGTTAACCAGGCTGGAAGTCCTCTTCTCTGGAAGCATCTGTGCAAGCCCCACAGGGCTGCTGTTCCCCGAGCCTTCTAGGCTCTCCCCATTGAAGCACTCAGCTTCGTATAACTTGAGCATCTGTACCATCCAGACTGTCGCCATCTTTGCATTCTTGGTGTCCAGTATGGTTCCTGGCACACAGTAGACAGTTGACAAGAATGACTTAGGCTTCATGCAGCTTCTGATCCTAGGAGCCTGGCCACTGAGAATTGATTATAAACATGAGAGCTATTACCCAACCAATTCCTGGGCATTGCTAATTCTCAGTCCTCAACCTAATAGCAGGTGACCCTAAGCAGTACCACAGAGACCCACAATTCCCTGCCATATGTGCACTCAGGCAGCCCACTAATTCTGAAGTCACTACTAGAGAAGCAGCTTAACCTGGGCCCTGAAGGCCTCAAGCATGAGGGCGACCTGGGCTTGTCTCCTTTGTGACCAAGGTGAAGATTCGTCATTCCTATCTCTGGGCAGTTTCCCTATCTGTTGTGAGGTCATGCATCCTAATTAGAAAGCTCCTGCAGATTCCTGAAAGGACTGTTATTGTACCACAGTACAAAGGATATTATGCCACCGTGGTGTAAGAGCAAGGCAATTAAAGTGAACTAGGAAATAATAAGGGCACTTATTCCCAGAAGCACATTGATTTAAACCACAAAAGCTCCTTGGAACAGGGCTGGAGAATTGTAAAAGCCTGAGCAATCAGCAATCCTGAGGGAGGGGAGCCCTTGCCAGGAGACTGCTGGAGAGTTCATTTGGTGATTCTTAGAGGGCTGGGTTTTGTTCCTCAGGTGTTCTCACTTTGGTGAAGTTTCCCTGAAAGGAGCCTAGCCCACCTGCTGGGTTCTAAGGAAGGGCGACCTTTCTTCCTTTCCATGAGAAACAAAGAACTGGCCTTATTACAGCTCAATTTATTTTTCATTCTCTGTGTGAGGAAAACAGGCCTCTAGGTAATGGAAACTTTGTCACCATTTTTGCTTCTAAAATCTGCAAAGCAGAAATATGATCTGAGTCATACCTTGACCTAGCCATTGCTACTTCTGGTCAGCAACTTGGAAAAACCTCTCAGGTACTAAGTGTCCATGAAAAATAAGCTACCTTACCAAATATGTCATCCAGGGGTGGAAAAGTCTATTTAAGTGTGAGAATCCATAAGAAAAAAAAAAAAAAAACAGTGACTGTGTTAGTCAGCATTTCATCACTGTAACAAAACACCTGAGAAAAACAACTTAATGGAGAAAAGATTTATTTTGGCCCCTAGTTTCAGAGGCTTCAGTCCATGATCCACTTGTACCATTGCTTTAGGCCTAAGGTAAAGCAGAACATCATGACACAGGGGTGTGGCAGAAAAAAAGCTGCTCAGCATATGGCAGCCAGGAGAGAGAGGGGGGTGGAGAGAGAGAGAGAGAGAGAGAGAGAGAGAGAGAGAGAGAGAGAGAGAGAGAGAGAGAGAGAAGGAAAGGACATAGTCCCCAAGAACACAGACCCAAGCACTTACTCCTTTTAACTAGGTCCCACCTCCTACAATGTCCACCACCTCCCACAATTTTCACCACCTCCCAATAGTCCAATCAAATTGTAAATCCATCAATGGATTAATCCGATGATAAAGTCAGAGACTTCATGATATAATCATTTCCTAAAAACCCCACCTCTGAACATTGCATTGGGGACTAAACCTTCAACACCTGAACTTTTGGGAAACCTTCCAAATCTAAACCACATCAATGGTTCTCATTGCACAAAATTAAAAACTTACGATTGGCAAAAAGCACAATAAGCCAAACTATCAACGCAAATGAAAAAGAACAAATTGTAGGGAATGTACTTGTAACATTTATAACAGATAAAATAATAATATCTTTAATATGCAAGATCTTTTAAAATCACTAAAAAAAAAAAAATACAAACAACCCAACAGAAGAATGGGCTGAGGACATAGAGAATCCACAAAAGAAAAAATATGAATGGCCAATGAATGACTTAAAAAAAAAAACTAAAAATGCTAAAGCAGAAGAATCACAAGTTCAAGGCCAACCTCAGCAATTTAGTGAGGCCCTAAGAAATTTAGCAATACCCTGTCTCAAAAACAAAAACAAAAACAAAAAAGTAAAAAGGGCTGAAGATGTGGCTCTGTGGTAAATCGCTTTGGGTTAAATGTCTCGTACCTAAAAAAAAAAAAAAAAAAAAAAAAGTAATAATAAAATAAATTTAATAAAAGAAATACAAATTTACAATGAATTCAATTCCAGATTGGCAAAGACTTTTTTTTTTAAGTGATGAGCTGCTGGCTTATTTGTTATTCTTTTTTGCAGTGTTGAGTATTGAACCTAAGCCCTTGTGCCATGCTAGGCAAATGCTCTATCACTGAGTTATACCCCTTGTCTGGCAAGTTTATATTTAGCATTACTTATGAATTTTTTTTAAAAAAAAACGTGGTTCTGGAGATGGAAACCAGAGCTTAACACATGCTAAGCACACTCTCTGGCACTAAGGTACATGCCCATCTTCTGACCTTCGTTGTAAAGGACACAGTAACTATGCTCTATGAGCCTACAATTGTACTCCAAGTTTCTCTTAAAGAAATCTTTGCATCTGGATATAAGAAGACATCTATGAGAATGTTTGTAATGTCCCTGTTTATAAAACAAATGCTGGAAGGAAACTAAATAGCTTTCAGTGGGTAAATATATAAAGTGTGATATATTCATACAATAGAATATGTGAGGTGATACAAATGAGCAAATTACAGGGCTGGGGTTGTGGCTCAGGGGTAGAGCACTTGCCTAGTATGCATGAGGCACTAGATTAGATTCTTAGCACCACATTTAAAAAAAAAAACTAAATAAAATAAATAATGAGTAAATTGTAGCTACATGTGGCAACATGCATTAACATAAAGTTGAGTGTATAAGGTAAATCACTCTAATTCCATTTGTATATATTTATAGTATTATAAAACTTGTCTCCCTTTAGAGGAAGATAGCAGCTGGAGGGGACAAGGAAGATTTCTGGGGTGCTGGTCATTTTCTGTTTTGATCTACAGATGTGTCCATGCTGAGAAAATTCATCAAACTCCACACTTAGGATATGTGCGCTTTTCTGTAGGTGTGCCATACTTCAATTGCAAATGTTTTTTAAAAACAAGTAAAAAAAAAAAAAGAGCTGGGATCGTGGCTCATTGGGAGAGCTCTTGCCACACACGCATGAGGCACTGGGTTCGATCCTCAGCACCACATAAAAGTAAATGAATAAAATAAAGGTATTGTGTCCATCTACAACTAAAAAAAAATATTTTAAAAACAAGTAAAAAAAAGAATGCATCATACAATTTCAGTTCTCTGGGAAAAAAAACATACAGAACTAAGTCATTGTTAAGGGATGCAAGCATATGTATAAACCTAAAGAAAAGCAAGGGACTGGGGGAAGACAAATTTCAAGAGGGTAGATTCTGAGAAAGAGGAGAAAGAGGAGGCTGGGAAGGGGTTGGAAGAGCACTAGGGGTCTTCTAGGGCATTGGTGATATTAAGCTGGCTGGTGGGTTCAAAGATGTTTTGTTATTCTTTATGCCACTATATGTGTTGTAAATATTTTCATTTTTTAAAATATTTTAGAAAAATACATTTTAAATTATTTTAAAAATACTACTCCTGCTGAGCGTGGTGGTACATGTCTGTAATCCCTGTGGCTCTGGAGGCAGAGGCAGGAGGATCGAGAGTTCAAAGCCAGCCCCAACAAAAGCAAGATGCTAAGCAACTCAGTGAGACCCTGTCTCTAAATAAAATACAAAATAGGGCTGGGGATGTGGCTCAGTGGTTGAGTGCCCCTGAGTTCAATCTCTGGTACCAAAAAAAAAAAAAAAATACTACTCCTTTTGGAGGGAGTATAAATTGGTGGAATTTTTCTAGATGGAAAATGGCTATGTGTGAAAAATCATAAAAAGATTACACTTCCAAGAAATTTTTCTAAAATGAAAATCAGACAGGTAAGCAGATTATCAAATATGATTCATTAAGACAATTGGAAACAACCTCAAGTCTATTTATTTACAAATTTTTTTTAGTTGTTGATTGACCTTTATTTATTTACTTATATGTGGTGCTGAGAATTGAATCCAGTACCGCACACATAGGCAAGCACTCTACCAACTGAGCCACAACCCCAACCCTCAAGTTTTAACTATATAAATTGATTAAACAAATTCCACTAACAGAATACTATATGGCTATTAAGATTGATGATGATTTTGTACACCTGTTGATTGCCACAGAAATGTTTGATATATTTCTGAGTAAAAATGATAAAGTTATAAAACAGTGTGTTTATGGTATAATCTCATATTTTTAAAACTGTATATTTTCATGTAGAGGTGACTCTTAAGTAGTACATGTATTACTGAAGCAAAGAAAATAACCAAAAGATTTATTTTAATTTTTTAAGTAGTCTTGCATCAGGAAAAGAAATTTGCCTCAACTGCTTACCTCCCATGATGTTACAGGCATGGATAAAGTATGTATGTACTTTCTTATCACTAAAATTCTGAAACATGAATGGAAGCCCCTAAAGTGCAAGACTCATTTACATTGTATACAATATTTAGTAGAGCACATAGACAAAAATAGATTTACAGATACATTTTTTTAATGTGTCTGGGGCCACCCCCCCTCCTTTGTCCAACCACTTTGTCCAGATAGCAAGGAAGGCATCAGACCTTGACCCTCAGGCGTCTCCACAGCTACACCTCTGTCAACACCCCGCAGCTGTCTACTGGGAAAGACGGTGAGAAGCAGGACAGAAGGGCTCTGGCTAGGGACACCTCTCAGTGGTGGGACACAGACCTGCTGCTCTGAGCATGAGACTGCCAGTCTTGACAATGAACCTCTCTTAATCTCTCCAGAACTGTCCCTGAGGTCTTTGTAAGTGCTTTTAGATGACAAATGGAGAGATCAATAGATCACTGGGAAACATTTTTCAAGGCTGCTCAACCCTACACAGCTGCAAAGGACTGGAAGATAGGTCTTCTGGGGCTTGTGCTGTCATTCCCCGACCTCACAACCTTATATCAGGGTTTCTAGCCTGGGCTGGTTCCTGGCTCTCCCCTAAGCTTCACCACCCTTTAGGTCCTTCTTTGTTTCTAAAGTTCAGAACAGCTGCTAGGACCCTGGGGACAGTCTTCTCAGCTGTGATGTGGTGTACAGAATGGCAGCCCCTGGCTGCCCCCCCCCCTCACACACACACTTTTTTTTGTTACCTGGGATCAATCTTGGGGGCTCTTAACCATGGAACCACATCTTTAGCCCTTTTATTTTTTATTCAAATCAGGGTCTCACTAAGTTGCTTAGGGCTTCACTAAGTCACTGAGGCTGGCTTTGAACTTGTGATTTTCCTGCTTCAGCCTCCTGAGTCTTTGGGATTATAGGTAAGCTCCACTGCCCCCCATCTTCTGCACCCTTTCTTGATATAACTCAAACACAGCTGGGAGTTGAGGCAGTGAAAAAGTTGAGAGCAGAGCATATACACGAAAGAGGGGCACGGAAAAGGGGTCAAGACAAGGAAGAAATGGGAGATGTCCTACAGGAGTTTTCTTTTATCTCTATCCCCCCACCTTGGTTTTTAGCTTTGCTGCTGAGAACCACACTCAGGGCCAATCACTTTCTCTACCACTAACACTTTCTCTACGCCTCTAACCCTTTTCCCCCTTTTTAAAAATAACACAAGCACTTACCCAATGGCTGCCTGTATCTTACGTCATAACATAACATAGATATGAGAAAGGATGGTTGATTAAATTTAAGTGTAGAAATGTAAAAATCACCATTTTGTTAGTATAGTCAACCAATGTAAATCAACTACGTCAGTGTTCATGTGTGTCCATGGGGTCAGGGATTGGTTAGGCCTGTGGGAAATGTAAAGGTGAGTAAGGCACATTCCTGTCCTCCAGAGGTCAATCATGGGCTTCTAGAAATGTCTGAAATACAAAATAAAATGCAGGCTTTGATTATGTTACAAAAGTGCAGAGTGTATCAGGAAAAAAGATGAATTCACTCCCACACTGTGTGTATAGTCACATGTCTATAATGAGGGCACATTCTGAGAAATGTATCATTGGCCAATGTCATTGTTGTTTGAACATCATAGTGGGAATTCATACAAGCCTCCATGGTGCAGGTCAGCTATGCAATGTAGCCTCTTTGTTTTTACAGTGCTGGGGATTGAATCCAGGGCAGTATGACCTCTTGGTGCAATCAAGAGATACAAAATATACAGGTGTGTGAGATTGCTGCTGGCACAACATGGGGTGCTATTTTACAGCAAACTTTTATTTATTTATTTGGTACTAGGGACTGAACCCAGGGGACTTTACCACTAAACCACATCCCAGTCCCCTTTTTGAATTTTTTTTTTATTTTATTTTGAGACAGGGTCTCATTAAGTTGCTTAAGGGCCTTACTAAGTTGCTAAGGCTGGCTTCAATCTTGCAATCTTCCTGCCTCAGCCTCCCAAGTAACTGAGATTACAGGCATGAGCCACTGAGCTCAGTGACTGTACTTCTTCTTTTTTTTTTTTTTAAGAGAGAGAGAGAATTTTTTTTTAATGTTTATTTTTCAGCTTTCAGCGGACACAACATCTCTGTTTGTATGTGGTGCTGAGGATCGAACCGGGGCCGCACACATGCCAGGCGAGTGCGCTACTGCTTGAGCCACATCCTCCCCAGACTGTACTTATTCTTAAGGACTAGCAAGCAAGCTTTCTGATTCCGTGTGTGTGTGTGTGAGTGTGTGTGTGTGTGTGTGTGTGTGTGTGTGTGTGCGTGCATGTGCGCGCTCATGGAGTCTAGTTATTTTCATAATTTTCATACTGTATTTCCTGTGGGTTATACTGGCATTAGTGGTGATCATTAGGGCTGATGTAGGGTCTGGAGAAGTAGGTAGTGGTGGACTTCCCTTGAGGAGGCTACCATAATTGGCCTGACCATAATGGGCCTGCCTTCCCAGACAATCCCTTTCTTTGGGTCTCTATATCCTAAATCCCAAATTCCTGGGAGAGGGAATCTGGGCAGGTCACAGCATCAACTGGAATTCTCTAAGGGTGTGGTGGTGACATGTGCATCTGAAGGGGTGGGGGAGGTTGAACTGTCTCCAGAGACATGCAGCTGAACAAATAACCCTGTAGGTGTCCCCTGCTAAAATGTGTACTGTCCTTTCTTATAAGTATGTCATGTCACTAAAATATGACAAGCAGAAGGCATGGAGATGACTGTTGGTCACCTTCATATTTTGCATTGTGAAAACATGGAGGCTCATCTGTAGTTGCTACTCAGTGTTTGCCACTGTGAACAGGTAAATTGCTGCATGCAGGACTTTGCTGACCTGACCCTGTACTCTGGGAGTTTGTGAGGTCAGATGTGAGACACAAGTGATGTTTAGCAGAATCAAATAAATATCATCAAACCAACCTCAGGCAAAGGCCTCTGCTCACTTGGTTTGCATGGTCAGAATATCTGACCTCGATTTCCACGGTCTGGCAGAATCCACCCAGCCCAAATTCCAGACAGGTTATACAACTAGGAAATGTATGTAAAAAACAAGAGGAGGAGTTAATAATAACAGCATGACTGTCTAAAATAGAATTTCATTGTTTAATCATAAATTTACCCAGTCAACCACTGATCTATGAGTTGGTATGATATGATGTATTGGTTTCCATTTTCTTTGCAGGAAATTGAAAGACTCAATCCAGCATGACTCAGAGGGAAGTATAGAGGTCCAGAGTTGCACATGAAAAGAGAACAGAGGTTGTGGTCACTCCAAAGTATCTGGCACCCCAAATCTGACACCAACTGTACAACTTGAGGCATTTTATATGAGATCACTGGATCTCAGTGTTCTCATCTTCAAATTACAGATGACCTCATAGTTGTATGAGGATTAAGCATTAACACAGGTACAAAGTGTATAGTCCATCCTAGACACCTAATAGCTAGAGCTACCTGCTTTATTTCATCCCCAGCCCTTTTTTATATTTTATTTTGAGACAGGGTCTCACAAAGTTGCCTAGGGCCTCACTAAGTTGCTGAGGGTGGCTTTGAACTCGTGATCCTCTGCCTCAGCCTCCTGAGCTGCTGGGCTTTATTCTTGTTTGTAATAAATTATCCTTCCTCTTGCTTGTTTCAGGTTTTCCAGTCTTTATTGGGCTATACTCTGCCATTTATACCCGCCATGTGGAAGAGGACAACAATGTCCTTTTAAAAATTAGAGTTCTTGCTAAATATGGTGGCATATGCCTGTAATCCCAGCTACTTTTGAGGTCCAAGGATAACCTGGGCAACTTAGGAAGACCCTGTCTCAAAAATAAACATTAGAAAGGACTGGGGATGTAGCTCTGTGGTAAAGCACCCCTGGGTTCAATCCCCAGTACCACACCCACATTCAAAAAAACATTTAGAGCTCCTAATTCTATATGAAGAGAATTCTGCTGTTAGACACTTGTCCCAATTCTTGAGTCACCATCTTCAGCTTCTGCCGGCAGAGATGGGATAGTGGTATATGGCCATGAATTCTTAGGTAAGTGATTGGTCAAGTAAAGCCAGAGGATTGGATAGAGATAAACAAGGATCAGCTTCTTCAGTTAGGGCTCATCTGTAAGGTTGCTTCCAAGTCTAAGCTATCATGACTTTCAAATCTTGTACTGTTTACTTCATTGATCCAGATAGACTAGCCAGAGCCTTGGGAGGCTGGCTGATATACTAGCTGACTCACATTGAGCCGTGGCTGAACTGTGATTAGCAGCTTTGGCCTTTGAGCTGTCATCACAGAGCTGGAAGAGACCTTGAGCCCATCAAGATCACAGCCAACTCCTAGTCGAAGTTTCAGACCCATGCATGCCACCTTCAATGGGCCCACAAAACACCATGTTGATTTCTTAAATATCCCTTAATAATGTTCAACTCAAATAGTTTTACCAAGTTAATTCACATAATAAAATTTTTATCTGTCATCTACTCTGGCTAACGAACAGCATCCTTTAGAGTTCTCTTTGAGGGTATTTGTTTCCTTCCCTGATGACATTTCCTAATTAGAAATCATGACTGGGAAGATCTGAGCAGGACACGCCAGCATTTGTCTTAAAGCTAGGTGCCAGCCTGTATCAAATCTTTAGGTTGCCTGCCAGAGGCCGACTTCTGGTCAGAAATAAAGAGCAGGACATACTGTAAAAGTGGCAGAGGTCAGAGAGAAGAGGAGCTTGAGCCTGCACTTGACGCGGTGGCTAGGTGAGGAGGTTCTGAGTCAGACTTTCCCACTGAGAGACGGATGAAAGTGGTGAGAAATGATGAAAAAGATGTAGTAACCAGACAGAAGGGAATAATGGAAATAAAAGGCTGGGTGTGAACAGTAAGCAAAGACAGGACTAGTTTGCCCACCCAATACCACTTGCATTAGTCATAGTTGAACTTTGGTTATGGAGCCACTATAAGTACCACGGAGTGAGCAATTTATTTTAAGAATTAGGTCTTACACAACTGGTGGGGAGGAACTGGGGGATTAAAGACCTGAAAAGGGGAGTTGAAGGATCACAGGAAGTCATGAGTGGCCTTGGCGTGGATGAACAAGATGGAACTTGCAGCAAGTAGGACAAGTCAGGCTGCCATCATGAGCCTTCTATGGAAGCATTTGGACTCCTATTGGCTCCTGCCTCTGGGAGTTCACAGTAATGCATCTGGAAGTGGGTGTGGGGTCACCATTGATGAACAGGCCAAGCAGTTATAGAGTAGGGAAGGTGGGTGTTGCAAGCCAAGAAAGGAGAGGGCCGACTGACTGCCCCCACCCAGCCCTCCCTCACTGGAGGACAATCAGCCGTGTTAGGGAGACCAGTCAAAGCAGGATCTCATTTAATGAGAAAACACAGCTAATGTAATGTACAGGAGCCAATTAGGTTAAAGGTCAGCAGGGTGGGGAGAGTTCACGTGTACACTCATCCTACAGGCAGTAATGGGAGATAGGAGCTGTCCACGAGGGCGGAAGGGTTCTGAGCCTATCCTAGAGGTGGTCCGATTTTTTGTCACAACCCATGGCTTTCTGGCTGATCGCCAGGCGCTATCTTAGCCACATGTGGCCCCAGGACCGGGAATCGGGTAGCAGCCAGCAAGTTAGGTTTCCTCTTTTCTGATACGACATGCTCTACATGTTGCATGCCCTACATCAATTTAGGTTTCCTCCTTTCTGATGCAACATGTCCCACATGTTACATCATGCCCTACAGTTGGGGACAAACAGGAGCTGCCCCCACCTCTGTCTCTTAGCAACAATGACCTTCAGCCCAGGGGCTGTGCTTCATTACACCTCCCACATCTCATGCCACTTTAACTTCCAACCAACTTCAACCCAGAGTCCCACAGAGAAGGTGATTCTGGGAAATGCATCCAGTATAACCAAGTTGACAAGAGAACAACCCAATAATGATCAAGGAAAAACAGGGAACAGCTTTGTTCTCAGATACACAGAGCCTCAAAACGGTGACATTTTAAAAAATAAAATGTTCATGGTAGAGGAGGAAGCTATCAGAGTGTTTCTGCTCATCAGGACTCTGGGTTGCAAGTGACAGAAATTCCAAAACTGGCTTCATTGTGGTGGGGGGAATGTTAGGGTAGCTCAAAGAATCAAAGAAAGAGTTGCAAGGGAGTTTGACACCACACCACTGGCTGTTCCCCTGTTCCCTTCTCTGTCTCATTTCTTCTTTCCTCTGGCAATGGCCTCATCCTCCCAGGCATCTCATGTGACAGCTTTGGGGTCATGTTCTTATTGCTCCTTGACCAGAAAGAAAAGATGGTTTCCCCTAAGAGCTTTACTTAGAAAAATCCTTGATTTTTTGTTTGTTTGTTTTGTTTTTGGACAGGCTCTAGGGTGAATCTTTAGTTTGATCACTATGGCCAGGTAAGTGTAGCCCAGAGGAAGGGGCAAGTGACTTTGACCAACAGCTTCCCTAGAACCAAAGGGAGGAAGAAAGGAGCAATTCCCCCAAGAAAGGGAGTGCTGTCCCAGCAGAGGGGAAAGAGGCAGACAAAGAGTAAGAGCTACTCACCTTGGTGTCCTAGAGACTGGATGAAATGTCCCTTGAATACACTCTTCTCATTCTGACCCAGTTTCTTTTATGTTATGGCTAAATAATGATATGACTTTTTAACACTCAGCTGGGATTCCAAAGAGCTGTCACAAAGAAGCCATACTTCCCTAAGGGTGATGAGCTGTGGGAATAATCTAGATCTCTCTCAAACAGGCCTGGAGAGATTGAGAACTCTGCTCAATTATTAAAAAGGAGAACTAGGACTCTCAGATAATATCCCCATGGAATAAATTAATAATCTGATTCACAGACCGCTCTGGAGATTTGAGCTACTACCAATCCATCATCCAGGGCTTGATCAGATTATTTTCCTGGACCAGAAAAAAAAAATAGTATTGGGCAAGAGTGATTTCTCATAGGTTAAAGAATAAGAGCCATGACTTGGAATCTAATAAAGCCTTCAGCATGCAGGTGAGGGGAGATAATTCAGAGAGAGAGGAAGGGAGGAGTGTTTAGACTGCTAGGTAAGAGAAATAATATCACTAAAGTAATATACGTCTTTTCTAAGGATGAGGAAATGACCTACGATTAGGATTTGTGGTGTCTAGGAAAGTGTAGGCAATTTAATTGTCTCCTCACTTGGCTATGCATCAAGCATCACCCATGAAATTTTGAAAACAAATCCACACACCAGGACCCTCCAGAACCCCTACCCTCCATTTCAAACTCCATGGAGGATTCTAGGGCATAGACAGGGTAGGAAACAGCAGTCTGCTGTGCTGTAAAATGCTCTCTGTCTTAGAGAGTTTGTGTGCTGTATCTTGCCTGCTACCTCTCAACTTGTAGGAAGGATACAGCAGTTAAATGATGTACTTAAGGCAGACAATTTGTAAGGTATGGAATCAGGTGGATCAGAACCTGGATTCTTTTGCTCCTAATCCAACTGTAAAGGGTACCTCGGGCATGGTCTTGACCCGCTGTGGAGGAATAGCAGGTAAAAAAGGCATGACTAATAAGAATAAGCCCACTGTTGTTTTATAATCAAAACTAATATTCTTAGGTAACATTCAGAAATTAGCACTTCCTACAGGAGAGCCCCTCCTAACATGTGCCATCTGTATATCCGTTCTTTGTTGAAGGTAGCCTCTTTTCTTGTGCTGGCAGTTACTGCTGTGTTGTCAGGAGCCGCTCTGGACAGGAGCTATGTACACACCTTTAAGTCCTCAGTAGAGGGACTGAACAGGTATTGCACTCACTGCAATGCGTTTGGACCTTACCTCCGCTGGGATAAGAGAGGTGCAGCTCCAGGAGTGGGTGTCACCCGATGGGGTTGGATTACACCCACTTGTTTATTGTAACCCTACCCCTTGTCTCATTTGAATGCCTTCTCCCCAATAAAACCCAGGTACGAGATGTGCTCTTTCTTTTTCTTGCCTGCCTTGCCCCCATGGTGGGAGCTATGGCTGAGGAGCGGTCACTGAGCCCAAAGAAAAGGTACTTTCTGTGTCTGTGTTTTTATTTAGTCAGCCAGAATTCACTTGGAGTGACCCTGACCTGTTTAGTCGTGTGTCGTGACACGGTTTGTTTGCAATCCTGAGGATGCAACCCAGAGGTGCTCTACCACTAAACTACATTTCCAGCCCCCTACCCTTTTTTTTTGTCCCCTTTTGAGACAGAGTCTTGCTAATTGCCCAGGTTGGCCTTGAACTTATGATCCTCCTGCCTCAGCCTTCCCAGTTGCTGGGTTTATAGACATGTGCCACCACACCTAGTCCTGTGTGACCTTTGAAAAATTGCTTGACTTTGTTCCTTGGTTTCCTTATCTGTATGATGAAGAGTATTGGACTTGGGCCTTATCTGTTCTTATGCTAGATTATTCTGTCTGTTTAGTAATGAGCCCTTTGACATGATGTGATTACAAAGTTGGAAAAAGAGTCTTTTTGCTTTCTTCTTTTTCTTCTTTTTCTTTTCTTTCTTTTTCTTTCTTTCTTTCTTTTTTTTTTGTTATTTTCAAGATTTTAAAATTTACACTTTAAGAAATATACTACTTTTTTTTTTTTGGCAGTAATGGGGATTGAATGCTCTATATCCCCAACCCTTTTTTTAAAAAAATTTTTTTAGAAGTTGATGGACCTTTATTTTATTCATTTTTTTTATATGTGGTGCTAAGATTCAAACCCAGTGCCTCACACATGCTAGGCAAGAGTTCTACCACTGAGCCACAACCCCAGTCCCAGCCCCAACCCTTTTTTATTATTTATTTTGAGACAAGGCCTGGCTAAATTGATGAGGCTTGCCTTGAAATTGTGATCCTCCTGCCTCAGCCTCCTGAGTCCCTTTGCTTCCTTAATATCTTTGATATCTTGTCCACTGGACAGAGCCTGCTGTGTTGCAAGGTGGTTTGAAAGTAAACTAGAAATGTGAAGATCTCTGGAAAGGTGGGGGCTATGACTCTATCTCATTCAAATAAAAAATGAAAATGACAGACAGTAAAGGGAGAGGGACATCTACAGAAAAAAGCAGGGAGGCTGCAAATCTGTGAAGGGGAGTGGGGATGTGAGGCTAAAGAATGCCCTCACGGGCTAGAGTTGACAAAAGAGAGGGGTGGCCATAGCAGATGTGCTGATTTATTTCAGTGTCACCTAAGGTAGATTAGGCCCCAGATTGGATGAAAGTTTGACTGATCCCTTATTCTGTCCCAGCCCTTCCGGAAGGCCTTGAAATACTTTTTCCCAAATTGTCTACTATTCCAAGCCCAGTAGGCAGGGAATAGACACTAATATCCTAAATGAATGAAACCTGATGTTGGCCCTTGCTCCACCTGGCTTCAAGAGCTGGAAGGAAGAACTTAGAAGCTTAAAATGGAATATAAAGAAATGTCGCCTCCGGTGACAAGGGTACGTGGGAAACCAGCCTGTCGTCTCCGAGGCACCAGCTGTCGGAACCGCCCTCCGACAGGGTTAGTGAAGCGCACTAGACCAGCTAGTGTCTCCGGGGCTGAGAGGGTTAAGTGTCTCCACCCGGCCCACCACCCAACCTGGCCTAGAATCACACCAAGTCTGGAGATGAGTCAACCGTGAAGGTGCAGCAGTCTCAATCTTTATTGTGTCAGGGACAAGGTTATATAGTGATAGGAGGGAGTAAGAAGAGACAGTAGCAAGAACCAGTAAGGGGCAGTTACATCACTATCACTAAGGGGCCTAGGCAGATTTCAGATTAAACCATTAGACGGGCTAAAGTCAAAAGCCCACGAACACCAATCCGCCAGGTCACGTATATGTAAATGCTCTGGAAGAACCCATGAGGCCACCTCAGCCAACACTCAGTAATGGCCGCGGTCCCAAGGGAGGTAAAAGTCCCAACAAAGAAAGACATAATTCACAAGAATAGTGTTAGGAAGGTTAAAGCCTCTACAGAGAGGGGCTTTGCAAATCATAACCAGGGCGATAAAAAGGCCTGCTGGGTCATGTTCAGAGCAAGATAGGCTAATGCTGCAGCTTGGGAAACAGTGCAGTGTTAACAAATGACAAGGAGACAGAGGAGCCACTTAGCTCCAAAGTGCTTGCCCTCTTTCCACTATTGGAGACATGGGAAGCCTCTGAAGGCCCAGGCTGCATGCAAGAGCTGGCACATAGTAGAATCAAAGTTTGTGCAATGAATGAAGAATGAATAGGAGGAGGATGAAGAGGAGAATGCTCTTTAAATTGAACAGGCCCAAGATAGTTGAAAAGGTTCTAAAAGGAGAGACTGTGCTGTCAATTTAATTCAAGTCAAAGGTCATTGTAGTGGTCCTAGTTCCCTAGGAAATAGACTCAGATGGAGATTGAGTGCAGGGAGTTTGTGAGGAGTGCCTGAGCGAAAGGCAGAGGGATGAACTGAACTGCAATGCAGAAGCCAAATAGATCTCAGGTCAACCCCATAGGATGACTCTTCAGAAAGGCCCCACCTAAGGCAAGAGCCTGGGTCTTTATACTTCTTCATCAACTTTTTCTTCTCCAGGGTTACATCCTTGGAGATGACATAAATTTATTCTACCTGTGACTATCAGCAGCTAACACTTCCAACAGATGAAGGAATGAATGCCCCCATCCTAAAGAAGGGGTGTGTGGGCACAGCAGAACAATACAGTGCCCACTGCAATAGTGACTTAGCTTCATCACTACACAGATGAAGAGTCCAGGATGAAGTCATAAGAGAAGAGTCAGTGATTCCCAGAGGGTTCCTGTGGCCTTATTATACTGGAAATTCAGAGGATTTGTTAAAGCTCTCAATATGGATGAAAAGGAGAAATGGAGATTAATCAATGGTTCCCTAACCTATCTGTATCAGAGATAGAACTGTACAGATTCCTGGGCCCCATTTCCAGGAATTCTGTTACTAGAAGGTCTGGGTCTGGGGAGAGGTCTTAGAATCTGCCCCCCTCCTTTTTTAAACAAGATTATTCTAAGGTGACCTGTGTTGATCTAGAAGTAGATCTTGGTGGCAGGGGTAGGGGAAGTCCAATGAGGCTCACTCCTAAATTTTGTCCTATTGAAAATTTGTATTATCAACTGGAAAACTCTAATACAACATTTATCCCATGAAGATAATCCCAAAAGTTGAAGGGACGGATGATACTTTGGATGTACAAATCAAGATTTCAGTAGATTTCAATGTGCCTCTTAATGTTGTAGATTGATACATACTGACATTGAAAGTTGTTTGTGGTATAACACAGATTCTGGATCCTAATGACTGGTCTGGTTCAAATCTCAGCCCCGTTACCTACTTACTACATGGCCCTGGGTTACTCCTATACCTCAGATTCCTCATCTAGAAAATGGGATAATAATATATTATTGTCCTAATTACTTTGAGATGAAAGCTGGAGCTAAAATTGGGTAAGGCCTAACCATGGAAATCACCCAGGGTTTCTTCCACTGCCTTCTGTTGATTTGAGTCAATCTCAGGCCTAGCCCAGATAAAAGGGGATGGAAATAAATTCCACCTTTCAATGAGAGGAATGGCAAAGAATTAGTAGCCATTTTTAATCTGCTACAGGAGTTTAATACCACCTTTATAAAAGCATATGCATTTAGAAGAATATACATGAAAATGTTAACTAAAGTTATCTTTAATAGGTAAAGTCATAATAGAGTTGTTCTCTTTTTTATCCTTGCATATTTTGCTTCCCCTGTCCCCTGCTGAGTTTCCTATAATAATATATATTACATTTATATTAAGAAAAATAATTCTCTTATTTAGAAATAATACATGGAGATTTAAAAACTTAATATGAACCAACATTGTGACAGTTCTATCAGAAAAGAAAAAGAAAAAAAAAACTAGCTCAAATTTACACAGCATTAGTAAAATCACAGTAGCTAGACTTAGAACAAAGAAGAAAGAAAGAAAACAAGGAAGTTCCTACCCCTACTCCACTCACCATCAGACCCTACCGAGTGTTTAGTGCTGGATTCTGAACTCTAAGAGTCATAAAGGGAAACGACATATCAAGGAAAGAAGGGGTCTGTAAACTGTTCCTCGTGGAGAAGGACTGTTGCACACGTGGTTGAAGAGAAGGAGTTTTTTGTATAATGAACACAGCCCTCATTCCATATCAACAAGGGCTGCCAAGGGGAAGAGGCAGTAGTACTGATCCTACAGAATTGGGAGCATTGAGTGACAGTGTCATGCAAATAACTCTCTAGGTTGTAAAAGGTGGGATGAGCTTCCCAGGAAGGTCATAGCCCCCTGTTCAACTAGAGACCTTTCAAAGACCTAGAAAGCAGAACTCCACTCTGAGAAGGTGACTGGCCTAGAGGACCTGCCAAATCCCTTCCAAATCCCAGTTTGTATAAATGATGGTTGGGAGTGGAAGTCAAATACTTGGTCATTTGTTCGGGAAACTTCAACCATATCCTTTCTAAAGGCAATGATCCAAAATAAATGAGTTCTTAAGATCCTTTGTATGAGTCTATAAATGGCTACTGCCCTTTCTGTGAATACATGATATATCAACAAATATTATCAGGTGAACACTAGATGCATGGCAAAGTCCTGAGTGTTCAGAGAGATCTCTCACCCACAGCCTTACAGTTTGAGAGGACAAACATACAATCACTATATAAATGTAAGGTTCCTAAATACAGTCATTAGGACCTTATGGATGAGTTCTTGTGGGGGTGGAAGGCTCCCAAGACTAAATGATTGATTTGTAATAGCAAGGAAAGCTTAAGGGGATGTGGGGGTGGGAGTTTTAAGTTGTGTCAAAGAGAAATGAAGGGAGGGAGGCAGAGGGAGGGAGACCTGTTGGCTCCATATCTCCATGCTATGATGAATAGCTTTTTTTTTTTTTTTTTTTTTTTACTGGAAATTGAGCCCAGGGGTGCTCTACCACTGAGCTATATCCCCAGTCTTCACCCCACCCCCACCTTTTGTATTTTATTTAGAGACAGGGTCTTGCTGAATTGCTTAGGGCCTTGTTAGGTTGCTGAGGTTGGCCTTGAACTCACCATCTTCCTGCCTCAGACTCCCAAGATACTGAGATTACAGGTCTCTTCCACCTCACCCAGCTGATAGATAGCTTTGCCAGAGGAAAGAAGGCTGCATGCCTGTCTCCCGAGTAGGGCTTTCCTAAAAATAACTCATCTTTTATCTTTATTGACAACTCTAATAATTATTATGAAGGTCTCCTAACATATTGTTTTACATATATGAACTCATCAAATCAATTCGATTACCTAGTAAAACAGTGACCAGGGTTTAGAGATGTGAAGAACTGTGGCTGACATCTTTTGGAGTGCCTGCTAAACTATGAGAGCCCCCTTAGCTTCCCCCTTGCCCACAGTGGCAGCTCCCAGCAGCTGTTTGTTCAGCAAAACCCTGTTGTCTTGTCCTCAGTTGAGTCAGAGTCCTTTGCCCAGAGGAGACACAATCAGAAATGTGTTCAAAGGGAGATCTGGGTTTTCCATGGGATAGGAGCTGTAATATGGAAACACTGTGGGTGGCATATTCTGTTCTGCTGAGACAGAGAGCGAGCACCAGAGGGGGAGAGGAAGTAGATGCCCAGAGAGATGCAGAGACAGGGAGGGGCACCACTTGGCTTCTGGTGGGAAGCTGCCCACTTCTCTGGTTCTGGTTCTTCCTAGAATCTGACACCTGCCCATCCTCTGGTATTAAGAGAGCCTTCCTTATATCTTTATACAAATTGATCATTTTTTTTTTACTTAAGCTAGCTTGAGTGTCTACAACTTGCAAACAGGAAGTTCTTACTAATGCAAGTGTTTTGTCCTATGTTAAATTAGGAGACAGGCTTCCCCCTCAAATTTGTGTACTTGCACAGGACCATCCATCACAGCCTCCCCTGGCTCCTGTAATGCCTGCTCCAGAGTGGCAGTTTCAGGTCAGGTGGGACACACTGCTCTCCACTTCATCAAGGTCATTCCTGTCCCCAGCTTGATAGGTAGCTTTTCTGATGAGGACAAGGGCTGAATTGCAGCCATGGAAATACTTTATCGAGTTCTCCATCGTCACATTCTTCCTAGGATGATGGGTGTCTATCCTTTCTCTGTTGCTTTCCAGGTTTTAATGACATGCCACAGAAGCTGTTCCTCCAGCAGCTTGGGCTTCTAAGACTTTGGCAGCTGCCCCAGGGATGCCTGCCACCCACTTAGATCCTGCACCTGCTCTGCACACAACCAATCATCAGAGCTGTCACTCTTACCACCCCTTCTTGCAAGCTGCCTCCTGGCCTCTGCCCATAGATTCCCCACCTGGTTAGCATCACCATGAACCTTGCACCTAAGTCTATGCCAGTCCTGATAACACAGTCCCACTTTTATTTGCTTAACTGTCTCTCTCTCACTTCTAGCTGGGAGTCACTGGAGGACAGGGACAAGGTCTATGTCCTATTTGGTGTCCTGTCTCTGGTCCTTACTGTAGTGGACAGTAACATAGTTAATGTGTATGGAGTGAAAGATCGGATGAACAAATGAATGATTAAACCAGCTTTCCCAACTTTATTTCATACACTCTCTCTCTGCATAATGGAATATGCTTTTCTTCATTGCTAATTTTTTAAGGATAATTTTGTCTTCACTGTTTTTACGTCCATCATTTGAAAGACTAAAGCCAAGTCTTTCCTCTCCTCTCCTTTTCATACTTAGCATAAGCCTTTGCATACTATTGGTGTCAATTCAATAGGTTTGTGCATGTGCTTTTTCTGTTTGTTTTTGTTTTGTAGAGCTCAAAATAAAACTAATCATTGTGCTTATTCTTTTGTAGGGAATTTCTTTCCCACTCTTCTCCCCACCCCCTTGTGGCTGGTCCCTTTAGACAGCAGACAGTGTTCAATACCAGGTTTCAGATTCAGCAAAGTTCAGAGTGAACTTTGGCTTAGGCCACACAGATAGGAGTTTACTCAAACATCCAGAAATACAGATGACCATTTAGTTGTCCTGATAGAATTTGGGTAAATCTGTCCTGTTGCATTCCTGTACTTTCTGATTTGCCAGAACGGAACAAACAAGAACTGAAGGGACTGCTTGGAGTTCTCCAGTGTCCCTGCCTGTCAGGGAGCAGGTGCGCGTGATGCAACAGGTAACCTTCCCTGAGGGGCAAAGACACCTGCCTTGGTTGTCTCTGCTGTAGCTCTTTCCAGCTGAATTTCCTTCCCATTACTCATCACACTGCCAGGCAACCCTGGAGGTTAGGTTATTGCTGTTACCTTTGCTCTTTAGCCTCTCTGGGTTGCATCAGCTCCCTCTACCACACCCACACATCACCTCCTTTAGGTGAGCCAGGACAGTGGGGGGGGGGGGAGAAATATGCTGAAAGGGGATTCACAGACAGGGGACTGACTTTTTTTTTCTTAAAAACTTTCTTGTAATTGTAGATGGACAGAATGCCTTTATTTTATTTGTTTATTTTTATGTGGTGCTGAGGATGGAACCCAGTGCCTCATGCATGCTCAGCAAGTGCTCTGTCACTGAGCTACAGCCCCAGCCCAGGGGACTGACATTTTCAATAACTACTTTGTGCTAGGTGCTGTGCCAGGCCTTTCTTTCTTTCCTTCCCCTTCCTTCCTTCTGCCCACCCTTCCTTCCTCATAAAAGAGCATAATCATGAAATGATATATATTTTAAATTCATAATAATGGGTCCTTCCCAATTAATTTTCTTTTCCATATATGGCTCTATACGAGAGATGATTTAAAAAATCTCAGTTCCCCAGCATTTCAGCAAGATGTTGTGAAATTGATGGAATATTATTCAGACTTAAAAGAAGAAGAAGAAGGAGATCCTATGACTTGCAACAGCATGGATGAACCAGGAAGAGCAAATGAAATAAACCAAACAGAGGAAGAAAAAATCTGCATGATCTTATTTATATGTGGGCTGTAAAAAAAAAAAAAAAGTCAAACTCATAGAATCAGGGAGTCAAAGGGTCAAAGGGTGGCTACCAGGGGTTATGACGTGGAAGAAATGGCTAGATGTTGATCAAAGGGTATTAACTTGTAGTTACAAAGGATGAATGAGTTCAATAGACCTAACGTCTAGCATGGTGACTGTAGATAATAATAATGTATTTTATACTTGAAATTTACTAAGAGTACAGATCTTTTATTATTTTTTTTCTGTTTATTTATTTATTTGGTACTGGTGATTGAACCCAAGCACTTAACCACTGAGCCACACCAGCCTTTTTTTTTTTTTAAGTGGCAGATGGACACAATTTTATTTATTTATTTTTATGTAATGCTGAGGATCAAACTCAAGGCCAGGGCCTCAGGTGTGCGAGGAAAACATTCTACCACTGAGCTACAACCCCAGCTCCAATCCTCAGCCTTTTAAAAAAATATTTTATTTACAGACAGAACCTTGCTAATTGCTAAGACTGGCTTTGAACTCACGATCCTCCTGCCTCAGCCCCCTGAGCTCCTGGAGTATCAGGAGTGCACCACCATGCCCAGCCAAGAGTGCAGATATTAAATGTTCTTGCCACACATACATAAAGGTAACTATGTAAGCAAATGAATATGTCATGTAGCCTGGTTGGATAATCATCTCATAATATTTGCACATCTCAAAACATCATGTTGTATGCCTTGAAGATATATAATTTTTATTTGTGCAATTATACTTCAATAGATTTGAAAAAAAAATTAAATTCAAAGTTCCATTTTTCATATTGAATTAATGTATAATCAATACATAGCAAGTACTGAAAATTGAAAGATAAATATGAATATATTGCCTTAATCATTCAAAAGAGTTGTAAAATTACTTGGCTTTTTATAGATAAAATACAATGCAAAAATATTATTATTATTATTATTATTATTATTATTATATTTCTGGTCATCTATATATCTCTGACTTTTTTGGTTAATAGCCTGAATCTCAGAGCTGCAAAGTGACTTGAAGACTTGAGGTAAAATATTTGGGGCTAATATGAATCTATCCACCAAAATCTATTCTCCCCTTTTCCCAGTCACATCTCCCAGACTTTGTTGCAATTAAATATGGCTAAATGACTAAGTTTCCTCCCAAGGAATGTGAGCATAAATGTCATGTACCACTTCTCGCCCTACATCTTGTGACCAGGATGTGTCTCCTCCCCCAATTTCTTTCCCCTAGGCACACCTGGAACCCAGATGTGGCAATGAATCAGACTTGAATTTGTAGTCATCAAAGCCTAGGGGATGGAGGGCCAAGACGGAAGAAACTTGGATCCTTGAAGGAACAGATCAAACAGAGCTACCAAATGCCCGGAAGCTCATGCTGACCATACCTGAGAGAGATCTAAATACTTATCTTCCTTAAGGTATGGGATTATTGACAGATCTCTATTAGAGCACCCTAATTACCTTGACTCAAAAAGAAATTGATACAGAAATGGCATTGCTGTTGTAAAGACCTGAAATACATGATATTGTCTTAGCAGTTCGGAAATAAGAAAAGTGATATTATGAACTAGAAACCTGGTGTCCTTTATGTGCTGAGGCAAAAAGCACTTGGCAAGCTGGGTGTGGTGGCGCATCCCTGCAATCACAGTGAAATCAGGAGGCTGAGTCAGGAGAATCTCAAGTTTGAGGCCAGTCTGGGAAACTTAGCAAGACTCTGTCCCAAAATAAAAAAATAATAAGGGCATGGAATGCAGCTTGGCCCCTGGGTCCAATCCTTAGTACCTGAAAAAAAGTAAATAAATAAAGGCAAAACAGTCATCTGCAATAACCTGCAGGACAGCCCCCTTTCCCATTAAGCCCTTAGCTCTAGGGAAGCAGTTGCATGAAACCATACTGTTAGTGTGTGCCACGTGCTTCTTCCTGCTTTTTTGGCAAGGTCCAGTAGGGAAGAGTGCAAGTAAAAATGGACCAGACTGCAGAGTGTCTAGAAATATGAAAAAGTAGATCTTTACAGAGTTAGAGAAATCAATCATTTCTGCATCCCAAACAAGAAGAGATAATAATAGCTGCTCAAAGAGCCCATTAAAGCTTCTCAAACTAAGAGCCAGGCTTGCGGCAAAGATGAGAGTGACTAAGGGTCTAAGAATTTGCTCTCAAGCCTATTGTTTCAGATGAACTCAAGGAAGTCACGATTATAATGGTTGATCTAGGAAACAAAGAAATAATTTTCAAGAACTATATCCAAGGGGCTGGGGTTGTGGCTCAGTGGTAGAGCGCTTGCCTACCATGTATGAAGAACTGAATTTGATTCTCAGCACCACATATAAATAAGTAAAATGAAGGTCCATTGACAACTTAAAAAAAAAAAAAAGAATCATTAAAAGGATTATATCCAAGAAGAAACTGACTGAAGCCATCTTAGTTTCCAAGGGAATTATATTCCAAATAAATTATAAGCTTCATCAATGAAAAAAAGTCTGTAAGTGTTTAAGCCTTAGAGAAGTCTGTAGCCCACACAGCTCCAAAGAGGGCTTAATCCAAAGCTTACTTCAAGTATTTCGAGAGATTAATGGGTGAAGAACTTCCTAGAAGGCCGTGGAGGGCAATGGACATGTGTTTTCCAAACTCTTTTCCTACTTCTGGCCACTTCAATTACCCAGGCTGTTACATGTAATTACTGGTCGTTCATTTTCATTGCTCAATGATATTCCACTATAAGAACATACCACAATTTATTTATCCATTCTATCATTAATGGGTATTTTCATTGTTTCTAGTTTTTGTTGTTGTCTTTTGAGTTTGGTTTCTGACTATTGTGTTATGGACAATCCTATATTTATTTCTTAGTGTTCATGTGCATGGATTTCCCTGGAGAATATTCTTAGGAGTACAATTCTGAGTCAGAAGATACTTGACTCAAATTGCCAAACTCAAAGTACTTGTCCGAGTCGTGCTTCTTTTTTGTGTTCCTCTCATTTCATGGCCTTGTCTGTATTTCTTTTCAGTTGTTTTAATTTTGCCAACCCTGTGGCTATCTACTGGTGTATAATTGGAGTTTCATTTACATCTCATTATTAATGAGGCCGAATTTATTTTCATATTGCTTATTGTCATTTGTATTTTCTCTTTTGTGGTTATTTGAAACTTTTTCCTAGAACTATCGGGTTGTCTGTTTTCTCTGTATTGATTTATAGGAATTTTCTTATGCAATAACTTTGCCCATAACGTTGCCAACATTTTCTCTTTCTTTTGTGGTTTGTCTTCATTCTCTATCTGATATCTTGATGAAAAAAGTCCTAAAATTTAATGTGATTGAACTTAACAATTTTTTTTCATTCCTTAGCTTCCTACCTATGGCTCACATCTAGAATGTCTCAAAGTTGATCTAATTGGTTGGCTAATCACAGCACAGGGCAATGTGGTTGAGTGACAACTCTCTTGCCCGACGATTTACTGGATGCTGGGTCACCTACAGATGTCTGTTGCAGAGTCAATGCCAATCTCTGGCCCTATTCCCGGACCTATGGTAGGCAATATCATTTAAAACAATAAATGGTACAAGCAGGAAGAAATCTGACAAAACCTACAATATCCAAGCCAAAAAATATTACCCTTGGGTAAAAAAAAAAAAAAATGTAGTGCAGATACACAACAGAATCCTGTACAGCCTTTAAAAAGATGGGCCCACCATATGATCCAGCTATCCCATTCCTTGGTATTTATAAAAAAAAAAACCTGATAGCTGAAGAAAAGAATTAACAGAAAATGTCTTGGGACCTGTATCATCCATAGTATGGGACTTTGCAACTCGAATATTTGGTGATTGAATACTTAATAACAGTAAGCCATCTTAAAATGTGATTTACAGACAGTTTGTTGATTAGGGCAATTCCAACATTATCACCAGGAAGTCATAAGTTTAAAATGTCATGAAAGTGTGTTGAAATAATAACCACAATGGCAAACGGAAATGTGGCAGTCCAATGTCTAGAGAAAGGAAAGTGAGTTAAGATTTACTAGCATTCAACAAGGAATTTTCAAGAGAGATCCCAGCTGGATAGACGCGAACATTCCTGCCACTTCAGGAAGTTCTGTTTCCATTTTTGAAAATGAGAACCTACTCATACCGGAAGCCTCAAGCTCAGATGAGGTGGGGAGCAGATGGGAACTTCTGCAGGGGAAATCCAGAGAGCCAGAAAGGAACTGCACTAGAACCTCGGGCTCATCCAACCCCCAAAAGCTTTTTGTTGGATACCTGCCTTGTGGCAGATTCTGTGGAGGATACAGAGTTGAAGACAGGATCCCTGTACCCGTTAGGACTCTTCGTGTTGCAAGTTGGGAAGAATCTGGCTCCCACTTACTAAGCATTTCTTCTCTCATATAAATGGAAGAGGTTATATGCATTCAGTGGCTCCTGGGTCATGTCCCCTCTGTGTAGTGGTCTCATGGACAGGCTGGCTTCCCTTCCTGTGCCAAAATAGCTCCTCTAGACACCAGGATTTACAAGAAAGAGGAAAGTTCTTATGGAGGTTCATTTTTAGAAGCAAAGGCAGTTCTTCCCAGAAACAACTATCCAAGATTACCTTGGTTTTCACTGATCCAAACTGGATGCTATAGTTTGGGTGTGGTTTGACCCCCAGGGTTCATGTGCTGGGGGCCTAGTGTGATGGTATTAAGAAGTGGCAGAACCTTTAAGGGGTAGGGCCTAGTGGAAGGTGGTTAGGTCATTGGAGGTATCAACCTAGGAAGGGATTAATGTTTATAGGGCTCTGATTAGTTCCCATGAGAGTGGGTTGTTTAAAAAAAAAAAAAAAGCAAGACATGCCTTCTCCATGCTCTGGCCTCCTGTCTTATGTATTTATTCTTATGAGTCCTGCCATGATATCATCTACCATGTTGTGATACAGCCAGGCGTTCCCCAACCCCAGACCTGAGCAGAAGCCAACACCATGCTCTTGGATTCCAGAACTGTGAACTAAAAAAACCTCTTTTCTTTATGCTTACTAAGCCTCAGGTATTTTGTAATAGCCCCAGAGGATAGACTGATACACTGGGTCTTATGATCCTTTTGAGACCCAATTCCTGTGTCCAGAGAAATTCATCAATTGATTCAGAAACACAGGTATAAGCCTATTGCCTTGGCAAGCAGCATGGGATTACATCTACACAATAAAAAACTCCTCTGGATCTGGGTAAGGGATAGAGACATCTTTCCCCAAAGCTAAAAGGCCAGGGAGTAAATACCTGAGTGAAATGGCAGCAAGGATGCATGCCATCTTCTAGTTCGTATGAGCTTCTAGTTTAGTGGGGAAGACAGGGTTGTTGTTTACGCATAAAGAAAAAGCAATATGTGAGATATAAAGCACTGTGGGTGAAGAAGAAGGTTGTTTATAGCACTTCAGGGATTAAGGAGCTGCGCCCTGAATGTATGCATTTTTGAGAGACACAGAAGTTGAGGTACATTCTAGGCTAAGGGAACAACATGAACTTTCACTGGGCAACAGAGCACTGTCCAACAAGCACAGTGGTAATATAAGAGAAGTAGGAAATAGGTTGGATTTGTAGTAATAGTGAACAACATTATTCAGGAATAGAATAAAATGTGTTCCCAGTCTTTATCTCCAAAATGCAGCAATCCTCAGTTTATGTGACTTTCTACTAATATATTTGCTCAAAATTCTTTTGTTGTACAAAGCTGACTCCCCACCCCTTTATCACCTTGGGATCCTTTTGGCCACAAGTATCTGAAAACGCTGACTCAGCAAGCCAAAGCAAAAGGAAAAGTATCACTTCATGTAACAAGAAGATGGGCAGGTGGGTGCCCAAGGTGGGCAGCTCCAGGGCTGATTAATTCCACAACTCCTGTGTCATCAAGAACTCTGGTTATTTCCATCCACTCTGCACGTTCAGCATGTCATTTGGGCCCTTAAGCTGATTTTCCTGATGGACAGAAGACAGCTGCCAGAGTTCAAGGCAAGACATCAAGAACTAACGACATCCACAGGGAAAAGCTAAGCCATCCTTGCACTGTGTCCTTTTCTCCTTCGTGAATAAACCTTTCCCCAAAGCCATCTGGATGATCTGCCCTCACATCTTACTGGCCAGAATTGTGTAACACACCCATTCCTAATCAATCACAAGCAAAGGGAATGGGATTACCTAATTGATTTAGTAAAGTGCAAGACCATGTGGAAGACAGTGGATGAGTAACAACAACAGAATCAGGGTTCTCTTAGAAAGGAGAAAGCAGCAGGCTGGGAGTGGGGTATAGGTAGGAAGTGGGGAGATCAAAGTCTTGGTCCTAAGGACATCGGGGAGGCAATCAGTGTGTCTCCTACATTTTCATCTACAGCATGATTCTCCATGGCAATTATATCCCCCGATGCCAAGAGGGCCAAAAATTGGTTGGGGAAGAATTTGACTCTTTTTATGCATAAAACACAAATAAGCATAGAGAATGAGAGCAGAATCACAGCAAAGATACATGATAGATTAGATAGATAGATAGATAGATAGATAGATAGATAGATAGATAGATAGATAGATAGAATTTAAATTTTATTGGGGATGTGGTAAGGAGAAAACATCTAACTAGGTGCCTTGGAGTAGGGGGTGCTAATTAAAAAGAAGAAGAAAGAGGAGGAGGAGGAGGAAGAGGAGGAGGAGGAGGAGGAGGAGGAGGAGGAGGAGGAGGAGGAGAGTTGAGAAACACTGGTTGACATCAACAGGAAGTGGATGTCATTTTACTCCTAGGTAAAATGAGCAGTGCTGAAATATATGCTGGGCTATGTGGTCCTCAAGGCAGACTTTTACAAATTGGAATAGCTGCAAGGCGTGGATGGTGGCAGTGGGGTGGTGATCACTATACCAACACCCTGATCCTCTTTGACTCCTTGGAATATGTTACTTCCTTCTGGTTCAGATCTGTAAATATAATAGCAGCCAATATTCATTAAATGCTTTCTCTATATCATTCATGCTGCTAAGTACTTGACAGGTCTTAACTTGTTAAATCTTCACAAGTGCAGAGGGTGCAATTATTATCTTCACTTGACAAATGAGGCCACTGAAGCACAGGAAGATTAAATAATTCTTGTTAAGAAGGGGTTGAATGGGAATTTGGGGGGGGGACTATTTAGTACTGAAAATTCCAAATACTGCCAGTCTTCACTTTCTAGGTACTGTGAGACTTTGAAAAGAACCATGCAAGCTGAAACTATGAAAAGCAATCTTAATAATCAATGAGGTAAATTACAATTTTTTTTGTGTGATTCTTGTTATGCACAAGGTCATGGGTTTGATTTCCCATGGGAAAAAACCAAGCAAACAAAAAAAATAATTGTCAAAACATAAAATATCCTTTAATGCTGTTTGTAGATAATGTAGGGAAATGAAAATAATAGTAAAACCAATATTTATGTAGCATGCTATAATTTGAAATATTGGAAATAAAATGTCTATGTTTTTATTAAAGAAGAAAAAAGAAACTTATCCAGAGTAGTTGCCACTGTGCTTGCCTTCTTGCTCACCTATGATACGGAGCAAGCATCTTTTTTGTACTCTTAAGGTTGGATCAGCTGCTAATATTTTATCTGTTGTACATTCAATGCAGAGAAACATCACAAAAGTGCTCTAATGTGAAGTTTCTTCCTCCAGGACCTTTTCATAAAACCACTTTACCCAGTGAAGCAATCTGCTGTCTTCTGAGTTCCTCTGGCTATGCATATGGAGTCTATATTTTTTGGTACTGAGGGATTGGATTGAACTCAGGGGTATTTTATCTGCAAGCCACATCCCCAGCCCTTTTAATTAACTTATTTATTTTTGTTTTGAGACAGGGCCTTGCTAAATTGCTGAGGCTGGCTTTGAACCTGTGATCTTCCTGCTTCAGCCTCCTGAGCCACTGGGAGCATATCGAGTCTTGAATAGTGAGTGTCCATGTACAGTCATGTACATTTGGCTTGAATTTCACTTCTAATAACTTTTCTTTTCTTTGATGCATTTTCATTTGGGAGTGGGCAATTCCCTCTCTCCATTCTCCATGTTTGTTTATCATGAGGAGACCAGGGAGCAACACAAAACACTTCCTGTCTGGATGTGAACTGAACAGACAGGCAGTGACCAATCACTCACTGACTTTGGAAAAAGTGATGTGACTGAGCACAGATAATGATGTGCATCTGTTACTTATGCAATGATTTGTGGACTGAAGAGCCTGCAGCATAGCCTGTACTTGGTGCAATAGCTCAGTTAATAGACTATGGGAACTGAAAGTCCAGTTGTTCTAGGGTGGCTGCGTTATTTAACTAAACCATGGCAACTGAAATCCACACATGTTAGAAACATGCAAATGGAGGACTGCCTGTATATACAAGGTAGGCAGATTAGTATAATAAACCCCCAAGTATGCAACATCTAGCTTCAACTATTAACAATCTTATTTCTGCAATACTCCACCCACTCAGAATTGCTTAGATTGGGGAAAGGCAATTTTCCAGAGCAAAGCCTGTGTGCAAATGTTGTTACCAAAAATAAGGATTTGAGGGTGGAGGTGGATTTAGGCAAACAAAAGAGTGACTGTCTTTTTTCAACTGATGGGATGCCCGATGCAAGGCAACAGTGTCTGGGACCCAAATCAGCATAAACATAAACACCCACTTCTCCCTTCTTTTGGCTGCCCCAGTCCTTCTGTTCTTAGTGCCTGCTACCTCCTTCCCCAAGTGTCTGTGTCCCCCACACACCCAAAGACACTTCTGAGACTGTTGGGAAACTCCAGCTAGAAGGGGCTGAAGGGACCCTGTCCCTCTTGTCTCACTCCAGGACCGGGAGAGAAAATGTGCCTACATCCTAGAAATGGAAGGACGATTCACAGAGAAGGCAGAAAGCTGTGGTAGAAAAGAAAGGAAGGAAATTGCTGAGAAGCCATCCAGAGGCCAATTCTCTTAGTGCCTGAGAGATTATGAGATGGGGCCCAGGAGCCCCCTTATAATTAGTGGCAGGTTCAGAGAGGTGCCCACAGAGTGGCAGGCAGGATTTCTTTTCTCTTTCTCCTCTTCCTCCTCCCTCTTTGTCTCTACCCTTCATCTATTATTTTGAATGGAATCACTTGTCATCATTTTGAGATAGAAAAGGATAGGCAGTCAAGAGTAAGGTCCACAAAAGGGCAAGCACGTGGGACCTAATTTTAACATGCCCCACAGATTATAAAACAGTTTCTGTTTCTCAGAAAGTAGAAGTTTCCATTTCACAGAAAGCAACTGCATAATCCATAAAGCAACTGCATAATCCGGTGGCCTGTGCCCACTGAGGGAAAACTGAAATATCAAAACCAATCAAGGGCTGGGGCTGTAGCTCAGTGGTAGAGCGCTTGCCTAGCACTGGGTTCAATCCTCAGTGCCTAAAATAAATAAATAAACAAACAAATAAATAAATGAATAAAATAAAGGCATTATGTCTGAAAGGAAAGTGAGAAAGCAAGAGATGGGCGAGCAAGAAATGAAGGACGAAGAACAGGCAGAGATCCATAAAAAAGTTTATTTGTCAGAGCTGACAAATAAAAGCCATCTCTCTATAGGAGAGAGAGGCTCCCAGATGTTCGGGTGTCCAGATTTTGTGGGGTGGGGGTTTGGAGTTGTAGCTGTGGTGCTGTGGGACAGGCTGGGGGTGCTTGCGTCAGAGCTAGGATGGTGGGGAATAGCACGGGATTGGCTTAGGTTGATGGCACCATGGGGCTTTCCAGAGCCAAGGGGTTGTGTCCTTCTGGGATTGGCTTAGAGTTATGGTACCATGGGGTAGGTCATAGGTCACTAACGGGGGTGGGGGGAGTTCCAGCAAGAGGAAGTACAGGAAAGAGAAACTTACCTCATAAGATGGTGGTTAACATTTAAGATGGCTGCTCGAATGTTAAATCAAGACCCTATATTCCTCCCTTTTTTGTTTGTTATTGGGCCCCTTAAGGGACAGGGGCGTAGATCAATCTTCTGTAGCTTCTTCCTGCTGGGAAGGGGCAGTGTCTGGACCCTTGTTAGGGGCACGGGATGTCATTGAGGTCATGGTGAAGGTTGGGAAGCGGTGGTGATGCTGACTCTGGACGGCCCGGTTTTGGTGAGGGGTTGGTAGTCCTGTAAGAGAAGCTGGTTAATGGTTTGGTTAGAGATTTTTGAATCTGGTCTTGAACAAATCTAATGATGCAGGGGGCAAGCATTAGCAAAAGGCCTATCACCAGGGGTCAGGTTAGGAAGTGCCCACTGAAGAAGGGGCCTACTTAGCTGCTGTCCTCCAACAGAGGAAGGCTGTGTTTCCAACATTCAAGGTCCTGTTGAAGAGTCCATTTGTGTCGAGGGCTCATATGAGTAGGGACTTCCCGATGAGCTGTTTAGGCCAGAAGACATGCTAATAAATAACAGAAACTAATAATCTCTTGCCAGGAGGTGTGAGGGCTGAGAAATTGTCCCCATAACAAGGTTGGAGAGGACAAGGCCTTTTTTTGGTAATATAAATCTTTAATATAGCCAGAGTTATCAGGAATGTAAACACAACCGTTAACTTTTAATGTCCCTAGACCTTAAATTAACTAAAAACTCTTGCTTTGGCAGTTTCTCTTGATCCTTATCAGACACTCTTGCCTAAGAATCTCTCTTTTCTATCCTCCAGTCTTACCTCTTCTTGGGGGCTAACACAAGTGTATATCTTAAGTTATATTTAATTATTCTTTCTTTTTTTTTTTCAATGCCCAGAAATGACTGTGTTTAACTGATTTTGCTAGTGTTTAAGATCAAGCTGGTTAAAATTGACTTTGTTTCTATCTATTGTTAAGAGTCAGCTGAGTTCCCATGGGAGTCATTCCTGGGGGGCTTGAGAGAAGCTTCTTAGTTCTGCTAGTGCCATTTGCGCTAGGATGGGTCCAGGTCTTGCTGACGATGTGACTTCTCTTGGAAGCATCAGGGATGTCTCCCTTCTCCAATGACCCTCTTCATAGCAAGTGCACTGATTGGCTTTCTGTTTCTCCAGGGACCTCATTAATCTCCCCGATCGGGAGGTTATGTGGCCCAGAGTTGCAAAGCTCTTTAGAGAATTCCCCTCTTCCCTGGATTCGGACTGACTCGGAGGGCAGGAGCCAAACATTGATTTTTCTTGGTCCTTTTAATTTAACTTTAATTTTTAAGTCTTGATCTTAAACATCTAATAAATCAGTCTCACATTTGGGCTTTAATTTTAGTCTATAACCTTACAGTTATTTACCCCTTTTATTAATTTGGGTCTGTATTATCCTATCTGTCCTGTAGGTGATAGCTTATTATCTTAAATTAACCCAGGTTGTGTGTTCTTAAGGCAATACCTTTGTAAAACATTTACAGGCAACATTTAGACAGTTTGTAAGGAAAATACAAAATAAAATTACAAGAGTAAAAATATATTTAGTTGTGTAATAAATTGTGTAATCTTGAATTTTGGCTGAGTAATATATTATATCCCCTGTTTGAGATCCTAATAATCTTAACAACAAAAATCAATCTTTTGAACATAACATTAAATGAACTGAAGTCTGGCCTACTTTGGAGTCATTCTGACATGTAGCTTAAGATGGGAGGCAGAGCCTTATCTCAGTAAGGTGGGGCTCTTTATAAATCTTAGGTATAGTGTTCTGGTTCTGAAGCTGCTCTTTGTTTCTTAAATATCATTTTACAGAGTTTATGTATATTGTTAATATACATAATATGAGTTCACATGAATATTAGTAACACAATATAATATTACATTTAAAACATGAATTAAAGAAAGGCTGAGAACTTTTAACATTTTTGTGGAAAAGTAGCAAAATGCTTTATGTTTTGCAATATTAACCTTTACATAGATTAGGCTCTCATTAACTTAAAAATACATTTAAATTGTACCCCAGTGTAAAAAGTAACATAAAACTTTATATATATTATCGATAACAGTTCCAGTTATAGAACATTAAGTGATATAAATAAATCTCCAATAAAATTTGTTATCCTCATAAGCCTCAAATTACCATACAGCTTTAGTTTGGAGAACACCAACTTGATATAATGCTCTTTTAAAGCTTCTACCTTAAAGACTTGTTTACCTGGAAGATATAAATGCATTTAATATACAAAGAAGAGTAATAGCACCATAAATACATTGATACTTTTATATCAAACAAGTTTAGCTCTCTTAAAGAAATAACATTACAATATTACGAAATAACAGTTGTTTAACCACAGTTGTATACTTCTTAATCCCTTCAAGATTACTTGCTCAAAAAAACAAAACTTAATAAACACAATGTTATGGGTAAATTAATGTTTTAAGAAATCCTTATCCTTTTAACACATAGATTAAGCTTTGGTTTTTATCAGTACATTAGCATTTGACCTTAGGGGAAAAAAACATTAAATATCTTTTATTGCTTGTTTCATATACATATATAACCAACTTACAAAGACCTTCTTTATCACTTATTTAAACCCTCTTATTTACTTCATCATATAAATACTTTCTTATCCAAAAACACTTTTTTTCCTTCTACTGAATATGGTTTCCATACCTAGAACCTTCTAATTTCTCTTTCCCATCTATTAATCCTCTTTTCTGTTCACATTTTGAAACAATCCTTGTAAATTTCTGAATTTAGATAAATTATTTCATTTTAATAAAAAGAAATACTTTATGTTATTTACAGTACTCTTAATTGGAACAGTTGAAACATTTGGGCATTTGTATATAGAAATCTCCTATAAACCTTTGTTTATAGAATCACATCTATTTACCATTTCATGAAAACACAATGTTCAAGTATATAGAATTATACCTGTTGGGACTTTAAAATTTTAGTAACCTTTTTCCAGTGATGACAAAGCAACTTTAAACCCTTTATTTTTATTTACCAATTTATGAAAACATCAATAATGTTACCCAATGGAATTCAAGGTGTTGAGAGTACTTCATGGTATATTTAAAAGTTAGCATTTTAACCTTGTGAATTAATCAGATGACTAACAAACACATTTTTGAGTAATCCCATGTCAAATCTATTTTACCAAGATATCAGACAAGTGTATTGAACAGTATTAGCCATTTCTTCCATATTGAAAAAAAGTCCTAGAAACAATAGGTATTAGAAATTTTATAGATAGCAACACTTTGGTAGTTCTTTGACCACCTACAGAGACTGTGAATTGAGTTTAATTTTAAAGACATCTTTACTTTCATCTGTTTACCCAATTTAAATTGAACCATTTTTAATCATGTGAATTAAAGGTATTTGGATCCATTTTTTAAATTTATGAGTACACATTTTCAATCTGCCAATTTGGGTATCATGTACATGACATATGGACACACACATATGAACAGACAACACAACACAGAGTGTGCATACATACAAAAGTAAAGGCCTTGTAGCTTTTCACAGGTGAATCTCCATGCAATGTTACAGATGTTTAAAAAGTTCATAGTTGAATAAAAAATAGGACTCATCAGAAATACATTAACCTAGGTGTATAGGACCAAAATCATGAGCTCAAAAATATAGATTTAAGAAAAAAAAAAGAGTCCTAGGAAAAATGACTGGCTGGTAATTAGTAAAGTACCATATATAATTTACTTTTTAGTTTAGTATAGTAGGAGGCTTCTTCCATTTACATTTTAATGTAAGTCCTGATACAGGTCTGGAAGGAGATGGGGAAAACTGTTGTTCTCTAACCCTGCTCCCAAACTGGCCTGCATTCCTCAGGTAGGAGAGTGTTGGATAGGATTGTGGAAAGTTAAATCATATTATTGGATTAGGTATTGGAATTCCTTAGTGTACCCTGAAGGATTGGAGGTGAAGGCCCCTAGCCTCCTTTCGATTTGGGAGAGGTCACTAAGGTAGAGAGGGACATGTACCTGGACAACTCCCTCTGACCCTCCTACTTCACAAAAGGGAAGCAGAGGTGCAGGCTGGGTAGAGGGGGCTGTTCAAGAGCAAGAGTGAGTAGTGGGTGGACTGAAAGTTGGAGCAGAAGGTGGAGAACGGTAGGGAGGGGGGTTTGTCAGCAAGTCAAAGTGTGGGGTTTTGAGAGGGTCCTGAGGTCCAGAAGGGAAGGTTTAAGAGCCAGCAGGACCTGGGTCGGAGAACAGGAAGAGCAGAGGGACAATTTGGAAGGAGGAAAGAGAAGGCCTGAGGATAGGGGGATCTTTTTCCATTTTCTGGAACACTCACAATAGTTGAAAAGATCCCTGATAATATTGGGTTGCCATTAAGTGGCCATTTAGAATCATTATTCAAAGGATATTGAGGCCAGATCTGATTGCACAAGTGGTTAAGTTTTGGGGGCTTTATGTCTAGGGTGAGAGAGACCCTAGGTTGGCCAGGAGGCAGCCCAAGGGGCTTTGGGAGGGAATGAACGAGGAGCCACCCATGGTGAGACGTAAGAGATGAGTTTAGAGGTGGGCCTTCCCCCAGTCTCTAGTATCACCCAGTCAAGAGGACAGTTACAATTAGGGGATTGTCACCACGGCTGGCTAAGTGTCAGGGCAGGATCCCGTAGAGGCACTTGGGCACCAGCCAGGACTATGTAGTAGGGGAAGAAGCCCACAGAGATTAACCCAAGGCCGAGAGGTCATCTCACCATGAACAACTTGCAATCATCCTCGGTGTTTTTTTCTCAAAACCCAGGACCAAAATAAAAGACCACCTATAGATTCGGTCGACAGTAGGGATCAACCATAGCTGGGGTGCCCCTGACCACATGGTAACCTTGGGAGCGCCAGATGTTCAACGGTCATTTCCTGGGATCCATAGGTCATTTAGGGCAACCAGAGACAGGGGTCTTACCTAAAATGTCTGGTGGTGGGTGCAGAGAGGGCATTTGGCAGAATGATGGGCTTGATCCCACAATGGAATCCGGATCAGGGCCTGGGGACACTTAGTAACCCTCGAAGAGTGGAGTGGGCACCCCGGAGAAGCTGATCCCGGGTTTTTGCACCAAAATAAAGGGAAAACAAGGAACGAGAGACAGGTGAAAGAGAAATGAAAGACGGAGACCAGGCAGGGATACACAGGAGGGTTTATTTGTCAGAGCTGACAAATAAAGGCCATCTGTCTATATGAGAGAAAGGCCCCGAGGTGTTCAGGTTTTGTGGGGTAGAGTTTGGAGTTGTAGCTGTGGCTCTATGGGACAGGCTGGGGTGCTCGTGTCAGAGCTGAGAGGGTGGAGAAGAGCATGGGATTGGTTTAGGTCGATGACACCATGGGGCTTTCCAGACCAAAGGGATGGTATCCTTCTGGGACTACCTCTCAGCCTTCTGAGATTGATTTAGGATTATGGTACCATGGGGTAGATCACTAGTAGGGGAGGGGGAGTTCGGGTAAGAGGAAGTAAAGGAAAGCGAAACTTGTCTCATAAGATGATGGTTAACATTTAAGATGGCTGCTCAGATGTTCGATCAATAGCCTATAATGTCCATTTACAACTATAAATAAATAAATAAATAAAGGTATTGTGTCCATCTACAACTAAAAATAAAAAAAATAATAATCAAGATGTAGCTTATCAACTTCTCCTTACATGCCTTTAAAAGAAGTAGTGCTGGGGCTGGGGTTGTAGCTCAACGGTAGAGTGCTCACCTAGCATGTGTGAGGCCCTGAGTTCGATCCTCAGCACCACATAAAAATAAATAAATAAAATAAAGATATTGTGTCCAACTAGAAAACAAATATTAAAAGAAAAGAAAGGGTTCTCTAAGATTTAAACCACACTCTTGCCCTCCCAGGCATGCTGACAGGGAATTCTTTCTCTCACTTTTCTTTTCAATAAAATTCCTGCTCACTTGCTTACCCCTGTGTTCGTGGTGTTCATTCTTCAACTCCATGGAAGATGATCCCTACCCCAACTTCTGCTGATAACAATTTCATGCATAAGTATCTCTATTCTCAATTCAATAATAGGATTTTGAACCCCAACTCTCAAATTCCAGAGTCTGAACTCTTAGCAAATGCTCTCTCCAGCTTTTCCAAGGACATCTCAGGAAAATGTCATGATACATGAACAGGCCTTGGCTTCTTTATCTGGACAATAACCCTGTGCAGTATTATCAACTTCATTTTTTTTTAGATAAGGAAACTGAGGTACAGAGGGGGTAAGTGACTCACCACAATCCTACACTGAGTTGTTGAGTGAGACTTCAAATTCAGATCTTCAGATTCTACATCTCTTCTTTCCTGAATATCACAACTGCATGAAAGGGTGTCCTTAACCATCACTGACTTCCCAGAAGGTTCCCAGCTATGGCCAAGACCTTAGGACCCAGACATTACTTCCTTCTCTCTACCTCCAACCATATTGGAATATACTTTCAGTGAAAAAACAAAAACAAAAAAACAAACAAAAAACACATGAGTTCAGCACCCTGCTTGCCCAGGTGTTGACTTCCTTCCATCTGAGGACAGGATTCCTACCAGCACTGAATCCATTGCCCGAGCCTCACTTGTGGTGACTAAGGAGGGCTCAGAAGAGCCCTGTTCTACCAACAACTCCCTCCCCAGACGGTATTCTCTCTGCCACTAACTCAAAGGAAAGCCTCAGGAAACAGGCTGCTGGATTGAAAACTGCCAGTGTCTTACTGGGCCTTATCTGAGCCTGGGTTGAGTGTCTGCCTTCTACTGATACACCTCAGTAGTTCCACTGGGGCCTCCTGGTACTGCAGCTCCGGCCTGGGAAGGAATGCTGCCTGCAGGGATCTGATACTGTGAAAATGGCAAAGGAGAGAAAGGGACAGGGTGTGTGTGTGGTGGTGGTGGGGGGGGGTGGTGGAAATGACATTCTGCCTGCCATTCTGTGGGCACCTCTCTGAATCTGCCACTAATTGTAAGGGGGTTCGTGGGCCCCAGCTCATAATCTCTCTGGCACTAAGAGAATTGGCCTCTAGATGACTTCTCAGCAATCTCCTTCCTTTCTTTTCTACCTTAGCTTTCTGCCTTCTCTGTGAATCGTCCTTCCATTTCTAGGATGTAGGCACATTTTCTCTCCTGGTCCTGGAGTGAGAGTCCTTCTAGCTGGAGTTTCCCAACAGTCTCAGAAGTGACTTGGGTGTGTGGGGGACACAGACACTTGAGGAAGGAGGTAGCAGGCACTAAGAACAGAGGGACTGGGGAAAGCCAAAAGAAGGGAGAAGTGGGTGTTTATGTTTATGCTGATTTAGGTCCCAGACACTGTAGCCTTGCATAGGGCATCCCATTCCATCAGTTGAAAAAAGACAGTCATTCTCCCTCCCCCCATCTATCTGACTGTCTAGACTTGACAATTTTATTTTACTCTCTGTATTAAGTTATAATATAAATCACTAATACTTCTACAAATCATTTGTGTGTGTGTAGTGTGTGTATTAGAGGTTTAAGTTGGGTTTTTCAGTACTTAGAGTGTGTCCTGATCAACTGCTTTAATCCTCACCACAATCCTATAAAATATTTGAGGTTCAAAGAAAAGCTTTGTTCAAAAGTCACGCAGGCAGCAATGGGGAGTCAATGTGCACCCCTGGTTTGTCTGAAACCCTCCAGTTCTGCGTTTGTCATTATGTCTCCTCCTGAAGATGGGTTACAATTGGTCCTGCTCCAAAGAATTGAAGTCCGCAAGGAAAGTTAGACCTTTAAACAACAATAAAGCAAGATAGAATATAATGTAGCTGAGTGTGGTGGCACACGCCTATAACCCCAGCAGCCCAGGAGGCTGAGGCTGGAAAATTATGAGTTGAAAAGCAGCTTCAGCAACTTAGCAAGGCCCTAAGCAACTCAGCGAGACCCTGTCTTTAAATAAAATATAAAAAAAGGCTGGGGATGTGGCTCAGTGGTTAAGGCCCCTGGGTTCCATCCCTGGTATAAAAAAAAAATGTAATGCTATAACAGATACAAGTAAAATTCAGTGGGATCCACAGGGGGAGGAACAACTCAAAACTAAATTGTTCTTTGAATAAGCCCAGGCCAGGTTTGGGAGGGCTCCAGACTAGTTGTATGCGCATGGAAACCCCAACATGGCCAATCTCCCAGAGTCACTGCCAGCTTTTGTGGGCACTGACCACAAAAATACACAACCAGCAGATTTTACAACCCTTCATAGAAACTTATTGCTGTGAGCTGTGGCCACTATTTGCAGAGCTCGTTGTTTGTGACTCTGTCACTCATATTTGCAGTTGCCCTGAAACCTTTGCTCTGAAGAGCCCCGCCTCCCCTCCACTTCTGATACTTCTGTTGCTTCATCAGCCGCCTCCATTACTTCCTGCTGCAACTACAGCTAGCCTGCAGCTGAGTAGGAGTTGGAAAAAGGTAAGTATGAATATTTATTTCCCAAGCATCACCCCAGAGAAGTGCACGTGCACACGCCATTTGCAAGTGTTTTGCAGGGGCGTGCAGCACATTCCATTCCTCATTCCTAGAGGTCTAAAAATGTTTTTAACCTCTTCTTTTTCCTTCTCTATACCACCTTAAGCTGGGCAAAATAACCCACAGTCAACCTACCTCATCCTTTCTTGTATACAAGTGGAAAAATAACTTAAGGATACTATTAAGGGACCCAAGTGTATTTGGGGGGATCAGGTGTACATGTGCTTTAGCAATTAAGGTGTAAATGATTCATAATCAATTTGAATGCATAATTGTCTTTAACTAGAAGGTTAAAGACCAAAGATATAGTTTAATATGTATCACTAGTCACTTGAAGGCTCAGACAAGTCTTGACTACTTTGATAATGATGGAGCTAAATTAACAGTAATTTATAATTAAAAGCAAGAATGGCAGCAATTGGAAATCTTGACCCACACATGACACTGATGATAGACTAATGACAAAGCACTTGTCCAGACAATGTATAGGGATGGGGAAGGCTCCCTCTGTGCTTTATGCTAGGTCCCATTTTCCCAGAAGCCAAACTTCCTGGTGGAATTCTAAAGCAGAATCCTCAAAAGTTGGTAGCTCAATGATTTTTGCATATGAATTCCAAATTGGATTAATATGTAACAATAGTTCATATAGCAAGCTATCAGTAAGTAGTTTTATTGTTGTTGTTGTTTTAGTTGTTGATAGACCTTTTATTTATTTATATGTGGTGCTGAGAATTGAACCCAGTGCCTCTCACATGTCAGACAAGTGCACTACCACTGAGCCACAGCTCCAGCCCCAGTAAGTAGGTTTTGATGTATGCAAAAATGAAGGTGTATGGATTTGTTAATAGTTAATAGTTTATGCCAAAGGACTACAGGGAAGAATTGCTTTCTTGGATCAGTTTCAAGGTAAAATTTAAGAGCCTTGGGTAAAATTTAAGAATCACCGATTAGAAGGCCCTGGAATACAGCTGAATTGTTATTCTCAGATATTTTAGACAATATGAAATGAGATCTGAGAACCAAAGATATTTATTCCAAAGCTTTCTATAATAAGGGTCACACCAAGACCTGGGGCAAAAGCTAAACATTCCAGCCTGTACCCTAGTTAGATTAGCACACAGGTTAACTGTCTTTGAAGTTTTTCACACTTGCTAATTTATTTATTTATTTATTTATTTATTTTTAAAGAGAGAGAGAGTGGGGGGGAGAGAGAGAGAGAGAGAGAGAGAGAGAATTTTTAATATTTATTTTTAAGTTCTTGGCGGACACAACATCTTTGTTGGTATGTGGTGCTGAGGATCGAACCCGGGCCACACGCATGCCAGGTGAGTGCGCTACCACTTGAGCCACATCCCCAGCCCCCACACTTGCTAATTAAAAAAAAAAAAAAAAAGCAGTCTCCTCAAAGAAATGAAGATGGATATTGGCAACTCAGAAGAGTTATATTTTATTTGTGGCTTAAAAATTAGCTAAAAGGACAGGAAACAGTTATTTCTACCTTAGAAAAGAACACTTCACAATTGCATAACACTTTTAACCTCTCAAAACATATTTGCATGCATGACTACAGTTTCCATAGAGCAGGTGTAATTTGTTTATTTATTTATTTTTTAATAATAACTAAACATTTAATTGAATTTTTTTTAAGAATTTTTAATATTTATTTATTTTTAGTTCTCGGCGGACACAACATCTTTGTTGGTATGTGGTGCTGAGGATCGAACCCGGGCCGCACGCATGCCAGGCGAGCGCGCTACCGCTTGAGCCACATCCCCAGCCCCCGAGCAGGTGTAATTTAATTTTTGAGGAGACCTAAGATAACTTGCAACTCTGACCTTTTTTTCCCCTTCCTTTCTCAACCTTCTCCTTGAGTTCATATTCCTTCTAAGTTTTTCCTTCCTCTCTTGTAGCTTTTGTTCAATTTTTTTTACTTCCTGTTTTAAGAACCTGCTCATCCTTGAAGCAAGCCTATAGGACTTTTCAGGGTTATTCAGTGTTCAAGAGGTAGCTAATGCTGGAATCAAGGTCTAACTTGACCTAGATTTGTTGAGTCCTTTTTAAAACAAAAAATCAAAATATTTTGCTTTTGAAATAGGTCGGGTGGGACCCATCATGGAAAGGCCCTTGTTTCCTTGATAGTCTCAAAGATAAGCAGGTCTGTGCATTGAGAGTCACTCAGGTGCCACATAGGTCATCTAAGTCATCTCACACCTTCAGACTCACAGAGTCAGCCAGCGCAAGTTGGCAAGATCAAAGTAATCTGGGGAATGCTAGGGGTTTCATGGGGTCCCTTGCCTCCACAGATTCCTGTGTTGAAGTCCTGATCTCCAAGGCCTCAGAATGTGGCCTTATTTGGAGACAGGGTCTTTACCGAGGTAAGTCAAGTTAAAATGAGGCCACATGGGTGGACCTTAATCCAATAGGAACTGGTGTCCAGAGGAAATTCTGGACACAGACACACATAGAAGGAAGACCTTGTGAAAACACAAGAGGAGATGTCCTTCTACAAGCCAAGGAGAGAGGACTGAAACAGACCCCTGCTTCAAGGCCTTCAGAAGGAACCAACTCTGTCCATATTTTGATCTCAGATTTCTGGCTGCCCGAACTGTGAGAAAAAGTATTTTGGCCGTTTGAGCCACACAGTTGTGGTCCTTCCTTATGGCAGCCCTAGAAAATGAATGCGTAGAGTAACAGGTGTGAGAGACTAATTTTTCCTGCCTCCTCACAAGATTGTTTTTGAGATTGAAATGAAGCCAGGCATGGAGACACACTCCCATGATCCCAGAGGCTTTGGAGGCTGAGGCAGGAGGTTCACAAGTTCAAAGCCAGCCTCAGCAATTTAGCAAGGCCTTAAGCAACTCAGTGAGATCTTGTCTCTAAATAAAGTACAAAATAAGGCTGGGGATGTGGTTTAGTGGTTTTAAGTGCCCCTGGGTTCAATCTCAGTACCCACCAGGCCCCACAAAAGAAAAAAAAAAAAGGTCAAAATGAAGTAATAGAACTAAAAAACTTCATAAATAGCTAAAACTACAAGGAAGATGAAAGCAATTGGTATTTGTTTCAGAAAAAACTCAGTGTTTAGAACCAGATGAAAAGGGATGGCACAGAGAAGCACCAAAGGAAGGGGCAGACACATACAGGATTGCACGGGATGCTGTATCAAGGATTTAGGACAGAAACATGTCTTCAGCAGCAGCAAAATGGGAGTATCCCTGCACCCCAAGCAGGAAGAAGAGGTTTATACGCTAAGCCGGACAAATGACCTCAGTCAATTGCAGTTTACCTGGGCTTTCTCAAAAACTATTAACATGTCAAATATCAGTTAAGAAACAGTCTCTGTGACATGAAATGCTCTGCTGACTGTGTCAATAACTTTGTTTATCCTCAAGGGTTTGGGAGGCATGCCAGGGTCACCTGCTGGGCAAAATGGCATTACAACCAAGATGGTTGCAGCCAGATCAAGCTGGATCTCTGTAGTACTCATCTGGTAGTATTCCGTGGCTACGATATTTAAAATCCCTACGTTTTAAAAATTAACCCTCTTCCACACATACACACTGAATCCCTTCCTTTGATTTTTTTTTCTCTACATAACATTTGTCACCTTCTAAGGTACTATATATTTGGTTTATTCATTTTGCTTATTGTCTATCTCTTTCCACTAGGAATAAGTCTGTGAGGTCAGGGACTCTGTGTTTTGTTTGTGGCTGTCCCCTTGGCACTTAGAACTTTGCCTGGCAAATGACAGTTCTTCAGTACAAACTGGTTGGTGAGGGATGAAGTCATATTTGCATCGTCTCATCTTCATCTATTCCCTACGGATTCTTTAAGACTTAACTTAGGAAAGACTTAGACTACTTTAGGAAACCTCCCAAGCTTCTATTCTCTACCCTAGTTTGGAACTCCTCTTCCATTCTCTAAAAAGGATATTTCTATCATTGTACTGAACACATCACATTTCTATGGCTTCCTTACTGTGGGTTTCTTGACGGTAGGGACCACCAAGACATATCTATCCTATTGTCCAAGGAAGTAGTTCTGTGCTGTTCCTTAGGGGACTCTGGAATTGACTGTTGAGTAGTCAGGATATTAGTCTATTTCCTTTTTCTTCTTCCTTTTTTTTTTTTTTTTTAATAGTGCTGTGGATCAAACCCAGGGCCTTGCACATGACAGGCAAATGTTCTACCACTGAGCTACATCCATAGCCTGTTTTTCTTCACTATAACAAAATACCTGAGGTTGAATAACTTCATAAAGAAAAGAAGCTTGATTAGCTCACAGTTCTGGAGGTTCAAAAGTATGGTGCCAGCATCAGCTCAGATCTAGTGAGAACTACGTGGTGAATGCATCAGAACAGTGAGAGTGTGTGTGGAAAGAAGAGATCATATGATGAGATAGGAGTGATTGAAGGGTCAGGTTCAGACTTTCATGAGTACTCACTCTCTCAAGAAAGTAACTCAAGCCAGGCATGGTAGCTCATGCCTGTAATCCTAGGGCTCTGGAGACTGAGGCAGGAAGATCACAAGTTCAAGGCCAGTCTCAGCAATTTAGTGAGGCCCTAAGCAACTTAGCAAGATCCTGTCTCAAAATAAAAAATAAAAAGGGGCTCAGTGATTGAGCAACCCAGGGTTGAAACCCCAGTACCAAAAGAAAGAAAGAAAGAATTTAGCACAAGGGGTCCCATGAGAACATCAATCCCTTTGGAGAACATCCTCCAAAGACCTAAGGACCTCCCACTAGGCTTCACCATTTAAAGTTCCTAATCTGTGTCACATTGCCACAATGGAGACCAAATCTCCAACACAGGAACTCATGAGGGACAAATCACATCCAAACCATGGCAGCCAGTCCCTAGGGAGCCAGGGAAGGAATGGGCTGAGGGTGGACTGGAAATGGCTCACTAGGGGTACCAACCTTGTTGCCTAGGCTGAGCCCAGGAGCTAGAATGGTCAGCAATACCGAGCAATCAAAAGGAAGCCACCCCATTTCTGACAGCTGCTAGGCATGGCTTTCGATTAGTGATATCCATCTGTAAAAGGTACATTGCCCCACAGCCCATTACTGCTCTGGAGCTGGTGATGATAACAATACTTGCTATTACTTATTTGCAGTCTAATGTCACAGAGGAAACTATGAGTGTAAGACAGTGATGTCAACTGTGAGGGTGTAAAAGTCAACAAATCAGAGCAGAGATGTGCAAAGCTAATTTACAGAGCAAAAAGAAAGCCTCCTGGATATGTAAATTGAGTCTCACCTGATTCATATGTTAACTGAATACAGAATGAGTTCACCTGGAGCTGGGTAGTAGGGGGGTGTCAATTAAGAAACTTTGGGAAAGAGAGGACTGAAGGGCCTTTGTCAGCTGAGCCCCCTGGACTGAGAGTGCCTGAACATGGCTGCATGACCTTCCTGCAAAGAGTATGATGGGAACTAAATCCCAGAGGTGGGGGCAGGGCCCTTCTGGGAATGGAAGTGTTCTGTGGCCAGCAAGCAGTGTGGAGGGAGAGCTCACAGAGAGCAGATTTAGGTAAAAATTCTCTGGCCCATGAAACATGATGTTGTGGTTTGCATTTTACAAAGAAAAATATAGAGGAAAGACAAATCTGTAAAATGTCATGGTGCCCTCAAGGAAGAATTAAGGCTCTCAACAAGAATGAGGAAAGTCATTTCTTGCTTGCCAGACTGACCCAGCTTTGGTATTTCATGATCCTTGGGGATGAGTCATCCTTCTGTCCTTTCATTCCTTCAAATATTTTTTCGTGAGACCCTTACTAAATCATGGGGATAAACAAAAATAAATGTTAACAGACCATCCAACTAAGAACCTTAACCTCCTGGATTTGTGTAATCCATAATCCAGTGGAAATAAGCATTATCTGGCATCCTCCCCTAGGGATGGGGAGTGGTTAGGAAGGGCAACAGTAACATTGGGGATAGCAAGGTCAATCGAGCAGAAGAGAAGTCTCCTAAGAGGGGTAAGATGCCAGTTCACAGGGGCACTCTGGAACCAAAGCATCATAACTTCTTGCTGGAAATGTTGATGGGGAATCCAGTACAGCAGAAATACAGCCCCAGGTAGGCTAAGAGCTCTACCATGAATAATCACTTTTTCCCATAGTCTGTGTCTTTGTCTTATCCCTATCATAACCGTACTCTTTATTCTTGGTTTTGTGGAATTAAACCAAGAAGTCTTAGCATACTGGTACTTTTTCTGCCTGAGCATTTTATAACAGTAAATAAAGAGAGTCATCTTGGGCTACATATTTCTACTGCTTTGCCACAGTACTTGTCCTCATTCTCCATTTGGCAGTACTTTCCCCGGTCTGGTAGTCAGCATTTCTGACAGCTGCTTGGCATGGCTTTCAATTAGAGACATCCATCTGTAAAAGGTACATTGCCCCCACAGCCCATTACTGCTCTGGAGCTAGTGATGATAACAATACTTGCTATTACTTATTTGCAGTCTAATGGATGAGGACCCTTTTTTAGAACACTTACCTGACCATGGATCTACCATTTCTGGATAAAAATTTCATTTGAAGAAATTGCATCTAGCAAATAGAATTAGACAAAGACATATGTGAGAATGTGGAATGCCAACACTCTCAACTACAGGGCTATCGTTGGGTGCACAGTTCAAAATGATTTTATGCATCTTCCCCAATCTCAGCTGTACCTATTTGAGGACCTTTTTTCTCCTTTTCATTTCCAAGTATTGAGTGCAGGCAGAGCATTGTGCTACAGGAGTTTGCCAGGGACTTTCTATGTAATCTCTTCCTTCTCCCATGGAAATATCCAGCTAGATGAAATAAGTCAGCCAAGGAGGTTTAGGTATGCAACATTATTAACAGCTCAGGTTTGGAGCCCAACTGTCTGGGTTTGAATTCCTGGATTTGAAGACTGGGACACATTTCTTAATATTTTATACCTCTGTTTGTTCATCTGTAAAATGGAAGCAATAATAGTACTTATCCTTGTAAACTTATTCCAACGATTGAATGAGCTAATTCATTTAAAACATGGACTGACCCATAGTAAGCACTTGGTAGTAAAGATTAGCTAATCTTATTATCTATAGAACTATCATTTTCAACCTGAGTGGTATATCAAATGAATTAGAAAGATTTTGAAAAAATGCTGATGCTTAGAGACCAATCCTGGATCATGTTTTCTCAGCTGTGGCACTACAGACATTTTGAGCCAGAGAATTCTTCTCAGTGGGGATTTTCCTCTGTATTGTTAAGATATCTAAGAGCACTCATGGCCTTCACCCATTAAATACCTTTAGCAGCTCCTCCCTCCCCGAATTGAGACAACCCCAGATGTTTCCAGACATTGCTAAATATCTATTCCCTTGGGACAAAAATTGGTCCAGCTGAGATCCACTGCCCCAGATCAATTAAATTATAGTTAATGGAGATAGTTGGATAAGGCTTGGGTCTTTCCAAAGGCAAATCCTGGTTTTGTGGCATGAAGTTTATCAATTTGGGAGTCCTTCTTTATGAAAAAGAATGCAAATACAGATACAAATTTAGGTATGGAATATTCATTTAGAATGAGTAAAGAAATGACCACACAAAATTAAAGCCTTGGGGATATATATATATCCCTTTCTTTTGTGATCATCATAAGCAATTTACCAGCAGAAAATTTGCTTGAAAATAACCTAGCTTTCCCCACCTAGAACACTGGACAAGTCTTACCACTCAGAGGGGCCCATGCCTGAGGGGCCCTGAAGTTCAAGTGTCCTGAGCCAGCTTCATGGATAATCCACTGCTGGGTCTTCCCCTGCTGTGGTCACTAGCTCTGGACAGAAGCTTCCTTCTCCCAGAGAGCAGGCACAAGGCCCAGGAGGCCCAGACACCTTAATCACAATTTCAGAATATTTGGCACTGGGAGGTAGGTTGGAGGTAGGTAGGGAACACAAAGGGAGCGACTCAATTTGCAGCCAAACCCTGAACTTTGGAGAACTGTGACCCTGGACTACTTAAAAGTAGTTCCGGTAACTTTGATGAGCATTGGTTTTCCGTTTTAGCACCAAGATCTTGGGCAGAGTAACCCATCAAACTTTAGGATAAGGAGTGGTGCAGGTTGGGCATCCAGTAGAGTTCCAAGGGTCAACACAATCACCCCTCCTTCTATTCCTCAAGAATGTTGAGTCCCAGCTCAGCTCAGAGACCAAAAGAATCAGGCACTGAATGAGCAGGCCATACAAGCACTCAGTGGCCATAACAAGGGAGCCAGAATTCAGGTCTTAGAAAGAAAAGTTACTTCTCTGCTCCGAGATGGAGTTGCAGGGAGAGACTACACAAACACAATACTGGATTTCCTGCCTTGGTCAGGATGGACTTAGGAACTGGGTGTGAGGAGGGGTGACTAGGATGGGGTACAGAGTCAGCTGTGAAGCTAGCTCAGAATTATAGAGCAAGGGAGAATGAGATGGGTTGACACAGGGCAATTGCCACTAAACAGAGGCTCTCTTGATCTTGTGCAAGGAACATTGATCTTTGTAACATCAGCAGAGTTGCCCATGGAGGCATCATGGAGCCTGCTAAGAAAAAGTGTTGGAATTAGGGGCCCTTCTTTTCTTTTTTCTCTTCCTCTTCCTTCCTCCCTCCCTCCCTCCCTCCCTCTCTCCCTTCCTTTCTTCCTTCCTTCTGTACTGGGAGTTGAACCCAGGGATCGTCTACCACTGGAATATATCCCCAGCCCTTTTATTTTATTTTGAGACAGGATCTTGCTGAGTTGCTGAGCTGGCCCAGAACTTGCAATCCTTCTACCTCAGCCTCCGGAGTTGCTGGGATTACAAGTATATACCACTGTGCCCAGCAAGAATTAGGAGTTTTCTAGACCCATGAAATGAAGAGTTTGACCCTGTAGTCACCCCACCATTATTCAGGTTGGCTAGATACTCATTTTATCATTGAGAATTTATGCCAATTACTCATAAACAAGCTGCTATATCCACAGCACACCAAAAGCAAGGTTATAAAGGAATTGGAATAACACTAGTTGTTATTTTCCCAACTGTGTTGAACTGGGATCCCAAATATGTCATAACCAGGCTTGTCTAGCTTTGATGTCCATACTTGGTCCATTTCACCCACCACTGCCCATTCTCACAGGTGGTTAAACAGAAGCTAATGATGCTTTGCTTTTGAGGGAATTCAATATCAGCTTTTCATACTTTCGAATGCAACTCTCCATCAATATATTATTAATAATTAATGAAGTAATATCCTACAAATATCTATAACTGCTATCTCGCAGAATTGCAGTGAGGAATAAAAATAATGTAATAATGTATATAAAGTGCTTGACACATCCGTGATATTTATGAAACAGTAATTATTATTAATACTATGAATTTGCTCCAACTCCAAAGTCAGATCTGAGTTTAAATCCTAGCCCTAGATGTGATTGAGCAAATTAATTAAAAGCCACAATCCCTTAGTTTCCACATCTATAAATGGTTAAAAATAGTTCCTACTTTATGTTAATGGTAGATATGTGATAATTCTAAGAGAAGGCATTTAGCATTGTGCTTATCATATAGTAAATGATGAATAAACATGAGTTATTGCATTAATTTTTTTTATGACGTCCTTAACCATTCTGCTTCTGTTTGGTTTGTCCCTGATGTCATCACAATGCTATCTCCTTGTTAATAGCTCCACACTCCTTTTTGCCCTTTTGAAATAACATGCACTTTTGAAATTCTGAAATCTACTTGGAAGAATTCCATTAGATTCTTTCCTTCTGATGCTCATTGACTCTATTTTGATTACTTTTTAGTTTTCTTAAATCCTCTAGGTCCTTTCTCTTTGCCAGTATTATTTTAATTTAGGGCATTCTTGATACACAGCCCATTATTCAGGCCCAGAACATCCTGTGACTTGGAAACTCTTTGTTCAGTAACAGTCATGCCCTTGATTATAATCATGATGCTTGATTCAGATCCGTGGTTGTTTTCTCCATCTGTCTGCTTGCCTGCGCTCGCACCTTCTACTGTGAGTGAGAATCCACCATTATAGTACCTTTCCCTGGTACTTTGAAGGCCTCCTCACTCCTGTGCCTATACTCCTGCTTTGTCTCTGGAATCCTTTGCCCAAGAGTCCTTAAAGACTGTCTTCTTTCTGCTTGTCCACTTCTTTGAAGTTTTTCTCTTTTTGAGATTTACTAATGGGATTTAAATGTTCGTATTATTTATTAAGCTCTAGCTTCTAAAATAAAGACTATGCTGAGTGACTTGGGTGGCAGAAATATTTAAGTAAATTATATTACATGTAATGGTTATGTTCTTATAAACTATTGATTGGAATTTTTGTAAATAAGCTTTTACTTTAAATATTTTAGGGGAGATAACTTTTTCCCATAGTAAGGGCCTTTGTAAAGTAGATAATTACTCACTAATTTATGTTTTTTAAAAAATATTTTTTTAGTTGTAGATGGACTCAGTACCTTTATTTTATTTATTTATTTATTTTATGTGGTGCTGAGAATCGAACCCAATGCCTCACATGTGCCAGGCAAACACTCTAGCACTGAGCCACAACCCTAGCCCTACTAATTTGTTTATACATAAAAATGTGAGAATGTTGGGCTGGGGATGTGGCTCAGCAGTAGCGCGCTCGCCTGGCATGCGTGCGACCGGGGTTCGATCCTCAGCACCACATACCAACAAAGATGTTGTGTCCGCCAAGAACTAAAAAATAAATAAAATTCTCTCTCTCTCTCTCTCTCCTCTCTCTCTCTCTCTTTAAAAAAAAAAAATGTGAGAATGTTGATATTGCATTAGACCCTTAATTCATTTGGTATTCAGTCTTCAGGAAAGGCTTATGAAAATCACAGCTATTAGACCCATTTAAAAATAGAAAGTGACCCAATAATGTCCAGCTTTTTTGATCTACTGATCAAATAATATAGGGAATAGGGGTGGAGCTCCTATTAGTGGTAGAATAGTGGTAGAATGCACACTAAGCATGTGCAAGATCCTGGGTTCAGTATCTAGCACTGCCCTCCTATATAAACAAAATGATAATACATGAAAAAGTAATACACTTCTAGGGAAGCTAATGAATTAAACAGATTTGTTAATCTCTGTTGTCTTCCAAATCTTATTAAAATGTGTGTGTGTTTGTGTGTGCGTGTGGCAGAGACAGAAAGACAGAGAGATAAAATGATACACAATCCTAAGAAAAACATAAAGAGAACAGATGAGATGAGCACAGCAAATGAGAGACGTCAACAATCTTTTGGATGATGGAAAATGGGTAGGAAATGATGATTCATAGAAAGAAAACAGCAGAAATGCTGGTGTCCTTTGGGAAGTAACAACAAAAAGCAAACTAATACTTACACTGAACCCCAGAAAGAAATGGGAGATATGTGATTAGGGAGAAACTGCAAACCGAGGGATTGAGGGATTGAGGGATTGAGGGAAAATCTATATAAAGAAGAATTAGACTCCTTCAAGATTTTCCACTCCTTCTACCCAGACGAAAAGCATACCCTAGGGCTGGGGATGTGGCTCAAGCGGTAGCGTGCTCGCCTCGCATGCGTGCGGCCCAGGTTCGATCCTCAGCATCACATACAAACAAAGATGTTGTGCCCGCCGAAAACTAAACAATAAATATTAAAAAAAAATTCTAAAAAAAAAGCATACCCTACTCCCATCCCACTGGGAGATTATATAGACCTTTGCTCTCTGGAAAAGCTGACATCCAGCATCCCTAAAGTGGCTGAAGTCACCAGGTGGAATACCTTTTTAAAAACAGAGGAATCACATGAAAGTGTACAGACCAAAAATTGGGACTCCAAGCAATTTTATGTTAATTTCCAGGTGCTAGCATCTATTCTTCTATTCCATTAGGTAGATTATAGGATTCTTCCTTTGGGAAGACTCCGCTTCCAAACCAGCTGGATCTTTGCCCAACGATCTTACAGACAAAGCAGTTATCAATTATTCTCCACTTATGAACATAGAAACCAAGAACTGTAATTAGCAGTTTAGTGCTGTCATCCTAATACATGCATGGATGGCCAAGGATCATACAAAAAGCATTGTTGAAAATTTTTATAATGAAAGGTATTTGGAAAATAACAGAAAAGGGGCTGGGGTTGTGGCTCAGTACATGTGAGACACTGGATTCGATAGTCAGCACCACATAAAAAATGAATGAATGAATAAAATAAGGGTGTTGTGTCCATCTACAACCAAATTTTTTTTAAAATAAAAATAACAGAAAAGAGAAACTTGGAGGAAAGGAAACAATTCAGAAAGTGCAAGGAAAAACATATATATTCCTCAGAGGAATAGAAAGACAATCATGATCATTAAGAGAAAAAATGCTCTTGGATATAAAAAATAGAATAAATTTAAAATTTTAATGAATACAAAGTCAAGAAAATCCCTCAATAAGAAGAATATAGGGAAAAAATAGAAGGAAAATGGGAGAGGTAAAGTGAGCAAGGTTGAGGTTCGGACAAAGACCTCTATCAACAACAGGACTTCTAAGAGAGGAAGAGCTAGGGACATAGCTCAGTTGATAGAGTACTTACTTACCTTGCATGCACAAGGCCCTGGGTTCAATCCCCAGTACCACATAAATAAATAAATAAGTAAAAGAGGAGGAAAGAGAAAAGAAGAGGAAGTAAGTTATGGAACACAGGAAAAAATTAGACATAAAAAGTGGAAAGGGGAAATTTTAAAATAAAAAAATAGAGTTTAAATTAATTTAGCAAAAAGTTATAAATAATTTAAAACAGGCAAAATGTAACTAACTCTCTCTGAAAGAGAAAACCAAAGCAAAGGAATAGAAAAAAATACTAAAAAATATAATTGGAGAAGACTTTCCTGAGATTAAAAAATAAAAAGTGTACATTGAAGAAGCACACCACATACCTGAGAACACCACCTCAGACTAAATAGCACCAAGATATATCTATGAAAATTATTAAACTTTACAAAAATAGAGGCAAGTGACTTTTAAAGGAAAGAAATACAAATTGTCCATCAGACTTTTTGACAGCAACAATTTATGCCAAAAGAAAATTAAATAACATATTTAAGATACTTAAGGGATGTAAATATAAGTCTAGGATTTTATATCTCAGTAAACTGATTTTCAAATTTTAAGAAAAACAGCTGTTTTCATATTCAAGAACTCAGAGAAGCGAGGTGTAGTAGTGCACACTGGTAATCCTGAGACAACAAGGTTGCACAGGCTGTCTTTGAACTTGCATTCCTCCTGCCTCAGCCTCCCAAGTCACAGGGATTACAGGCACGTATCACTATACCCAGTCAAAATGGTACCAAGTTTGAGGACAACTTGGGCACCTTGTCTCAAAATAAAGTAAAAATAGGGCTAGGATATAGCTCAGAGGTAGAGCACTTTCTTAGAATGTGAGAGGCCCTGGGTTCAATTCCCAGGATTACAAACAAAAATAAAAATCAAAAATACAAACATCAGCTCAAGGAATATTTTCCCCCTAAGTGTTACCTGAGGAATACACTAGGTAACTAACTTTCTTTCTTTTTCTTTGTTTGTTTGTTTCTTTCTTTCTAGTTGTGGTGGTACTAGGGATTGAACTCAGAGCCTTGCACATGCTAGGCAAAGTCTCTGACACTGAACTATATATAGCTTCAATCTCTAGAAAATGAGTTCCAGAAATCAAAAATAATACCAGCATAAGGACTTATAATTACTTGTAGAGTAAAGCTAAATGAGAATTAACGTCTCTATGTTCAGGCAATATAATATGATACAAATTCAAAAAATCAAATTAGTCAAAAATAGAGAGTACAAATGTAAAAAATATTTTAAGAAACTGTCCCATTAATTACAATTGTCATGGTAGTATTACTATTAGTAGTCTGATACTATATGTTCAATGCCAAATAAAATATAGGAGTAATAATGAAAATTTCTAATTCGATTATCCCACGTGTCCTTAAGAACTGGGATTCTTGGCATGTAATTAAGAAAATATAAGTGTAATAAATAAGTAATGTAAAAAATGTAAACATGCAATATAAGTAATATATGAAAGAAAGAAAAGAACAAAAAACAACAGTCCTTGTTATGTTTTATACCTGGAATGTTCCCCAAGGTCTCATATGTTGAAGACTTGGTCCCCAGTGTAGCAGTGTTCAGATATGGGGCTTTGGAGACGTGATTGGATCATGGGGACTCTGACCATTGCTGGCTGAAAGGTCTGCTGTGAGGCAGAGGAAACTGTAGGCAAGTGGAATATGGATAAAGAAAGTAGGTCACAGGGGGCATGACCTTGGAAACTATATCTTATCCCTGGCCCCTTCTCTTTCTTCCCTGTTGTCTCTCTCTTTATTTCTTTCTGCTTCCTGAATGCCATGAGCTGATCAGGTTTCTTCTGCTGTGCCTTTCTGCCATGATGCACTCATTGTCTCTCCTCTGGTCCAAAGCAATGAAGTCAGCCAACAATGGACTGAAACATCTGAAACCATGAGCCCAAATCAATATTTCCTCCTTTGAGTTTTTTATGTCAGATATTTTGGTCACTGGGATGAAAAGCTGACTAACATATCATAGAGGCCCAAATTTGAATGAAACATCAAAAAGAACTCATAAGGAATAGACAATGACCAATCCTGTAATGAGTCAATGCCCAGAATATAGTCTTCCCCACCCCCCATGTGACTGACCCCAGAGGCACTCTACCACTGAGCTACATCCCCGGATCACTTTATGTTTATTTTGAGATAGGGTCTTGCTACGTTGTCCAGCCTGGCCTCAAATTTGAGGTCCTATTGCCTCCACTTCCCAAGAAGCTGGGATTACAGGTATGCACCACCATGCTCTGCCAGAATATAATCTTCAAATGCCATTTCCCATTAAAAGAAACAAGGCTTTGGGGAGGAAATGGTTGACTTCAGATCTGGGGCAGGAGATTTATAAAACAGTCTAAAATATATCACATAGTAAGGAAGCTATTAAGGATTACTAGGGTCATATCAAAAGGACTCAGAAGCCAACTTTTAACAGCACTCTCTCACTGGCTAAAGATGGGATGACTGGAACTTTAAAAAGGATAATATGGGGACCTCTGACTTCACTTCCAGTTTGGTATGTCAGGAGGTTAGAAGTTGCCACTCTGCCCTAATAATGAGTAAAAAGCTGAACAAACTGAAAAATCAAGAACTCTGTGGATCTGACAGAAAAGAGAGGTCACAGTGTAAACTGATGACCCATGATCCCAAGATTGGAGAGACTGACAAGTGAATATAGAGAACTGTAGCTTGCCAGGCTAGACCAGAGACTCATGGGCAGAAACCACTGTGGGAACTAGCACTTAGGTAGAAAAACCTGAACCCTAATGGATGATTTGCTGTAGGCTTGGTGTGAAGAAACCTGATAGATAAAAACTCAAAGGGACTAGTCATGGAGTGAGGTCAGGGACATGATATTGTGAGATTTTACCTCCTGGGGCTCTACTAGGTTCTCAGAGTGAATATCTGAGAAAAATCTCTTCATGCTTCTGGCATGGAGAGGGTACAAAGAACCATAATAAAATGTGCCAGGACATTGTGTTCTTAATAAGATCTGCCTTCAGGAGAAGCTGTTTTATCCAGAGCCCACCAATATGGGCAAAAGGATATCACCAACTTCAACTCCCTATAGTTTTCCATGTGAGGGAAGGGAAGTTCCCTCTAGCCTTCCTGTCCCTCCTGAGGCAGGAGGAACAAAACAAAGCTTAGAAGCAGTTGGGAGGGTCACAGGCTCCCCATAGGACCTAATCATAGGATGACAGAATATATTCCCTCTTCTGATAACTTACTGCTAATTATTAAAAGCATTAATAGGAGTTGGGGCTGGGGCTCAGTGATAGTGCACTTGCCTGGCTTGTGTGAGGCACTGGTTTCAATTCTCAGCACCACATATAAATACATAAAATAAATGTCTATCAACAATTTAAAAATTAAATTAATTTTTTTAAAAAGCATTAAAATATTATAGTTTATTTTACACAGTATATTTGCTTGCCTTTCAACAATTTTTTTTCAACAACAACAAAAAAAAACTGCAGTGCATACTAAGAGGCAAAAACAGTTTGAAGAGACAACAAGTAAAAAAACCAGAATCAGATATGGCAAGTATGTTGATAATTTTTAAAAATTATGATTAGTATGCTAAGGGCCTTGATGGGAAAAGTAGACAATGTGCCAAAACAGATGAATAACATAAGAAGAGAGGGTGATTCTAAAAAAAAAAAAAAAGTAACAAACAAACACTAGAGATCAAAAGCACTGTAACATAAATGAAGACTGCCTTTGATGGGCTTGTTAGTGCACAGGATAGCTGTGGAAAGAATCTCTGTGCTTATACCATAATACCAACTTCCAAAACTGAAAAGCAAAGAAAAAAACAAAACAAAAAACTAAAAAATAAATGCATGTTGGCAGATTACATAAACATCTATGTAGAAAATCTGAAAGAATTGACAAAAGTTCCTGGAACTAATAACCAATTACAGCAAAGTTGTAAGATACAAGTTTAATATGCAAAAGTCAATCATTTCCCTATATACCAGCAATGAAAAAGTGGAATTTGAAATTAAATTCACATTACTATTTAAATGAATATTCCCCCAAAGAAACAGTTAGGTATAAAACTAACAAAATATATACAAGCTGTATATGAGAAAGACTACAAACTCTGAAAGATATCAAAGAAGGTCTAAATAAATGAAGGGATATTCCATGTTCATGGACAAGAAGACTCAATATTATTAAGATGTCATTTCTTTCCAATTTGATCTATAGATTCAACGCAATCCAAACAAACTCTCAGCAAGTTATCATATAGATTGTTTGTTTTGCAATATTGGGGATCCAATCCAGGGTCTTACACATGCTAGGCAAGTGCTGTACCACTGAACTACATCCCTAGTTCTTACTATGTAGATATTGATAAATCAATTCTAAGTTTTATATAGAGAGTCAAATCTAGTTGACACAATATTGAAGGAGAAGAACAAAGTTGAAAGACTGACTCCTCTCAACTTTAAGACTTACTGTAAACCTACAGTAATAAAGACAGTGTGGTATTGGTAAAATAATAGACAAATCAATCAATGAAACAGAATACAGAATGTTGAAAAAATTCCACATTAGTCAGCTGATATTTGACAAAATACAAAGGCAATCAAATGAAGCAAAGAGTCTTTTCTACAAATGATGCTGGAACAAATTGCATATTCACATACAAAAAAATATCTAGACACAGACCCTATACTTTTGCAAAAATTAATTTAAAATGGATCTGAGACCCAAATGTAAAACTATACAATGCCTAGAAAATAACATAGGAGAAAATCTAGTTGACCTAGGGTTTGGTGATGAATTTTTAGATACAGTATCAAAGCCATGATCCATGAAATAAATAATTGATAAGATGGGCTTGGACTTCATTAAAATTAAAATTTTCTGCTTGTCTAAAGATATTGTCAAGTAGGACTATAGGTATAGCTCTGGAATAGAGCACTTGCCTGATATGTACAAGACTCTGGATTCAATCCCTAGCACCACAAATTGAAAATTTAACTGACAATTGCAAGACTCATTTTGAGGCTCAAGCCAAAAGTAAATCTAACTCCAGACCCAATTTACCCTGTTGACATTTG